>NC_084828.1:62530970-62838887 GCF_033115175.1 Lepus europaeus | reverse complement strand
AATCAAGGTTGTCAATTAAGTCAGGGTTATTATATGGAAATCCTCCCTAGTACTCTCTGAATTTCTCCTGCCATAAGCCTTTTGCAAGGAACTGAAGTATTTCTAGAACATTTTCACTTATACTAAATCCAGTCTATCACTTCTTGGTCTACACACTTATGCTAAAACTAAACATTCTGTGTGTGCACATCAGTGTAAATGGACAGGCAAACATGTGAGGATAACCTACAGGGATTATGGTGGTGTGGTTAGGAGCACAAACACTGCAGCCAGATTACCTGGGTTTAAATTCCAGCTCTATCACTTATTGACAGTGTAACTGTGGGTGGAGTACTTCACCTCCCTCTGCTTCAACTTCCTCACTTAAAAAGAGGCAGCTACAGATAGAAATGTTCTATATCTCCACAGATGTTTGCTTTATACAGGTGTATGCATTTCAGAAACTCAGAGGATGTACTTTTAATATTTGTGCATTTCGGCCGGCGCCATGGCTTAACAGGCTAATCCTCCGCCTTGTGGCGCCGGCACACCGGGTTCTAGTCCCGGTTGGGGCACCGGATTCTATCCCGGTTGCCCCTCTTCCAGGCCAGCTCTCTGCTATGGCCCGGGAAGGCAGTGGAGGATGGCCCAAGTCCTTGGGCCCTGCACCCGCATGGGAGACCAGGAGAAGTACCTGGCTCCTGGCTTCGGATCAGCGAGATGCGCTGTCTGCAGCAGCCATTGGAGGGTGAACCAACAGCAAAAAGGAAGACCTTTCTCTCTGCCTCTCTCTCTCACTATCCACTCTGCCTGTCAAAAAAATATATATATTTGTGTATTTCATTGTGTGATGACTTTACATGAAAAGAAAAAACTTGTACCTAAATATTGAATGCTAGTTGATAATATGCATGCTGAAGCATGAGTTGAGAGATGGACACATTATAGATATGTAATAAAATATATGTGGCTCAACAGGCTAATCCTCCGCCTTGCGGCGCCGGCACACCGGGTTCTAGTCCCGGTCGGGGCACTGATCCTGTCCCGGTTGCCCCTCTTCCAGGCCAGCTCTCTGCTGTGGCCAGGGAGTGCAGTGGAGGATGGCCCAAGTGTTTGGGCTCTGCACCCCATGGGAGACCAGGAGAAGCACCTGGCTCCTGCCATCGGAACAGCGCGGTGCGCTGGCCGCAGCGCGCTACCGCGGCAGCCATTGGAGGGTGAACCAACGGCAAAAGGAAGACCTTTCTCTCTGTCTCTCTCTCTCTCTCACTGTCCACTCTGCCTGTCAAAAAATAAAAAAAAAAATATATATATATATATATATGTAGTGAAATGTAAATAGCCAAATTGAGGTGTTGCATATATTATAAGTTTCCTAATAAAATGCTGAGGAGAAAATACACTACCTCTCATCAGGTGGAGAAGATTAACTATTTATAACCATATTAAATATATAGAACAGTATGAAATACAAAGGACAATGTCTGACCATCAACAATGGCATTAAGGCAGTATATTTATCTATGCAAATGAAACATACTGATCTACTTTCTTCTTAAAATGGCAGAAAAGGGGGAAAACATAGTGAGGCCGTGAGCTGGGGTGAATAGTTAATATCAAAGGTGTTTTAGCTCACATTTCAAATATAGTATAAAACCCACAGGTAAAGAACACAGTCTTTGGAAATCAAAAGAGCTGGACTTGAACCAGGCTCTGTCTTTATTTAGTAAAGAAATGCAGATAATTTATTTAAATGTTCTGAGCATCAAGTATAGAATGAGAATCATGGTACCCATATCTAAGGGTTATTGTAAAGATTAGGGGAAAAATATATATGCATTCATACAAATATAGAAACATAGAAATTAGCATTTATAATAAAATCATTGCAGCTTCCATCATTACAATCATTATCATTATCAAAGGTGAGTCTTATGTACCCTTCCCACCATTTTCTGAGGTGGACACATAAGTTCCTGCATATCTGGTTCTTACTCTTAAAAACTGCATGTGCAGGTAGACCAACTACTCCTAAAAGCATTCTAAAGGATCACTATTAAAAGATTAGGCTTTATTTAAAGGACTACTACATTTAATGCAAAACCAAAGATGGAAACAACCAGGAATTCATAATTCATCCCACTGCAGTGACAATTATAATAAATATAAGTGCTATGGGTGGCTGAGCTATTTAAGAGGTATATTTGCTGATGACATTTTAAAGAAATTTACTTCAGTGCATTTGAGGAAATTATATTAACATCTGGATAAACTTTGACTTGAAACAGTCTAAGTAACATACTTAAAGAAAAGAATATTAAAGCTACACATAAAGAAGATGAGTTCTTTGCTCCCATGGAGTGAATTTTTACATCATAGATTTCTCCAGGAAGACAGTGGCTCAACATACAGTCTCAGTTAAAAGGAGGATCAAGAACTTGGCAGTGAAAGATGGAATATTGGAAACATTATGTAACATAGCTTCTGCCTTTAATGCTCTATTTAAAAAAAAAAAACAAAACTCCTTTATCTAAAGGTATCCTAACCACTGGGTCACTAATCCAGAGATATTTCTGAGGCATTTGAATATCTCTCAATTTTTCAACATTGTTGATCTTGAAACCTTTCAAAGCACTATATTACTTTCCTCATTACAGAATTGTTTTCTTTTCTTCAAATCTGCATCAACAAAGAATAGGTAGATATTTCCAGAAGGTCTGACCTTAGGGATATTACCTACTTTTGCCAATTTTCGAACCTTCAACTTCACCTCTTTTAAGCTATACCTATAATTCAACCTAAATCTCTACCAAAGTCAAATTGGTAACTATAGGCCAAACACAATCATGTGAACATCTTCTCTGCTTAAAATCCAATCCAAACTTCAACCCCCATCCACCCATCCTCTCTATTTTCCTCTCTCTTACACGCACACACATACACACACACACGTTTTACTATTATTTCTTTACTTTGGATGGCAGTATTAGTACTCTTATGAACTACCACACTGAAATTAGAAACCTATTTAGATTTCCGTTTCAACACCCTCCATCCCCTCTTTTTCTCTCACTATCCATCCCTCCTCCTCTCCAAATGAGTTCAGTTCTACTGCCAAGTTATGTAGACTAGTGATTTTTTTAAAGACTTTATTTGAAAACCAAAGTGAGAGATAGATAAGGAGGGAGAAACACACACAGAGAGATCCTTCATCCACTGACTCACTCCCTAATTGGCCACAACAGACTAAAGCCAGGAACTAGGAACTCCACACAGGTCTCCCATACATTTGGGTAGGGGCCCAAGTATTTGGGCCATCTTCCTCTGCTCTCCGAGACACATTAGCTAGGAGCTGATTTGGAAGCAGGGCAGTCAAAATTCAACCTGGTACTCTGATACGGGATGCCAACTTAGCCAGCTGTGCTATAACACCTGTCCTTTAGATTCGCAGCTTTTAAACTGGTACAGGTGACAAATCCTGGAATTCATTCTTTGAGAAACACTGTAAAAGCTAAATTTATAATCACTAAACACAGACACACACACAGACGCAAAATCAGTGGCAGGCATCAAGTGTTTCAGAAAATTCATGAGAAAATCCTTAAACTTGAATATCCACTAATTTTCACTCTGCAAAATGGGAAAGATTTGATTTGATGAGTTGAATACCTCAGTCCAAAATATTTCAGGATACATGTAGGGTATGAACTTAATGACCTTCATAGCAGTATCATTTTAAACTGTTGATACTCTACAAGAAGAATGGATTTCTTCTCACCTAAGGTAACATTAAAGCTCAGTAAACCAGTCTTCCCAAGGCTTACCTGCTTTCCCTTACAATCTATCCCATTTTTATCATCGGCTCAAAATTGTTCAGTGGTTCATCTGCCTTTAGGAGGAAAACAGTAAACTGACCCTGACATTGAAGACCCTCTTACATCTGCCTTTGCACTGGTTTCTAATTTTAACTTTTTATACATCCCAACCAGCAAAAGGAGCCCATTACCTTCCAGATTTCTCCTCTAATTCTCCTTTGTGTAGTGTTCCTTGATATCCCTAAGCAGGATGCTTAACTATCTTCCTCAGAACTCTTATTAGTGAAATAATGTTTTAGGTTTAGCCTTAGACCTACCTAACTCCATTGCCCATGCCTCTGATAGATCATCGTACAGCTCACAAGCAAAAACAGAATGTGACCCATTCAAACCTGTCTTCTATAAGAAAATTTGTAAGTTATTGCCTATTCACAGTCATCTCTGGGAAGCAACAGTGAGCATTATGAGGCTGATAATCTAGAGGAAAGAATAAAGACATTTATAAGCATCAGAAGTAAAAGTTCTAAAATACTTTTTCAGAGTCATATGATAACCATCACTATAAAAATATTCTATTACAATGAAAATAATCACTAAAGAATTTTATGATTTTGATGATTCAGTAAAAACTCATAAAAGGAGACATGACTAGGACACCTTTATAATCAACAAGATTTATTATAACATCCTTATTAGAAAGATTTATCTCATATTCTCTAATAAGTGAAATTCTAAATGAATATCCTACTTAGGGATATCAAGGAACACTACACAAAGGAGAATTAGAGGAGGAATCTGGGGGGGAAAAAAGCAGGTTAAAGCCCTGGCATGAAGCGCCAGCATCCCATATGGGTGCCAGTTAGAGACCTGGCTGCTTCAATTCCTATCCAGCTCTCTGCTATGGCCTGGGAAAGCAGTGGAAGACGGCCCAAGTCCTTGGGACCCTGCACCCACGTAGGAAACCCGGAAGAAGCTCCTGGCTCCTGGATTTGGATTGGCACAGCTCTGGCCGTGGCGGCCATCTGGGGAGTGAACCAGCAGATAGAAGACCTCTCTCTCTCTTTCTGTTTCTCTCTCTCTCTCTCTCCCTCTCCTTCTCTGTGTAACTCTGACTTTCAAATAAATAAATCTTTAAAAGCATGTTTTGTGGCTCATTTAAACTTCTCAAGCCTGCTAACACTTATTGATTATAGTACTAACTGCAAACTTGAAGGCATGGAGTGCAATTAATTTTAAAGACTACTGAATTCGCCAGCGCCATGGCTCATAGGCTAATCTTCCGCCTGCAGCGCAGGCACACCGGGTTCTAGTCCCTCCCGGTCAGGGCGCCAGATTCTGTCCCGGTTGCCCCTCTTCCAGGCAAGCCCTCTGCTATGGCCCTGTAGTACAGTAGAGGATGGCCCAAGTCCTTGGGTCCTGCACCCGCATGGGAGACCAGGAGAAAGCACCTGGCTCCTTGCTTCGGATCAGCGCGGTGCACCGGCCACGGTGGCCGCATGGGAGACCAGGAGAAGCACCTGGCTCCTGACTTCGGATCAGCGCAGTGCGCCGGCCGCGGCGGCCATTGGAAGGTGAACCAACAGCAAAAGGAAGACCTTTCTCTCTCTCTCTCTCTCTCTCTCTCTCTCTCACTGTCCATTCTGCCTGTCAAAAAAAAAAAAAAAGAGAGAGACTACTGAATTCATTCTGGGATAAAGATTTATGTCCATATAGACCAGGAGATGCTTATTAAAACCAAGTTCAATAGAATTAATGATTCCATTAATACAATGAGAATTCATCAAGCAACTTCCATTAGCCAGATAATCTTTTTAGATTTTTGGGACATAGTCATAACATAGACTCGTTATTGTAAACCTAAGTCCCATAGCAATTTGGAGGTTTTATGAAAGTACTGCATGTATACACTCTTATTCATACACATTTAAATGTACACATGGAGAATATTTAGTAAGTGTAGAACATGAAACACATGGAAGTTCTGAGACAGAAGTCTTATGAGCAACTTCCCTCCATTAGACCCAATTATTTTCCTGGAGAAACACGCTTCTCTATTATAGGGATCAGAAGGGAAAAGACTCCAATAACAAAAGCACTTAACTTACCCAACACTTTCTAGAGCAGCATTCAATGCATGAAGTCATACCTTAATGTATTTATATACTATCCTTAATCAGTACATTTCAAAACCAGTAGATTGATTCCTCTTATTGAGAGGAGATACATGGCTGAAATTCATTATACATATAAAGCTTCTGAGTTTGAGTCAGTTCCTAAAGAGCTTTCAGGGATAACTAAAATCAAAAATAGACAAAAGCATTAAAATATCTTTCAAGGGATGCTTAATGCCAAGCTCAGAAGAATACGGGTTTAATGAAATGAGAATCAGGCAATTAAACATCCACAAAATTAGATCACTGATTAACAATTTATCCTGTAATCTATACATACAAAGATGGGCTGATAAATTTTACAAATAAATTAAAATTAGCCTTGGACCCATGTTGTGGCATAATGGGTAAAGCCGCCACCTGTCAGCATCCCATATGAGCACCAGTTTGTGTCCCCGCTAAGTCCACTTCCAATCCAGCTCCTTGTTAATGCACCTGGGAAAGCAGCAGAATATGGCCAATGTCCTTGGGTCCCTGCCATCCACATAGGGGACTGGAAAGAAGCTCCTGGCTCCTGGCTTCAGCCCAGCTCAGCCCTGGCCATTGTGGCCATCTGGGGAGCAAACCAACAGATGGAAGATCAACTTCTCTTTCTCTCTCTCCCCCCCCCCCCTTCTCTCTCTTTCAAATAAATATTTTTTTAAAAAAAAGTGTTTCGGCTAGCTCCACGGCTCACTTGGCTAATCCTCCACCTGCGGTGCCAGTACCCTGGGTTCTAGTCCCGGTTGGAGCACCGGATTCTGTCCCAGTTGCTCCTCTTCCAGTCCAGCTCTCTGCTGTGGCCCCGGAAGGCAGTAGAGGATGGCCCAAGTCCTTGGGTCCTGCACCTGCATGGGAGACCAGGAGGAAGCACCTGGCCTCCTGGTTTTGGATCTGCACAGCGCTCCGGCCATAGCGGCCATTTGGGGGGTGAACCAAAGGAAGGAAGACCTTTCTGTGTGTCTCTCTCTCACTGTTTAACTCTGCCTGTCCAAAAAAATAAGTGTTTAAGTCTCAAAGGTTTGTTTTCTTCTGCTTACATTTTCTATTTTAGATGTTAAATCACCAGAAATTGAACCAAGTCTTATAACAGAGAATACACACTCTACAGATAAAAGGAAGAAAAAAAAAAGCTTACATCAATACTCAAAAAGTAAATCTACTATCTATTCATCACTAATCCCAAGTACCCATCAACCAACTTACCTAATAGAAAAAATATACTACAGTATGATTGTAATAGAAGGAAGTTATTACACAGATATTCAGTGAATTGCATTTAGACTATTACTGGAGAAATTCAAACAATCTTAGGAGCTGATTTAGGAGCTGATATCAGAGGACAGAAGGAAGGGAAGAAAGAAAGAAAAAAGTGAACAAAGAAGTAGGATAAGTAGGTACATCAGAATTATGGCCCCTTGATTTCTGCTGACATTATTACAAATACATAATCTTTTTTCCTGTCTATTTACCAAAATTTCAAGTATATGGGATTTTCCTGTTTGGAATTCTCAAGTGATTCACAAAGTAAAATACTGCATTAAAAAATATGAATTGGCTTGACAGAGTAAAAAGAAACAGATACAACCCAAAAGTGTAACTTGTCTTATTCATCAACCTAATTTTCAAATATATTTCATTCATAGATAATAAGTATACTTGGAAATCAATTTTTACAATGATTATACCAATAACTTTAATGCTAAAGTTCTTTGAATTGATTCCTTCACTTGCAAGCATTTCATTTTCATGCAATGACTTCAAAGTAGAAGTAATTTCAAGTCTCTCACCTCAAAGGTATCAATCTATTTTCAGAGTTCTAGAAGAGTATAATAAAGCAGATTTCTTATCTACAGATTGAACAACACAAAGTGTTTTTAAGTACTTTCATTTCATTATTTGTTAGAGAAAAATAGCTACCTGTGTTATGGATAGAATTGTGTCTCCCCAAATTCACATGTAAAGTCCCAACCCCAAATGTGTGAGAAAGGGCCAAGGTCATAAGAGTGAGGCACTAAACCAACAGAAATGATGCAATTATGAGAACAGGAAGAGACACCAGAGCTGGTTCTCTCTATGCACATATGGAAAGGCCTGTAAGGACACAGTAAGAAGGCAGCTGCACACAAGACAGGAAGAGTCCGCCCCAGAACCTGAATTCACCAGCCTCTCTATCAAGACCTTCTAGTGGCAGGTGCTGCAGCTCACTTGGCTAATCCTCCACCTGCGGCGCCCACACCCCGGGTTCTAGTCCCGGTTGGGGCACCGGATTCTGTCCCAGTTGCTCCTTCCAGTCCAGCTCTCTGCTGTGGCCCGGGAAGGCAGTGGAGGATGACCCAAGTGCTTGGACCCTTACCTGCATGGGAGACCAGGAGGAAGCACCTGGCTCCTGGCTTCGGATTGGCACAGCGCGCCAGCTGCAGCAGCCATTTGGGGGGTGAATCAATGGAAAAAGGAAGACCTTTCCCTCTCTCTCTCTCTCTAACTCTGCCTGTCAAAAAAATTTTTTTTAAAAATAAATAAAATTTTAAAAAGACCTTCTAGTTTCCAGAACTGTAAGAAAATAAATGTCTGTTGTTTAAGCCATCCAATTTGTGCTCCTTGTTACAGCAGCCTGAGTTGATTAGTGCAACCTCTAAAGATGAAGAGTTTCTATTTTTAAGGTAATTTAACTCTACCATTAATCAATCTGAGTGAGTAACTGATAGTCACAAAGATGGTCCATCTATAAGGAGGAGAACCTGGAAGAACTGAATAATTCACCCAAAAACATTTATATATGTGTGTGTTATTTTAAATTAAATTGTCATTTTAGAAAGAGCATAAGGCTTTGGCTCTGAAAACATACTATCATACTGTACTGATTCTAAGAGTTCACAGGGGCAGATTCATTAGAGAAGCTCTCTGAGGAGTCTAAATTAATGAAATCCTCATTGGAGAATAGTAACATAAAAACCATGAAATAGAAACACTCATTCCTTTTGAACTCAAACAGTATTTGCATACATGGTGAAGAAAATTCCAGTGGTGCCATCACCTTTCTTAGACCTTGCATCAAGATGACATCAAAAATTGAATTTTTTTGCAATTTGATGCTGACCTCATTAATAATCAGGGTGGAGATCATATATTTACTCTTAACCATTAATTTGTCTTTGGGATTTCTAAAATCTCAGTGGTAAGAGGTGAATTACTAGATTATAAAGTGGCTAACATTTCTGTAAGATCAATTCTTTTTCTCAGTGGTAGGAGCAAAGTCACTTTAAATTTTTATTAAAACTGTAGCAGGGAAAATAGGCTTTTGCCTATTCAGGAAAACACTTTTAAACCCTTGGGATGTGTGTGTGTGTGTCTGTGCCTATGTTTACATATAAATAGACAAATACATTTCAGATACATATATACTGCCAGATGTCTATTTGAGGTATTTTATAGCACATCAAGATTCTTGAACTTTCATCACTGTTTTAACTACCATTGAGTGCATCTATTTGCCAGGCACTATATCTGTCACTTGACACAATTATCCCATTAATTCTTACCATCCTACAAAGTAGAGATCATTATCCACATAGGATGATGAGAAAAAAGACATTTTAGAGAGGTCGAATAACTATGTAAATTTTTTCTGTTAAAAATTCCCAGAATTAGGATTTCTTTGGATCTAAAACTCATGTTTTGCTATACTGTCTTGCCTTCTAACTTACGTTATTGATTAAAAAAGAGACAGCTGTCTAGCCATGTTCCTTTTCCCCAATCTTAAGGAACTATGAACTATCAAACAAAGCATTGTTTATATACTCTTGGATCACTAACTCATCTTAAGCCACACAGGACTGGTGGCAAGGTTTTTTAATACTGGTGGGATTAATGAAATCAATATTAGCTGAGGAGTTCTATGTGCCTAGCAATTTTCTACAAAACATAAGAGATAACAAGGTAAAGTCACTGTATAGTGAACTTGACCTCAGGTAGAATACCTTAGAAAACTCCTAGGATACAGTCATGAAGCTCCCTACTGTATCTGGATACTTTATCTCTAGGAAGATTGCTTGAAATGGAACTTAAGTAGACAAAGGCATTTGGTTACCACTCTATCCAATAAACTTACTGTAGCACTATTGGAAAAAGTAAAGTACCCATTGCCTCCTTGTCTTATTACATCACAAATTAAGTAGTATCTGTCAAGGTTCTACAGCCTATTTCACAAAGTTAAAAGATTACTAAGAGCATCATATTTCTCTTCTCTAATTTGGAAATTGAAGAAAGTCCAGTCTATGGTAATTTTCATTCATTTTAAAACGTTTTAATGTTTATTGACTTTCATTTACTTGAAAGGAGAGTGACAGAAGAGATCTTCCATCAACTAGTCCATTCCCCAAATGCCCACAATGGTCACGGCTCGGTCAGGCCAAAACCAGAAACCTGGGGGCTGGCGCTGTGGCGCAGCAGGTTAATCCTCCACCTACAGCGCTGGCATCCCATATGGGCGCTGGTTCTAGTCCCGGCTGCTCCTCTTCCAATCCAGCTCTCTGCTATGGGCTGGGAAAGCAGTAGAAGATGGTCCAAGTCCTTGGGCCCCTGCACCCGCATGGGAGACCCAGAAGAAGCTCCTGGCTCCTGGCTTTGGATCAGTGTAGTTCTGGCCCTTGCGGCCACTTGGGGAGTGAACCAACAGAAGGAAGACCTTTCTCTCTGTCTCTCCCTCTCACTGTCTGTAACTCTACCTCTCAAATAAATAAATAAAATCTTTTAAAAAAAAAAAAAAACAGAAACCTGGAACTACTTATGAAATAGTAATCTAAACCTACCATATGTACTAGAAACTTTTATAAAACATGAGAAAAAGGTTTAAAGTACAAAACAAAGAAACTCTAGAATTTTATCAATTCCTCATTCCTGAAAATTTGTCACAAAAGTGAATGTTTGGCCTAGTCATTAAGACATCAGATTACGACATGGCATCCCATACTGGAGTGCCCAGGTTCAATACCCCATTGACTGTGATCCCAAAGTCCTGCTAACGCATACCTTGGAAGGCAGAGGTATTGGCTCAAGTAATCGGGTCTCTGCCAGTCATGTGGCAGACCTGAATTGAAACACCATTCCCAACTTTGATGTGGCCCAGCCCCAGCTGCTGTGGGCATTGGAAGAATGAATCAACAAATAGGAGCTCTCTCTAATAATATCTGTCTCTCTGCCTCTCAAATAAATAAATAAAATTGTTAAAAACAAAATAATCAACAATCTTATTTTTAAAACTTTTCACACACATACTATATAACAACAAAAGGATTCACAGTGAAATAATTTTATCAGCTAAACATTTATTTACTGGAGGACTTCCTGGAATGCTTAATACACTATATGCACTCTGCCTCTGAAAAAGCAGCAGGGGGTATTTTGTAAACACTGTAATTATAATTATACACCAGGGCTGGCACTGTGGTACAGCTGGTTAAGCTACCACCTGTGATGCTAGCGTCCCATATGAGCACAATTTCTAATCTGAGCTGCTCCACTTCGGACCCAGCTCCCTGCTGGTGCTCCTGAGGAAGCACTGGAAGATAGCAAAAATACCTGGGCCCCTGCTACCCATGTGAGAGACTGGCATGGGGTTCCAGGCTCCTGGCTTTACTCTGGCCCAGCCTTGTTCATTGTGCCCATTTGGGGAGTGAATCAGCAGATGGAAGATATCTCCCCTCCCCCATCTCTCTGTAACTCTGCCTTTCAAATAAAAATGAAATCTTTTTTTTTTTTTTTTTGACAGGCAGAGTGGACAGTGAGAGAGAGAGAGACAGAGAGAAAGGTCTTCCTTTTTGCAGTTGGTTCACCCTCCAATGGCCGCCGCGGCAGGCGCGCTGCGGCCGGCGCACCACGCTGGTCCGATGGCAGGAACCAGGTGCTCATCCTGGTCTCCCATGGAGTGCAGGGCCCAAGTACTTGGGCCATCCTCCACTGCACTCCCTGGCCACAGCAGAGAGCTGGCCTGGAAGAGGGGCAACCGGGACAGAATCCGGCTCCCCAACCGGGACTAGAACCTGGTGTGCCGGCACCGCTAGGCGGAGGATTAGCCTATTGAGCCACGGCACGGGCCAAAAATGAAATCTTAAAAAGAAAAATATGCACTATCCTTTCCTATCAGCCTTTCCCTACCCTTCCCTCCCTACAATGCTACTCCCAAGCAGTACCACAGGCTTGGTCATGGAATATAAGAGGTAGTGACAAGTGCCACTTCCAAGCAGCTGTTTCAAGAGCCATGATTCTACCATCACTGTTTTCTCCTTCCTCCACAAGACTTGTGCGTCTTAAAAAGGTTGCTTCTTCAGTTTAGTACAGGCATGAAGCAGACATGGAGCAGAGATGTTTAGTTTATTTGAAAGGTAGAATTACAGAGAGAATGAGGGAGAGACAGAGAGGGTGAGGGATCATCCATCCACTGGTTCACTTCCCAAATGGCCACAGTGGCCAGGGCTGGATGAGACCAAAGTCAAGAGTCAGGAGCCTCTTCCAGGTCTCCCATGTGGGTGCACTTCCAGGAGCATTAACAGGGAGCTGGATCAGAAGTGGAGCAGCCAAGTCTAGAACTGGTGCCCATATGGGATGCCAGTGTCACAGGAGGTGGCTTTATCAGCTACACTACAACGCTGGTCCCCAGAGTTTGAATTTTTAATAAGTGTTCCTTAAACGATAGCATAGCAAAAAATAAAAACGATAACTAGAGGCTGGCACTGTGGCATAATAAAGTCACCGTAAAGTTACCATAAGTCAGGTAAAGTCACCACCTGCAGTGCTGGCATCTCATATGAGTGCTGGTTCAAGCCCCGGCTGCTCCATTTCTGATCCAGCTCTCTGCTATGGCCTGGGAAAGCAGTGGAGGATGGCCCAAGTCCTTGGACCCCTGCACCTGAATAGGAGACCTAGAAGCTCCGGGCTCCTGGCTTTGGATCTGCCCAGCTGCAGCTGTTGTGGCTATTTGGGGAGCGAACCAGCAGATGGAAGACTTCTCTCTCTCTCTGCCTCTGACTCTCTGTAACTCTGCCTTTCAAATAAATAGCTTTAAAAAAAAAAAAAAAGAAGAAGAAAAATGACAACTAAATCCTGATCTTTGCATTGGCATGAGGATTCTGTTAGTATTTAAATATCCTATAGTAAATACACACTCAGGCTAAATGGCATCCATTTTTATTATGTGTACAATCCTAGACGATGGCATTCAGAGCTATATCCTAAAAGCAAATATTATATAAATATTTAATAAGTTATCAAATAAAAATACTTTAGAAAATATTTCCGATTACTTCAGATTTCAATAATTTGAAAGTTGAAGAACAAAGTCCTTTACTGAAAATCACAACTAAAAACAATATTTATTTGCTCATTTGTAATTCACACCAAGTTCCTCAGTTTTATAAATCATCAGTATGCTATAAAGTATTTACGTGTCAGTAAAACAATCAAACATTTTATTCCCAGATTGGGAAAACTATATACATTTAAGTGGCCATTAAATTTAATATTAAAGTATTATTGCCCTATTTTAATTTTTTTCAAAGCCAACAGCTTTGAAAATAACTCAATTGCAAAAGGACAGATGATAATTATCGGAGTTTCAAATTCGATATAATTTGTGATATGTATGTATTTTAAAATTTTCTTCATTATGTGGTTTTCATATATAAAGGGGTTTCACAATCCAGGTACATATACCTCATTATTTTTAGGTAAAAAAAAACTCTAAAATGCTTGGATGCTGATTTGTTTTTTAATTAAATTCAATGGCAGTACAAAAATAGTTTTAGGTACATAACCTACAACTACACACTATTGTGGAGGAACAAATCAGAGATTTTGAGACAGTTAATTTAAATAATTTCAGAATTTTAAAAGAAAAATTAACTTACTTGATGATGGAGATTAAAATGCCTCTTAAAAAATAAGTAAAATTGACAAGAAAAATTATACAATTGTCACACTTCTTCAACCAAGGTAGAAGGTGACTCCATCAGAGGGAAAGTTACGACCAGCACTGACGACACATAGCTCTTGACTGCCTCACTGTTTCCAAGTAAGTCTGTAAGATGCACCTACAGTGCAGCTCTTACCAGTTAAGTCAAGACTTTCCATTGTGATTTCAATGGAACATCAGCACTTCCAGCTTCTGTGATGCAGCAGGATTCTGTGAAAGAGCCATAGCAAAGCAGTTAAAATGGTGAGCCATGAAGACCTTTCACACAAAGCTGACACTCACTGTCCCCAAATAAGATAAATGAATAGCCAAAGAATCAAAAATAGACAAACATTCCTATGCTAAAGCTATTTAGAGAAAGAAGCCTAAAGTGTTTACTGCCAATTTTAACAAAAAAAAAATCACTAAAATTAATCTGAGATTAAGGTTACTTATTTGTGGACTAAGAATTATAATCATTTCTCAGCCTTTGGGCCACAATCCAGTTTAGAATTACAGGCAAATCCCTTGGGAAAACATGGGGTTAAACTGACACTCTGAGTAATTTCAAGCTATTTTAAATGGCCCAATTCAACTAAAAAATCTATGATTCAGACAGTAATATATTTTAAATTATCTTTTAAATGTTTCACAGATAGTGAAGCTGGGATGAGTTCTATAGATCAAAGCAGTTGTGGTAAGTGGCATAGATTAAAAACTGTTACAAAAAAAATCAGTTCCTAACTACAGAAGATTAAGACAACACAAGAAAGAAGCTGAAAATCATAACAGTGTACATATAAATTAAATAAATGGAACATTTTACATTAATAACATAGTAAATATAGATATATGCTTAAGTAACATCATTTTTACAAATAAAAAGTTATCATTTCAGTTCTTTGTGAGGAACACTTAATTTCTAGGATGCCTCAGTGTTAATATTAAATCCACACTCAAGTAAAAAAAACAATTTCCTGTTCCCAGCAGATCATGACAACATATTTCTCTACAATATGTAAGTTATACACTGTAGAAATTGGATAGTACTTACTAGCTTACAGCTCTTATCAATACTATCAGTCATTTTAAGGCTCAGCAAAAGCATGTTTTTTTTCTAATCAGCTATATAATACGGAAGAAGTGGCTCTTCACATTAACTATCAAAAATGTGTAATGATTCATCTGAGCAATCCTATCTAGAATTAGATGAGTCAGTTGTTACCCAGGGCTATTAATGAAAACAACAGCTGGAAAGAATGAATAAAATATTAAATGGTCTCACGTAGCTTCACACAAGATACTACTTACTCATTCATACTTTTGATAACATGGATGTAGGTGAAACAATAAATCCATATATTTGAAACAAATTATAAAGGACCCATGAATAATAATTATTCTAATTAAATGCTTATTGGAGCCAGCACTGTGGCACTGCGGGTAAAGCTGCCACCTGAGATGCTGACATCCTTGGGCCCCTGCACTCGCGTGGGAGACCGGGAAGAAGCTCCCGGCTCCTGGCTTCTGATTGGCGCAGCTCCTGCCGTTGCGGCCAATTGGGGAGTGAACCAGCAGATGGAAGACCTCTCTCTCTCTCTCTCTCTCTCTCTCTGCCTCTCCTCTCTCTGTGTAACACTGACTTTCAAATAAATAAGCAAATCTTTTTTTAAAAAAAAAAGAAATTGATATTAAACTAAAAATATAATTTGTACTGCCAAAATTCGGAGAAAGGTTGCACATTAATGTGAACAGTGTAGGCTTAATTCTTATTTTGGAAAGGGAGCCTATATGAGATGTAAGAAGTGTAGCTGGGCCAGCAAGGGGAAAATACTCAAGTGTGAACACAATCCTAGTAATGTGATTGTCCTTTTAGAGCAAAGACTCAACAGAATTTTGTCTGGGCTACCCGAGCATTTTTGCATTGCCTGAGTCTTACTTGAGCTTCCTCTCAACTCCCCTTCACCCTCACAGAGCCTTGGATTTCTGACTCTCCATGAGCTCTCACTGCCTCGTTAATAACTTCCCTTCCCCTCTTCAAGGCCTCTGCTTCTGGCTCATGACACCACCTCCCGAGTCCTGCCTACACCGTCCTGCCACAGCTCCAAGACTCCCTCTGAGAAACTTCATCACAGCAAGGGAGACAGTTAGTTATTTCTTAGACATCTGTTATTTGCCTCTTTCCATAAACAGGGCATCTGACTTGATATCTGAAAAAAAATATATCTTAAAGATGTGGTCTAAGTAAATATTAAAACATCCTAAAACAACTAGCTCTCTGGCATAGGACACACATTGCCCCTTCAGGTTCTATGTTTTGAAAAGCTTATTATACTGAAAATATGAAGTGTCATTTATTACAATGAGGCAAGCTCCCAATTAGTGTTAATATCTAACATAGCATCCAAAGGCACATCATGGTAAAATCCCATTCTATACCAAAATCATGTGTTCTGCACCCTGATGCCACTACTTCCTAGTCAGAGCAGAAGGGACTCTAAGGGAACCACATTGCCCACTTACACGGAAGCATATTTAATCCCCACGAATGATTGCTTTTCTGATGTTTTCATCAAATCCCTGGGTAATAGATTAAGCTTTAACTCATTTTCATACATATCCTTAATTCAATCAATCCCAATAAAAGTCATTCTGAACTGCAATTATTTGCTAAGGAACAATTACATTCAAATGGGGGGGGGGGGGGTGGCTAGGCATGATACAATGCAAAGTACTGAAGCCTCTCCCTTTATGGAGCGAGAACGACAAAAGTAGCTAAACTATGAGAAAGCAAATAGATTTTTCCCTCATCTTCCTGAAAACACAAACCTCATGTTTTATACCTGGGGGTGGCAAGAAGGAACCTGAGGAAGCAAACATGAAAATTATTACTTTCAATTGTGTTTATGCTTTGAATCTGCATTTCTAGTCCAAGAGTCACCATGACCTCTGAGAGTCAACACAAGGCCAGGTCATAAACCAAGAGTTCTAATATCCACTCTTCTACTCCATCTTCACTGGCTTCCTCCATTTTCTCAACAAAATATATTCCAACCTCCACTTCACAATGCAGTTTTTCTTAAAAAGATTTTTCCTATTTTAAAACTACTTCTTCTCTACATGAATACAATTCTTATCCGAAACTCACTTTTCTATACATACATAAGTATAAATGAACTTAAAAACAACTCCAACTCTAAATTCCAGGTAATGGAATGATGTACCCAAGCCTGTACAAAAAATTTTTGATTGATTTAACTAAAGCCTTCCCTGCCTCAACAGTGGCACCTGACACATTATACAGTATTGAAAATGATGCTGTTATGTAATTTTGCCCAATGCAGCCCATGTCTCAGGTCACTGTGGTTTACCATAGGCCAAATCCTACAAATGATAAACGGATAGGCTGACCTCCAGTTAAATTATTTGGTGAAATAAAACATGTTCACATAGACAATGAAAACATCAGGGACACATATACATAAACTAAAATAATAAGACACAATATGAATACATACAACACTTTTGTTAAGATCACTGCCCTTTTTTAGTTGAGGTTTGAACCACAGCTATTTCACAGGCATTTCTGGCCAGGTACCAATTTTTTAAGTATGTCTTCAATGGAAAATGTATATACATATATATAATGTACTTATTTATTTTTAACTGACATATAAAAAGTATACATGTTTATGAAATATCGTGTAATATGTTGACTACACTGTGTAATATCCAATCAAGGTAAACATATGTATCTTCTCAAATATTTAACATTTTTTATGGTGAAAATATTCAAATTCCTTCCTTCTAGTTTTAAGAGAAATATATATTACATTATCATTATCTGTGGTCATCAAGCACCAATTTTTGACTGACATTACAAATGCCAGCTATACTAAGAGTGGAAACCTTTAAAAGAGCAAACCTGAATTACCTCTTAGTCACCTACCCAGTTTGACCTTCACATGTCCTCATGACCCAGAGCCTTTCAGTTAAGAAACATTAAATATAGTAATAAAGGCAAATAAGTCTTCAGAGTTCCCCTGAAATCTAGCAACAAATCACAGTAACTGTACTAAGTAATTACAGATTTGTTCATTTGTTTGGACTTCCCAGTAAGGTGCAAGAAAGCACTCAGTAGTAGAGACAAAACTCTAGCACTTGTTTAAAATGGGTCTTCTATGATAGCAAGATGAACACCTGGGAAATTCCCTCCTATTTAGTACTGAACATTGTACCAATTATAAAATTGTATTTCCAAAACTAACTATATCCTACCCGAATCCACGGAACAACAATGGAAATGATGTACCCTTTACTGTTTGGAAAATTAATTGCCTATTATGTGTTAAAACAGCGGTTTGCTGCTTTCCTAAAGCTGATGATCTAGTTGGGTAATCACATACACACAAAGAAGTTACGGAATAATAAAAGAATACACAATAAATCTGAAATGATAAGCAAAGAAATTAAAAACAAAAAAAAAAAGGTAAGAATCTAAAAGAAGATCTGTGCACAAAAAAATAAAGCCAGAACTTGAAGCACTGATGGCAACGTGGGATACAGAGAGACGGGATAAAGAACGTGTTAGAGGCTGAGGAAAGGCTCAATATTTAGATGGCTTCCTGGAAGGGACGGGAGGTAGATCTGGTTGAAACACGGGGTTCACATCAGACAGTGGGACATGAGGGACAGGCAAGTGGCCTACAGTTAAGATATTGTATGGGATGCGAGCTTCCCTTAGTGGAGCTCCTGGGTATGAGTCCTCACTCCAGCTTCTTATTGATGTGCGTGGTGGGGGTAGCAGGTGATGACTCAAGTAGATGGGTCCCTGCCATTCATGTGGGAGACTTAGATTGAGCTTCCACCTCCTGGCCTCAGCCTGGTTCAACTCCAGTTATTTGTGAGCATTTGGGGACTACCCCAGTGGATGTGAGATCTATCTTTGGCTCACTCTCTAGTGTGTGCAAGCACTCTCTCTCTCTTTCTCTTCTCTCTCTTTGGCTCGCTCTCCAGTGTGTGTATGCATGCTCGCTCTCTCTCTGGCTCACTCTCTCTCTAGTGTGTGAATGTGCTCTCTCTCTCTGCTTTTCAAACAAATAAAAATTTTTAAAAACAAGAAAGTGACAGAAGAAATATGGGAAAATGTGAAAATAGGGTGATTTGCTCTTTTTTGCTGTCCATAGTCTCCTTCAGTAAGATTAGCATCATGGTGTTGTGCTAAATCTACTGGCGTTAGGGTTTATTGCCTTGCAATAGCAGGCCTATTCCTAAGCTTCTCTGAGTCTCTATTACTCATCTGTGAAACAGGGATAACAGACCCCACCACCTCAGGGTATGTTAAAAACTAGTGAAGTTATTATAAATACAAAATTCTTGGCATATAGTAAGTGCCAAATAAATGTTAGTATTCTCTGAGTTCAAACTAAGTAGTAGAAAAGCATTTGATACAGTTATATTGTGAACACACTTAAGTTTGCCTTAAATATTCTCAGCATTTAGATGCTGTATGAATTGCTACTTGCTCAAATGGTGTTTCATCATAGATTTTATTTTAGTTCAGGTGGCTTTAACATAAATTTAATTTTGACAGTCTGAGCAATCACTTTCTACTCCTACTTAGCTGATTTGAAAATACGGATATTTTATTCTAATGATCATTTGCCATCAATTTGTGGCTTTAAGAACCATGGTGGAACCATGAATTTCTGCAGTTTCCATGAGCACAAGCGGAAAATGAGTAGGCATTAGTCCAGTCAGATGGCTTGTCAGGGAGGCACTAAATGCTTCTTTTATACTCCTATGAACTGCATAAATGAGCCTTTGACCTTCTCAGGCAGGGGAAATTGCACATTTAAAGTAGAAGGAGTTTTACTTCCAGGAACAATATAAAAACATGCTTGCCAGCAGTACCTACATCAGGAATAATGACAAGGGAACTCCCAGGTGCTTTGGGAAGATTCATTAGCTCTATCAAGCCACTGAGCATTAAATTGGAAAATAAACGGTTAGGATCATCCCAGCCTTACCACACCCACTGCCAATGCCACCATAGGATGCTCCTCAGAGACCGGGAGACCTCAGTAAATGCTGACCTGCACATATAGGAACTAGCCTGCCCCTTCCAAAAAGGGTCTGCAGATGAAACCCACTGGAGAAACCTCAAAAACACCTTGTCTTCTGAAGGAAGAATGAGTTCCCTTGGCAGCTTTCGAGTGGGCAACAATTTATAATACATAGAAAATCATATTCTTACGGGAAAAAAAACTTGGTCCAAAGTCATTTTATTAAAAATTGTCAGTCATCAACAATTTATGTAATTTTAAATTATTCAAAAGTGTCCCATGATGAGTGTTAATCTGCTTCCTTTTGAAGTTATTTTTTCACAAAGCATTATTCATAGGACAAATAATAACAAAGTAACTGGGTTTTTGCTAAACATTTTTTTTGACAGATAGAGTTATAGACAGAGAGAGAGAGACAGAGAGAAAGGTCTTCCTTCCATTGGTTCACACCCCAAGTGGCCGCCACGGCCAGCGCTGCGCCGATCCGAAGCCAGGAGCCAGGCGCTTCCTCCTGGTCTCCCATGCGGGTGCAGGGCCCAAGGACTTGGGCCATCCTCCACTGCACTCCCGGTCCACAGCAGAGAGCTGGACTGGAAGAGGAGTAACCAGGACCAGAACCCGGTGCTCATATGGGATGCCGGCACCGCAGGCGGAAGATTAACCAAGTGAGCCACGGCGCCCGCCCCTTTGTTAAACATTTTTAAAGATTTATTTTATTTATTTGATAGAGTTACAGAGAAGGAGGGAGAGATTAGAGTGACATCTTGCATCTGCTGGTTCACTCCCCAAATGGCTTAACAGTTGAGGCTGGGCCAGGCTGAAGCCAGGAGCCAGGAGCTTCATCTGGGTCTCTGACATGGGTGCAGGGGCCCAGGTAAATGAACCATTAGCAGGAAGGTTAATTGGAAGGGGAGCAGCCAGGACTGAACCAGTGCCCATATGGGATGCTGACATTGCAGCCCCCAGCTTAACCTGCTGTGCGACAGTGCCAGCGCCAGTAATTGGCTATTTAAATCAGGAAACTTCCAGAAATGTTCCTTAGGATGTTCAGTTATAAAATCTCCATCGATAAAAACCAAGTAAGATCCAGGAAGCTTAAGTGCCAGGACAAAAGATATGTAACTGGCCTGTGACCCAGCTGGGACAACACTCCAGGTTTTCACAGTGCTTTTCCATCACTCCACATTGCTGTCCTCTCAGGATATGTTATTCCCTATTAGACATCCTATGAATTACAGAATGTTGGAGGCAAATGAGAGTTGGACATTGTTCAGTTCAACCCCTTCAGCCACACAGCAGGATAAGAGGCAGAAGTAGGTCAGAATCCAACCCTCCTGCCATGGTTAGTACATCTGCCCCCTTCCCACTGCTCTTCTATAATCTTGACCATCAGTCTGATCTGCAGTTTGGCGGCTGTAGTATAGCAGGAGGGTCCAGACCAGATTACATCACATCCCTATTCTTGTGGCTGTCCACAGCAGCAAGGTTCAGCTGGAAAAGCATCATTCAAAAGGGCTTTGCCCAATATGGAATCAACTAAGGTGTTCATCAACAGGTGAGCAGATAAAGAAAATGCGCTCTCTATACACAATGGAATATTATTCAGACATAAAAAAAAGACATTTACAGCAAAATGTAAGGAACTGAAAACCATTATGTTAAATGAAATAAGCCAGTCACAGACAAACACTGACTGCATGTTCTCCCTCATATACAGAAGCATAAAAAGAAAAAAAAAAAAAAAGAATCTGAAATTAGAGTAGTGATTACTAGAGGCTGGGGGAGGGACAAGGAAGAGGACAGAAAAAGGTTGGTTAATAGCACCAAAACATAGTTAGACAGAAAGAATAGGTTTTTAGTGTTCCACAGCACAGTGGGGCAATTACAGCTCACAATAATTTATTCATATTTTATGAAGAACTAGAAGAGAGGAGCTGGTAGGCTCCAAGCAGAAAGATAAAGGCTTATTACCAGGTTTGATCAGCTTATGCTGTAACCTATATTGCAATAGCACACTGTGTCCCATAAAAGTATGTAAGAATTACATGTTAATCACACACAGAAAAAAAAAAGACTAAATTTTTACCCAGGGTTGAGTCACAGAACTCTTCCTGGCTCTTGAACATTTCTACATTTCTAGTCAGAAGATGGAGAAAGATGCCTTTTAGCTATAGAAGCAAGCACTCAAATTGTTTCTTTCTGTTTCAAAATATTTTTATACATTAAAGAGTTAATTATACATTAAAGAGTTAATTCCATGTGTTTGGAGGAGATATCTGAGAATTCACTGTACTTTCTGCTCAAATTTGCTATAAATCTAGAACTGTTCTAAAATAATAAATTCAATAATGAAGAGAAAAAGTTAATGTCAATTTACTTCTTTCTAACAATGTAGGTATATACTGACTGGAAAATGGCAAGCCAATGCCAGTTGTGAATATATGAACAATAATTCTCCCTTAAATGCTCACCCCACCAGAAATACTTAGTACCAATTAAAATTATGTCCTCTATTAAACTAACCACATGCCCTACATCACCTCTGCACAGTATAAATGCTCTGGCAGTAATTAATTCTCAATAAGTGCTCTCTGCATTAGTAGCTACTGCTCTTCTCGCTTTCGATATTTTAAATAATATAAGACATCTAGTTCAAATTAAGCCAATTAAAAATATCAAAGGAAATATTCTCCAACTGCTTCCATTGGTGGACATGGGGCTTATCCTTTGCCACTCATTCCAGTGTAGTGACCCACAGAAATCAGTGTTGTACAACCCAGGGGCCACCAATTTCAAAAACTGCAAGGCAAATGGCAAAAGAAAAAAAAAAAAAAAAAAAGGCTTACTCTGAAGCGGCCCCAGAGACATCTGAAGTAGCCATAGTTCTCAATATTGCTAATACACATTTTGAAATTTTAACTGCATGTAGTTAACAAAATCAGATTTTGTCACTTTTCAAGTTGAAAAGGAAACTCACTAGAGAAGTTTTTCCAAGAGAACAATCTGCTACAAAAATGTACTTTCTATGGTGACTTGTTTTTTTTTCTTCTTACTAGCTGTTGAACTCTTAGTGTGGAATTAATGTTATGAGTATAAAGTAAACTAAAAATAGATCATTGTAAACATCAAGAGAGGGAATAGGAGAGGAAGGAGGAAGGGTGGGAGCAAGGATGGAAGGGAGGGTTGGATGGGAAATATCACTCTGTTCCTAAATCTGTATACATGAAATTTGTATACCTGAAATAAATTAAAAAAAAAAAAAGAAAAAAAAATTTATTTTATTTTTACTTGAAAGAGTTATACACAGAGAGGGAGAGATAGAGAGATCTTCCATCTGCTTCACTCCCCAAATGGCCATAATGGCCAGGGCTGGCTGGGCCAGTCTGAAGCCAGGAGCCTAGAACTCTATCCGGGTCTTCCACATTGGTGGCAGGAGTTCAAGTTCTTGGGCCATCTTCTGCTGTTTTTCCATGTGCATTAGCAGGGAGCTGGATTGGAAGTAGATCAGCAGAGACTCAAAGTGGCACCCATAGGGGTTCCTGGGTGTTGCAGGTAGAGGCTTAACTAGTACACTACAATGCCAGCCCCTCTTGGCTGACTTTTCTCAAGTAGATGATAACAGACATACTTATTTCTTTTGTTTCTATTCAGCATATATTCATATATATATGCATATATATATATATGTAAAAGCACTTTAATTTTGGCAAAACACTTCATGTACCTTGGGTGTACGTGTATTTTGGGAAAAGAGTCCATGTACATTGAGTGGGACTGACCTAATTCTACCCAAGCGTCAGGGATAGAAATATCATCCAGGCTTGGCCAATCATCTTATCCCAGCTTCCTGGACACTGGCTGGGTGAGGAATGCATATGAAATCTGAATCTCAGCACAGCTTGCAAAATAAATAATAGATAAGTTATACTATATTATTACCACTGCCTCAAGTGAGAGGAGAAAAGCAAGTAGGATGGGTATGGAGTTTTGTTAAGTAAGAGAGAAAGAATTTTAAAGTACTGGATCACAAATCTAGTCTCTTGAAAAAAAAAAGCAAAACATGGAATACTTTTTTTACATACTCTATTCCAAATCCTAATTTCAAGAAATGTACTCAATACTTTTGACACATCATGATATTCAGTAAGTCAAGATGCTTAGGTTTTAAATCTCTACTCCTGTTAGACTAACTTCTCCTTCTATCTGTATTTCCCAAAAAGAGCAGCTGCAGTTTTCAAAATGAACACTGAAAAACAGGCACACATTAATTTGACTTGTAAAACTAATTCTAAGGACATTTCCAGGATCTTGGAATTTCCTATGCATAGTGGTATACGTAAATGGAAAATGGCACACAATTCATTCTCCATGCAAGAGTAGAGCCTGAAATTACTTTTTCTTATATTTAGGAGGAAACAGACAAAACAAAAACTTTGATCACTTTGGTGAGAGTTCCCTTAGAACACCTTTAGAAAAACAACCAATTTTTGAAGAAGTAAAAGGTATCAACATCAAAACTATCCTGAATGTAACTTGTACATGGAAGCATTTGAGTCACTGTTGCAGATGCTAACAGAACCAAAAACTAGGTATTATTTAATTTACGAGATTAACTGGTTTCTTCACCAAATCCCTCACATAAGTTTACTTGACCCAGGTCACCTTCATCAAAGCTGAACATAATACATGTGATGCGGTCCCACATGAACATTCACACACAATCTAAAACCCAAACTTCAAGCAACTGGATTCTGACGTTACTCAGATTCCACACAGAGAATGCTTGCCATAATTTAAAAACAACACAAATATCTGTTTCTTGCTTTAGAACTAAAGTGAATACATGGAAAGGAATATAACTAAGTATAAATTCAGATTTAGGATTCATTTCCAAACATGAGTTGTTTAAGGAGGTTTTTTCAGCCAAAATTGAACTTCAAATGTTATACTTTGGGGGTAAGCAGTAATAATAATAATGCACACTGAATTTCAATTCTAGCTTGTGATTCACAGAATTAAAAGAATCTAGTCAGTATCAAGAGTTTCACATGACAAATCTTCAAGATATACTGTAAGACACAACTTGAAGAGACTTGAAACTCAAGTCTATTTGTTTACAGGAAAATCTGCAACACAGTTCAACATGACTGCTAACAAAATAATCAATTGATTAGGTTCCCTTTTTCCCAAATCCCACTCCCATTCCCCTTTCTCCCTCCAACAGAACAATGTTGATTTGTTTACTAAATATTTTGTGTATGTGCTAATTTGCATAGCACTGAGAATGGTTACATCAGAGAACAGAGGTAGAGGAAAGGACAGATGCTAAGAACAGGGAAACTTAAAAAGTTTCTCTTTTGGGCTGGGTGCCGGTTCAAGTACCGCTGCTCCACTTCTGATCCAGCTCCCTGGTAATGCACTTGGAAAGCAGCAGAAGATGGTCCAAGTGCTTGGGGCCCCTGCATCCATGTGGGAGATCTGGAGGAAACTCCTAGCCCTGGCTATTGTGTCCATTTGGGGAGTGAACCAGCAGATGGAAGATCAATCTCTTTCTCTCTACCTTTCCAACAAATGAATAATTTTTTTTAAAGAAAAGTTCTTCTTTTGAAATTCTAGCATGAAAACTCAATATATGTTACATGATATTATGCGTAAATTAAAAATCTCCAATTTATAGAGTAACAAAAGTAGCATATAAACACAACACAGTTTTATAAGTAAGCATTGTTATCTTATCTTCACCTGTTTATAACCCTAGTATCTATAATCTAAACTTAGTATCATTAATTGGAATGGGTAAAAGTCCAAAAGCAGAAAACAGAAGATGCTCATCTTAACTAAAAACCATGTTAAATGACATATTGAAAAACAAGTCACACTGTGAAGTACTCAAAACCAAATCAGACTTAGTAGAACCACACTGTCCAGCAAGGACAGATGAAAGCTCACTCTACCTGGCACTGTCTGTCTGAATCAGGAAGAATGCAAACAACTCCAGTGCCTCTAGGCCAGACAATTACAGAGGGGGTCTGAGCAATCCTGTTGGGACAGAAGGGTTGAAGGAAATGAAAACATTAACTCTGGAAAAGCAGCAGCAGTGTTTTCACATGCTTTCAGGGTCTTACAAGGAAGAGACAACGGACATAATTTTGCATGGTGGTCTCAGAGTTTAAAACAAATCAATTAGCAGATGTCTCTAGGAGGTAGCTTGGAGGCTTCAGGATAAGGAGAATTCTTCTAACCATCAGATGCATCCAAAAACAAAGTGAGAGATCCTCTCGGATATTTTTCTATCAATGGAGAGGCTCATATAGAAACATGAGAAGTTATTATATGCAAATTCATACAGGCCAGGGAGGCCTTACATTGTTAAGATCCTATCATTTAAAGATTCTCTAGCTCACAGAGAAAAATGAAGCAGAAGAGAGCAAAAGCCATTTGAGCTGAGGCCTAGAATTCACTTTGCCTAGCAGCCATGATGCCCAGAGACCACAGGTCCACCCCCTTGTTCTGTGGCAAACATGCTAGTGCAATAATTTATCAAAGGAAAGTTGAGGTTACTTGTATTTTAAATGACAATTAATATCAGTACTAGTCAAATTCTTTAAGGAACTGAGAACTGATCATATACTAGTTTCTAACAGCCTTAGTTAAGACATTTTTATTGCATTGTCTTATGAAATGTACTTTCAGCATCTACTTAGCTGAACTTGCAAGGTAAAGAATGTACCCCAGAACTGAAGATCAAAAGGTGAATATTTTCGTAGAATTAACATACCTTATAATCAACTTCCTGAGGGAATGTGCTGTTTTTCCCCTGCCAGGGAACATTCCCTTTCAGTTAAAATTCCACTGTACAGATAACTACTGTGATACCCAGGGAGTTCTTTCTTTTTTTTGCAATCACACATTTTTATTCTATAAATCCTTCTGTGAATGTCAACCCAAATACCTGACATAAAAGCAAAAACCAAAACTCCAAAAATCCTAACTTTAAAAATCGTATTTTCTCTTTAAAAATTAACTTCAAATAAATTACAAGTGGACACAACACCTAGCCACTTTCAATACACAAAGCACTAATAAGCAAGAAGAAACAAGCATTTTTAAGTTTCCACTGAAAGTTCCCACTAGGGTCTGAAATTGGAAGTCATTAGCCAGCTCTATCAGAAGGCGGCCAGATTACGGATTCTGAGAATCATTTTCAATTAACTTTGGAAAATTCTCATCTCTCATAAATTTAACATAACACTCATGTTTCCTATAGTTAAAAGTAAAACAAACAAATTTTGCATTTCTTAGACACAATTCAAAAGGTTAGCAACTGAAGAGAAGTTGAAGAGTGTTTAGTAGAAGGAAAACTCAACTGAGATTCAAATGCCATTAGGTTGCTACTGATAACTCAGAAATAGCAAAACAAATGCATGCATGTGCAACATTTATATGTAAGAGATTCCCCACAAAAAAAGTCTTTAAAAACAAAACAAAGCCCAAAAATTTATCTGAAACTACTAGTTTTTTTTCTTTTCAATTTTTTAAAAAAGCAAATCCTAAAAAAGGAGAATGATTTTAACCCAAACATGCGGGAATGAAACCTAATCTACATATCCAACACAAAAATGCTCAGAGCTGGACATCTGGCCCAGTGGTTAAGAGGCCACTTGGGACGCCAGTACTCCTTATTGGAGTACCAGGGTTTGAATCTTAGCTCTGCTACCAATTTCAGCTTCCTGCTCATACACACCCTGGGAGGGAGCAGGTGATGTTTCAAGTAGTTGGGTCCCTGCTGCCTGCATGGTAGACCTGGACTGAGTTCCTGGCTCCTAGCTTCAGCCTGGCCCTAAGCCACACCTTGAGGGAATTTAGGGAATCAATCAGTAGATGGAAGAGTTCTATTTCTCTAGCTTTCCCGCTTGCTCTCCCCCTTTTTCTCCCCTTCTCCCTCTTCCTGGCTTTCAAATAAAATAAAATAATAAAAATGCTTTTAAAATACTTGGTTGGGCCAGCGCAATGGCTCACTTGGTTAATCCTCCGCCTGCGGAGCCAGCATCCCATATGGGTGCTGGTTCTAGTCCCGGTTGCTCCTCTTCCAGTCCAGCTCTCTGCTGTAGCCTGGGAGGGCAGTGAAGGATGGCCCAAGTCCTTGGGCGCCTGCACCCGCACGGGAGACCAGGAAGAGGCACCTGGCTCCTGGCTTCAGATCGGCATAGCTCTGGCCATAGTGGCCATTTTGGGGGGTGAACCAATGGAAGGAAGACCTTTCTCTCTCTCTCTCTTTCTCTCACACTGTCGTCTAACTCTATCTGTCAAATAAATAAAAAAAAAAAAAAGAAAAAAAGTTAAAAAAAAAAAAAACTTGGTTAGAATCTTCTAGATGATCTAAACCAGGAGATTTATTTGTAGTTTTGATCTTTTTTCTAACACTTTCTCCTACCACACAAATCTTCTATACTGATTTCCTTCCTTTATTCTAAACATTTTTATTATTTTCATCCAGGTACCAGGGCACTTTTTGAGGTATATTTGATTAGGCAACAGTCTGATGGGCCAGTGAAATGGGGACTATCTACAAACTGAGCCCAAGGGCTTAGGGGCCTGGCTAACGTGGTAAGGTGGTATGAACGCTGAGTGTCCCAGGGTGTAGCAGTGAGGAGGAAACCAAGTAGGCAGGGCCAGGCAGAAGTCAGGACTCATTCTGGGTCTCCCACATTGGTGGCAGGGATCTAGGTTCTTGCATCACCAGCTGCTGCCTCACAGGGTACACTGCATCAGTGGGAAGTTGGATGGGAAGTAGATCCCAGGCACTAGAATATGGGACAAGATATAGAAATGGGTATAGCAAGTAGCAGCAGTTTAACTCACTGAGCCACAAAGTCCACCCACCCTGGTTATTGTCTTTAACATAGTAATGCCAAGTAGGAATGACAAGTGGAGGGGACAGGAAGATGAGGAAGCGAATGGAGAAGGGGTATACCATATCCTCTGTGAGGCTGCCAAAGAGATTTGACAGTGGTTTGTTAAAAAAAAAAAAATCATACACACATTTAGTATTAATTTATGGACTGCTATTTTACCATTCTCTGGTATCTTTGTTCCTATACTAACAACCTTATATGTACAAATTGTGAGACTCTATATATTCATAGCTTCTGGATAGCTTTCAAATAAACAAATAAAGAAGTTTTAACGTTTTGTTTTTCAGTTTATTTTGTTTGGTTTGGTTCCTCCTCATTAGCAATTAATTTGCATTTCAGCTTCTTTTTGGAAAGAAGAGGTGCTAAGGGACAAAGCTACTAAACAACTAGGGAACTTAACTATTCAAATCACCCCAAATATCCATCCTCAGCCATGCAAGCTCAGTACAAAGAGACACAAATCTTATCAGGGGGAAAATGCTTAACTACTCTAGAAATTGCAGACTTCCCAGAGTTCAGATCAAACATCTAAAAAGTAAACACTTCACAATTATAAAGAAATCAAAACACTTCTTTCATGTAGAAAAGATCAAGGATGTAAGAAGGCTGTTTTTGAGGGACATGTTAGTTTCCCATGCAGAATTTTTCTAGACAAAAAGATGCTTCCCTCAGGTACTAATACATGTTCTAAGATTTTCCAATCTCTCAGCTTTATAAGTTCTCATTTTGTTTTAACAAAGAAAAGCATGCTTCTGAGGGCCAGTTTTTAGAGCAAAACCATGTAAACTACACATCTAGACCAAAGAAATGCTAATAGTATCAAAAGTATTTCAAAACCCTAAAAATCAGTGATTGCTAATTATGTGATACCACATTTCCTTTTTTTGTGTTTTGGTTCCATTTTAAAATGTGTACTAATATCCTCTGAATTTTATTATTTCACTGAGATACCTGAAGAATCTGTTCAACTATATGGTCCAAGGAACCCTAACAAAAGTTGTCTCATATTAAAAATGGTAGATGTAAGAAAGAGATGAGAAAACCAAAATTATGAAATTATTTAAGATTTACCTATTTATTTGAGAGGCAGAGTTACAGATGGTGGGATGGGGTGGGAGGGGGAGAGGTCTTCCATCCATTGGTTCGCTCCTCAAAGGGCTGCAATGCCCAGAGCTGGGCTGATCTGAAGCCAGGAGCCAGAAACTTCCTCTGGGTCCCCAACAGGGGTGCAGGTAGGGGCCCAAACACTTGAGTCATCCTCCACTGCTTTCCTAGGCCAATAGCAGGGAGGTGGATCAGAAGTAGAACAGCTGGGACATGAACGGGCACCCATATGGGATGCCAGAGCTACAGGTGAAGGCTCAACCTATTGCACCACAGCTCTGTACCCGAAAACCAAAATTATTTAATCTGTAAATTCTGTCTCAATTTCTTTACTGAGAGGTCTCAAATAATAACTTCAAGCAATTATATTTTTAAGGATTTATTTATTTGAAAGGCAGGGTAATCAGAGAGAGAGGGAGAGAGGCAGTGAGTTGGGGCAGTGGGGTGAGGATGGGTGGCACAGAAAGGGAGAGGGAGACAGAGAGAGAGAGAGAGAGAGAGAGAGATCTTCCATTTGCTAGTTCACTCCCCAAATATCCTCAACAGTCAGTGTTAGGCCAGGCTGAAGCCCAGGAGCTAAGAACTCCACCTGGGCCAACCACACCAGAGTGGCAGTGGTCCAAGTGTTTGGGCCATCTTCCATTGCCTTCCCAGACACATTAGTCTTGAGGCTGCCAAGTTTTAAATTGGCATCCCTAACTTTGTATTTTTGACATCTGAGTTGACAGTATATTATAAAGAAACAGGGCAATATAACTTAATTTCATTCCAATACAAGAAAAAGAAGTAAACACTTATTAAATATACATTATTTGTACATCTATGCAGTTTTCACTTACAATCAACTGTTTTAGTCTTTGCTCATTAGTATTTTGACTCAAAAATATAGAATCATATCTATCTTTCTGTACTGTTTAAAACTGTTACAGTGAACATTTATACTGTTAATATATTTTTTAAAGATATGGAGCCCTCCAGTGGTCAAATATTTGTATAGTATCATGATAAATCATGATATTTTACTAACTGCATTGGATACCACTTCCTTATGGACTAGATTTTATCCTGTATTTAGAGAAGAAAATTGTTCCAATTAATTTTGTTCATAAATAATCAGATATAATTAGACTCTGGATGTTACAAAATGCGGAGTATTTTCTAGTGTTATAGTATCCTTACTAGTTACTGCTATAATGAGAAAAATACTCAGAAATATATTTAATATCACTGCAACAAAAAAAGGAAGCAACTTTTTTAAATACCCAAGAACAATTTATTTAAAGGAAAACTCAAGGACCAGTGCTGTGGTGTACTATATGGGTACCAGTTGAAAATATGCCTGCTCCATTTCATTTTTTTTTTTTAATATTTTACTTATTCCTTTGGAAGGTAGTGTTACAGACAGAGAGAGGGAGAGATAGAAAGAGAAAAGTCTTCCATCTGCCAGTTCACTCCCCAAATGCCTGTAACAGCCAGAGCTGGGGCCTATCCAAAACCAGGAGTCAGGAGCTCCTTCTGGGTCTCCAACACAGGTGCAGGGGCCCAAGCACTTGGGCCATCCTCCACTGCTTTCCCAGGCCATTAGCAGAGAGCTGGATCAGAAAAGGAGCAGCAGCTGGGACACACAAATGGGGTCCTATATGGGACGCTGGAGCCGCAGGCCTAGGCTTAGCCTGCTATGCCGCAGTGCCAGCCCCTGTATCACTTCTGATCCAGCTCCCTGCTAATGTGCCTGGGAAAGGAGCAGAAGATAGCCCAGATCTTTGGGCCCTTGCAGCCATGTGGGAGAGCCAGATGAAGTTCCTGGCTCCTGGCTTCAGCCTGGCCCAGCCCTGGCCATTGTGGATAGAGATCTGCTCTCTCTATATATAACTCTGTCTTTCAAATCAATAAATCTTAAAAAGAAAAAGAAAAACATTAAGAAAGTTCATGTTTTCTTTTTATAATACATAAAGCACTATATATTCTTGTTATGGACTATTTTCTAAATAATTTAGTAAATGTTCTCTTCAAAATAAGCTATCATTATATCACTATCAATATTAAGACATAACCTCTTCAGAAAAGAGCAAGAATATTTTGAGTCTATTTAACCTTCGAGAAAGCAGAAGCAGTTAAATTATACTCAATCTCATACACAAACACATCCACAACTGTATAGACTAGACTTAAAATACATTACGCTTCTTCAATGATGTGTACTTGGAATTAATCAAATTAAATGAGTTCACTGTGGTCAAAATTGTACCTTATAGCATTTATCAATATTTTTGCATAAAATTCTAATCACTGTTACTACTTGATACTAAAATAATAACTGAGCTTCCAAACAAATAATTATAAGACTTTCATCTTTTCACTCAGAGATCAGTGTTTATCTCTTCCCCATAGAGACACATTAAACCTTCCTCTGCATTTGGGAAACAATCAGAAATGAATTTCTACTATCTAGGACTGTCAAAAGGAAACACACTAACCAACTAGGCGCTAGGCATCTATCAGGTTCCACAAGTATTCACTGGAATACTGCCATTTAATTGCTACAGCAATCATATAAGGTAGGTGGTAGCCAGTATACAAGATGGTCCCAATGACTTCCGCCTCCTGATAGTCCTCTTCTAAACTGGACAAAGATGACCTGTGTAACTGTAGAAACAATAGAGTGAGAATTCTGAGATTAAGACATAAAAGATACCGTGGCTTCCACTTTCATCTCTCTTGGGCAATTGTTCCAAGGGATTCCAGCTGCGATACAAGGGCACGCAAGAACTCCTATGGAAAGGTCCACATGGTAAAGAACCTCATGGTGCCCTCCTGAAAGCCAGGCAGTATCTTGCCAGGTACATAGGTGAGCCAAATTAAAATGATCCTCCACATGCTTCCTCCACAGTAAATGCTTCATGTGAATGCTGCCCAACCTAACATTTTGAGTAACTTCAGGAGACATCCTGAGCCAGAATCACCAAACCAAGCCACACTCAAATTCCTGACCCATATGAGCTGTGAGTGATTATTCTAAGCTTCATGGTAATTTGTTAGACTTCAGTAGGTAATTACAGTAGTTACCCTTTATCCACACAGGGCTGCCTAAAAGGTGGCTAATTCTGAACTCTATATAGATGATGGTTTTACACACACACACACACACAGAGTATTTACCTAGGATAACATTTAATTTATAAAGTAGGCATAGAAAAAAGATTAACAGTAATTAAAGGAGAAATTATAACGATATAATAATAGTTATATAAATATGGTTTCCCTTTCTCTTAAAATATCTTATGGTACTTTCACCTCATGGCTTTTCTCTGGCATACTCACATTGCCCGCAATACCATTCTTGCACTTCAGGGCCACTATTAAGCAAAATAATGATTACTTGAACACAATCACTACAACACCAAGGTAGTGGATCAGATAATCAAGATGCTTATCAAGTGATTAGTGGGAGAATAGAATGTGCAGCATGGTTACACTGAAAAAACACAGATTCATATCATAGCTAGGATGGAACAGGATGGTATGAAAGTTCATCATGCTATTTAGAACAGTGCAAACAACAAAACAAATAAGTTGGTCATTTCTGGAATGTTCCATTTAATACTATCAGACCTGTATTTGGCCTGAAACCACAGAAGGTGAAAGTGCAGACAAGATGGGCACAGGTAAAATATAGATTGATACTACTACTCTCTCCATTTTACAGGAAAGCCTGGGGCTGTTTAGGACTTCAAATATCTGGTGTAGGAAAAAAAATTTCTTTTTATTTAACTTCTGGCTTTGTTAGTATTTGGCCATTTCATCAAAACATTTAACCTATGATATTCCAGATTTTCCAGTCATCCACACAGAGTATGCTTCTTCTAGATTAGCACATTAAACAGAATAATGCTCCCAAACCTTAAATTTTTTAAAATTTTTGACAAAAAATATCACTGACTATACAATATGTAGCCTATTTTACAAACAATTATATCTTAGCTTGTGTTTCAAAGCTGCAATATGACCAGAATTCATTTGAAAGTAAGTGAACATTGCCTTTTTTCATAACTTGATTTTGGAGCTCAAGAGGTAAGGCTCATAAGCACAAACTTTTATTTAATTTATCTAGAAGCACTGTTGGAACTGGTGTATAAAACACACTATGTGCCAGAAGCTATTCTGTTTTATATTCACCATTTAATCTGCAATCCCCTGAAGTGTATTCTATTTTCCCCATTTTGCAGACAACAGAGGTAAAAAAGGTTAAGGTTCCAGTGACAATAACAGAGTCACAAATGAAGACTAGCAACCTGACTTCTGAGCCAGACTCTTAACCATAGCCTACACTGGCTCTCATAATCTGTAATGTACTTATTTCATTAAGTACTATGGGTAGTCAAGAGATCGTGTGCCTTAGGATTAGTAACAGTTGAATCTTAAAGCCCAATTCTACCACTTCTATCTACACCATTTCACTACTGTAAATCTTTTTTTCCATCTCCAAATTGGGGATAGAAGACAGGTTGTGTTTTTATTTTGATGACTAGTAAATAAAAATAGGAATAAAAAACACCCTGTACGATGTCCAATTCATAACTAGGGATGATGTATGTTTTATTTTTTTTTCCCAAAAGCAGGTTTATAATAAAATTAATGAAACTTGAGTTTCAGGGCCATTTACATTCACAGCCCCTTCCAACAACTAAGTTCACAGCTTTTCTTCAAGAAGGCCTCCACTGTATCATCTTCAAGCTCCACAATACTTGACCTATTTATGGTTTTCCCACTAATTATTTCAACATTAAAGCAGGACCAGTGGCCCCCAGTTCTGGGTAAAAGGGACTCAGCATCCTTCACCTTGTCTGTCCTGCTAAAAGCATAAAACCTAGACAAATGCACGTGGCAGCTGAAAGTAACAGGAAAACGGGAAGAACAACATGTGAGTAGCACTGCTTCCTCTGTCCTCCCAGCTGGTGGGCCTCAAATCTTCCTGTAGAGGCAGCAAAAGACAGAGCCTCTAAGAAAGGAAGGAAAATTCTACAGGAGATGAAACAAATTCCTGTTGCTTTTATTCCTTATCACCCTACTGCTTGTCCTAAGATCGGGGTATAATCATGGGAACAGCACAGTACAGTGTGGTAATTAAAGAGCCCAGTTTTCGAATCAAAGAACCAAAGACAAGCTTCTGGGGAGATGCCATCCATGAATGAGCTCAGGGAAGTAATTTCTTGAAGTTATTTATGACTTGTTGTCTCACTCCAAGCTACTTAAGCATGGATTGGATCATGAAATGCATATGCAGACACTGAAAGTTGAAATATCAGACAGAGCATGGCCCAATTCCCAAGGTAGCCAATGAATGACAAATAAGTGGGACACATCCAAGTACACCAAAAGGCTTTGAAAACTGAACTGACATAGGAACCACAACTCACAGAATGTTGTCTGGAACTTGAATGCTAAAGTTAACTGAGTCAGCTGCCTCCTACAACTAATACTGTCCACAGCATATGAAAAAAAACCAAGAGACTAATACAAGAAGGCTTCACACATTTGTGAAAATGAAATTAAAAAATACACTTGTTCTGGTGCAAAAAGTCTTGAAATCCAAGCATATGAGTATACTTCATGGGAAGTATACATTATGGAAAAACCACGCACAGATTTCAAACATTTTTGCACTAAAATAAACTTTATTTTAATTCAGTTTCTATGAACTTTTGAAATACCTTCATAACATAATAAAAAGTCCAGAATTAAATCCAAAATTAACATATGAAGAAATAGGGAATCATCAACAGGCACCAACTCTTGACAAATATTTTATTTTATTTATTTATTTGACAGATAATGAGAGAGACAGAGAGAAAGGTTTTCTTCCGTTGCTTCACCCCGCAAAGGGCCACTACAGCCGGAGATACGCCGATCCAAAGCCAGGAGCCAGGTACTTCTTCCTGGTCTCCCATGAAGTTACAGGGGCCCAAGCACTTGGGCCATCCTCCACTGCCTTCCTGGGCCACAGCAGAGAGCTGGACTGGAAGAGGAGCAGCCGGGACTACAGCCAGCGCCCATATGGGATGCCAGCGCCTCAGGCGGAAGATTAACCAAGTGAGCCAGGGTGCCAGCCCCAACAAATACTTTAAAAAAGGTTTATAAAAGTGCTGCAATAAGTAAGGGTAAATATTCTTGCAAAGAAAAGAGAGGAGGATTTTACAGGCAGGGGACAAAATGGCATTGCTGCTCTGGAAAAGTCTGGGTATTTTTTTTTTTTATTTTTTTAATTTTTTGACAGGCAGAGTGGACAGTGAGAGAGAGAGACAGAGAAAAAGGTCTTCCTTTACTGTTGGTTCACCCTCCAACGGCCGCTGCAGCCGGCGCGCTGCGGCCAGCACACCGCGCTGATCTGAAGCCGGGAGCCAGTTGCTTTTCCTGGTTTTCCATGCGGGTGCAGGGCCCAAGCACTTGGGCCATCCTCCACTGCCTTCCCGGGCCACAGCAGAGAGCTGGCCTGGAAGAAGGGCAACCGGGACAGAATCCGGCGCCCGGACCAGGACTAGAACCCGGTGTGCCGGCGCCGCAAGGCGGAGGATTAGCCTATTGAGCCGCAGCGCCGGCCAAGTCTGCGTATTTTTAAAATAAACATGCAGTTAGTATATAACCATGCAATCCCACTCATGGGTCTTAACCCTAGAGATATCAATACTTATGTTCACACAAAAACTGACACGACTATACAAATGCTTATACTGGCTGTATTCATAATAAGCATAAAGTAGAAACAACTCAAAAGTACATAGGATAAACAGATTTTAGTATATATAGTGTATATGCACATGTTAATATGCATAGAAATGAGAGGACTTCAAAAAGTTTGCAGAAAAATGGAATGAAAAATAATATGGGGGCCCGGAGCTGTGCAGAGCGGGTAAAGCTGCCGCCTGCAGTGCCAGCATCCCATATGGGCACCGGTTCGACTTCCAACTGCTCCACTTCCGATCCAGCTCTCTGCTATGGCCCAGGAAAGCAGTAGAGGATGGTCCAAGTCCTTGGGCCCCTGCACTGATGTGGGAGACCAGGAAGAAGCTCCTGGCTCCTGGCTTCGGATTGGCATAGCTCCGGCCATTGCGGCCGATTGGGGAGTGAACCAGCAGATGGAAGACCTCTCTCTCTCTCTCTCTCTGCCTCTCCTTCTCTCTCTGAGTAACTGTTACTTTCAAATAAATAAATAAATCTTTTAAAAAAGTAATATGGGAGGTATGGGAGGTAGGTATTCGGTCCAGTGGTGGAGATGCCAGTTAAGATGCCCATGTTACACACAGGAGAACCTTGGTTCAATTACCATCTCCACAGTTTCTGATTCCAGCTTTCTGCCAATGCAGATCCTTGGAGGCAGTGGTGATAGCTCAAGTAATGGGCTGTCCATGTGAGAGACCTGGATTGAGTTCTAAGCTACTAGTTTCAGTCTTGGGTCCAGCCCCAGTGACTCTGTACATCTGGAGAATGAAGTGAGCTTTCCTTGTCTTTTGCTGCATCTCAAATAAGTAAATTTTTAAGTAAATTTTACATGAACTTTTTGAAGCTCCCTCATAAACACATATAATGCATGCACACACACACACAAATATAAAGGACTACTGCTCGGTGTACAGAAAAACAAGTAGACTAGTGATACACTCAATAACTAGGACAAATCTCAGGTATTATATGAGCAGAAGGAAGTCAGTCTCAAAAGGTTATAAACAAAATGATTTACTTACACGACATGTTCCAAAAAAAAATATAGTAAAGAACAGGTAAGTAATTGCCAGGGATTAGGGCTGGGAAATGGGTGTGATGGCAAATAGCCTAAAAGAAATGTGGGGATTGATATAACTTTCTTAAATGTTATCATAAACTTGTCTATAAAATCTATGCATAGAACTATATAGTATATAAAAAGCCAATTTGACTGCAGGGTAATCCAAGAAACTAAAATTTTTTAAATCTCAAAGTTAAAAGGACCAGAAAATAAATTACAGGTATTTTATGAATAAAAGCATTTCTTTAAAAAAATTATTTCTTTGAAAGAGTTATAGGGAGAGAGAGGGAGAGAGAGATATCTTTGATCTGCTGGTTCACTCTCCAAATGGCTGCAATAACCAGGGCTGAGCCAGACTGAAGCCAGGAGCCAGGAGCTTCTTCTACGTCTCCCACATGGGTGCCAGGGCCCAAGGACTTTGGACCATCTTCTGTTGCTTTCCCAGGCACATTATCAGGGAGCTGGTTCAGAGGTGGAGCAGCTGGTATTTGCACTCGCACCCATATAGGATGTTGGCATCACAGGCAGTGGCTTAACCTGCGAGGCCACAGCGCCAGCCATGAATAAAAGCATTTCTAAGGGTTGAGTTATATCAATTGAATGATTGAAAGGTACTTGGATCACTGCTCTGAAGAACACTGGAATCAACTAAACAATATCAGGACTGAAAATGACTTACAAAGGTGTAATCCTACCCAATTTATGCTTTCTGATCTACTGTATATATAAAGCCAAGATCAAAATAGCACATGGAAAGAAAATCAAAGAACACTGTGTCACTTACTGCCTGTCACTAGGCAGCAACTCAGGTCTTCAAGCTGAACGATATCTAAATTGCCTGAGATTGAGACTCTGTCTTTGAAAGATCCATTCCCATGTTAACAATTCCACACAGAATTCTAAGCTATGTTCTCCATAAAACAACCCATGCAGTGTTTTTATTTTCCTTGCCAAACTACAAGCAGGTAAGGGAATTCCACTCCAAAAAGATGGAACAGATATACATGATCCTATTCCTCTCACCAAGTACAATTTAAAATATTGGACTTTATATATGAGACAATATATATGAGAAAAATGACAGATCAGCTATAGAACCCAGGGAACAACATAATGGTGAATCCCCTGAGTTTTCTTTTTCTTTTCTTTTTTTTTTTTTTAACCTCCTATATCCCAGACTTGGTACTGAAGAGGATCGCAACCCATAACTGCCAATGGATACAGACAAAGACATCCCAACAAAAGCCAGAGCTCTCCAGTACAAGGACCAGAAAAGAGGCAGCCCCAGCAGGAAAGACTTTCAGATAATAACTATTCTTCACAAGCCAAGCATCACAGAAAAAACTGTTTCCCTTACCTACTGATGTCAGCTAAGTAGAAAACCTAGTTTCCACCCTTGTCAGTCAATAAAGATGAGCCAGAATCCCACACTGGGGGTCCTGGCAGAGGAGAACAAATGAGGACCCTCCCTCCCACACCCATACTGGGGGTGCTGGAAGAGAACAAGTGAGGACCCCACCACATACACACACACACATACACATGCAGGCAGTGGAGGGCATGGGGGACATACAAACTTCCTGGCCCCAACTCAGGTGTTATGTTTCCTTCCCTCTTCCTACTTTGGTGGTGTCACAGGAGGCGTAGTGACACACCAGGACTTTCACTGCTGCCCAGCAATAAAGAGCCCTCCCTCCTTTCTTGTCCCTAGGCCCAGTGTCAGTGGAGGCCATGATTACAACAGTGCTGAAGCACTCCTATCGTTTCCAGGTGGGGTGGTTAACAATGGAAGCCTATTACAGGGCAAGAACTTCTACAGTGCCCAAAGGTAACACGGAGACCTTTCCCCATCAGGTGTCAGTGGAGGCCAAGTGGGAATCAAGCCTCCTCATCTTACACTAACCGGATGGAGCCACCTCTTCACATTGCTAGAACAGTTCAAAGAATGCAGCCAAACACAACTTAATATCCAAAAAGCTAGGTTTCAATCAAAAGATACTCTCATTACCAAAACCAGGATCACCTCAACTTGAATGACAAAACAAAGAGGAGACAACTGTTAGAATTATTTGATAAAGATTTTAAAGCAGCCATCATAAAAATACCTCAATGAGAAACCATGAATACATCTGAAAAAAATGAAAACATAAAATGTCTCAGCAAACAAACAGAAGATATAAAGAACCAAATGGAAATTTTGGAACACATAATAAACAAAATAAAAAACTCAGCATTTGGGATCAATAGTAGAAGGGAGGGAAAAGAAGAAGGAATTGCTCAAACAGAAGATATAGCAACAGAAACTACCCAAACTGAACAAACCCAAGACAATACGCTGAAAAATTTAACAAAGCCTTAGGAATCCATATAATAACAGCAAAAAATCTAAAATTAACGTCATCGAAATTCAAAAAAAGTAAAGAAAGAGGGCAAGGTCAAAAAAACACTCAACTAATGGCTGGAAACTCCCAAATTTGGCAAGACACATACACACACACACACACACACACCAAGACATACCATAGTCAAACTTCTGAAAATTAATCAACTCCCTCCCTCCCAAATATTGAAAGCAGCAAGAGAAAAAAGATACCTTACCTATACAGGTAATGACAGTGGATTTCTCATCAGAAACCATGGAGACCAGAAGGAGTGGCACATTTTTCAAGTGCTGAAAGAAAAGAACTGTCAACCTAGAATCCTATACCCAGTGAAAATATCCTTCAAGAGAGGAAATAAAAACACTTTCAGATAAAGGAAAATTCAAGAATTTTCACAGCAGAACCACTCTAAAAAGAGTAGCTGAAGAAAATAAACAGAACAGAAAAAAAAAAGGAAGAATCATGTAATCTCCAGAAGAAAAAAAAAAAAAAAAAGAACGTAGTATATACATATATGAGTGAAATACAATAGCATTTCCTCCTTCCGTTGAGTTTCCTAAATTATGTTTGATAGCTAAAACAAAGTATAGGATTGTCTGGAGGCCGGCACTGTGGTGCAGTATGTTAATCCTCTGCTTGAGGCACCCACATCCCATGTGGGCACCAGTTTGAGTCCTGGCTGCTCCTCTTCCAATCTGGCTCTCTACTATGCCCTGGGAAAGCAGTAGAAGATGGCCTAAGTGACTGTGCCCCTGCACCCACATGGGAGAGTGGGAAGAAGCACCTGGCTCCTGGCTTCAGATGGGCACAGCTCTGGCCATTGCAGCCATTTGGAGAGTGAACCAACGGAAGGAAAACCTTTCTGTCTCTCCCTCTCACTGTCTGTAATTCTACCTCTTAAATAAATAAATAAAATCTTTAAAAAAAAAAAAGGATTGTCTTATGTGGTTCTAAATGTATTATTACAAATAAAGTAATAGAAAGAAAGGGGAGGTACATGCACTACTCACAAGATAAATTGGCACTAATTAAGACAAATCATGAAAAAGGGCCATATCTCTAAATCTCCATCTCAAACATATAAAATCCAAAACATAAATATATAAAATGTATATAAAATTGCATCTCTTTTTGGTTAAAAAGCATGATCTAACTCTATGCTGTCTACAAAACACTTCAAATGCCAACAACACAGGTAGGTAAAAAGTAAGACAGTATGTCATGTAAACATCAATCAAAATAAAGCAAAAATGATGAATTATCCAGAAAAAAATAGGGGTCGGCACTGTGGTACAGCAGGTTAACGCCCTGGCTTGAAGCACTGGCATCCCACATGGGCGCCGTTTCTAGTCCCGGATGCTCCTCTTCCGATCCAGCTCTCTGCTATGGCCCGGGAAAGTAGTAGAAGATGGCCCAAGTCCTTGGGCCCCTGCACCCATGTGGGAGACCCAAAAAAAGCTCCTGGCTCTTGGCTTCGGATCAGCGCAGCTCCAGCCTTTGCAGCCAATTGGGGAGCGGATGGGAAGACCTCTCTCTCTTTCTCTGCCTCTCTCTGTAACTCTGTCTTTCAAAATAAATATTAGAAAAAAAAACAGACTTCAGAGCTAAAAAGATTATCAGACATTAAAAGGGACATTTACATCTGAAAAAGGGCCACACCTCCAAAAAGATATACCAATCCTAAATGTGTATGTACCACCACCAACAAAGCTATAAAATATGTGGAATAAAACTTAACAGAATTGGGGCCGGCGCTGTGCCTTAACAGGTTAACACCCTGGCATGAAGTGCTGGCAGTCCATATGGGCACCAATTTGAGACCCGGCTGCTCCATTTCCCATGCAGCTCTCTGTTCCTGCACCCACATGGGAGACTCGGAGGAAGCTCCTGGCTCCCCACTTTGGATCAGCTCAGCTTGGCCGTTGCGGCCAATTGGGGAGTGAACCAGAGGATGGAAGACCTTTCTCTCTCTCTCTCTCTCTCCCCTCTCTCTGTGTAACTCTGACTTTCAAATAAAGAAAGAAGCCTTAAAAAAAAAAAAACCTAAAACTTAGAGAATTGAAAATAGAGATAAACAAATCTACAAATATAGTGAAAAATATCAATACCCATTTCTTGGCAATAGTTAGAATAATTAGGAAGAAAGTCAGAAAGGATATGCAATATAAGAACTCCACATATCAGCAATCAACAGGATCTAATCAATGTCTATAAAGCAGTTCAGCCTAAAACAGTAAAACACACATTTTTTTTTCAAGTGTCCAAGGAACACATACCAAGATACACCACATACTAGGCTACAAAATAAACCATTCAACACATTTAAAATAACTGGAATCAAATAAGAGTTTGTTCTCTAATCACAGTGGAAAACAATTAGAAATCAGTAACAAAGATTACAGAAAAACTATCAAACACATTGAAACTAAACAACCAACTTATAAAATCATACACAAAAAATCTCAAGAGGAAAAAAGTTGAATGGAAGTGAAAATACAATCATCAAAATTTGCAGGACACAGCCAAAGCTGTGCTCCCAAAGGAATTTGTACAACTGAATGCATGTTTTTGAAAAGAGGAAATCTTGTAAGTCAATAATTCACATTCCCATTTGAAGAACTTGGACAAATGTCAAAGTAAATCCTAAGCAAGCATAAATTAAAGAAATAATAAAGTTAAGAGCAAAAATAAATGAAACTGAAAATCAAAAATACAATTTTGGTAATACTTCAGCATCAAAGCCAAAGACAGTACCAAAAAAGAAAGCACAAACCACCACTCCTCATGAATATAGATGCAAAATCCCTACTAAAACATAAGCAATCAGAATTTACAAATATAAAAAAAGGAATTATACAAAACCCGGTTGTGGTATAGCAGCCTGCAATACTGGCATCCCATATGAGCGCCAGTTCGAGTCCTGGCTGCTTAACTTCCAATCCAGCTCCCTGTTAATGTGTCTGGGAAAGAAGCAGAAGATTCGCCAAGTCCTTGGGCCCCTGCACCCACATGGGAAACCCAGAAGTCGCTCTTGGCTCTTGGTGTCGGCCTGATCCAGTCCTGGCTGTTGCGGCCATTTGGGGAGTGAACAACAGATGAAAGATTTCTCTCTCTCTGTCTCTCCCTCTCTCTCTGCAACTCTGACTTTCAAATGAATAAATAAATCTTCAAAAAGAAAAAAGGAATTATACAATCATATCAGGCTAAAAAAGAAATAACAGGCTAAAGAAGAAAATCTTACAATCATATCAACTGATTCAGAAAAATGTGAGATATAAATCAACATCCATTCATTATAAAAACTTTCAGTAAGTTAGGAAAGGGGAACTTGAACTTGATAAAAAGCACATCAGGGGCTGGCGCTGTGACACAGCGGGTTAACGCCCTGGCCTGAAGTGCTGGCATCCCATATAGTCGCCGGTTCTAATCTCGGCTGCTCCACTTCCAATCCAGCTCTCTGCTATGGCCTGGGAAAGCAGTAGAAGATGGCTCAAATCCTTGGGCCCTTGTACCCGCGTGGGAGACCCGAAAGAAGCTCCTGGCTCCTGGTTTAGGATCTGTGCAGTTCCGGCCATTGTGGCCAATTGGGGAATGAAACATCGGATGGAAGACCTCTCTCTCTCTCTCTCTCTCTGCCTCTCCTCTCTCTGTGTAACTCTGACTCTCAAGTAAAAAATAAATAAATCTCTAAAAAAAAGCATGTTAAAGTAACCTACAGCTAACATTATAACCGAAAACTACTGAATGCTTTTTTCCTGAAATTATGAACAAGGCAGGGATGTACACTCTTATTCACATAATGCTGGAAGTTCTAGCAGGTGTAGTATTCAAGGAAAGGAAATAGAAGGCATTTATGTCTGAAGGAAGAAACAAAACTATTTGTAGACGTTATGATTATCTGCAGAGAAAATCTCAAGGAATCCATAACACAACCTTTGAAAATGAGTAAGTGAATTCATCAAGATCAAAGAAAACAAATTGAATGCACAAAATTCAACCATAAATTTATATATGAGTAACATGTTGGCATTAAAACTAAAATATTTCATATATAAGCAATGAACATATAAACATCAAAATGAAAAACACAGTATCATTTACACCCACTTTAAAAGAAAAACAAAACATTCAGGCTGAAAGCTACAAAATGATGATTAAAAAATCAAGAAGGATCTAAATAAATAAAGATATACTGTGCTCATGAATTGGAAGATTAAACATAGCAAAGATATTAATTCTTCCCAAATTGATGCACAGATTTAACCAATTTCTATAAAAATCCCAGCAAGACTTTTGTAGACACAGTAGATACAGAAAAGATTATTCCAAATTTTACATGGGAAGACAAAGGAACTGGAATATAGCTAAAGCAATCCTGAAACACAAGAAAAAGCATGAGCTCTGATTTCAACACCTGAATAGGTATAGTATTCAGGAATATGAGTATTAGTAGAGAATCAGAGACATAGGTCAATGAACAGAAGAGAAAGTCCAGAGACAGACCCGCCCAGGCTTACCAATCTTATTTACAACCAACATGCAAAAGCAGTTCAATGGAGGAAAAGATGGCCTTTTTACTCAAATGAGGCTAGGGCAAGTGGACTTCCATAGGCAAAAAATGGAAGTTTGACCTGAGACTCACATCTTATTAAATCAAAAAGGATCATGAACTTAAATGTAAACTGCAAAACCACAAAAACATTTAGGAAAATTAATCAGAAAATCTATAGACTCCAGTGCTTGTAAATTTGAGTTCTTAGCTTTAACAACAAAAGCATGATCCTTAAAAGGTAAAACTGATAACCTGGATTTCATCACAATTTAAAACTTTTGTTCTACCAAAAACTTAAAAGATGAGTTAAAGACAGAAAAAAAAATCTGACCAAGTACTAGTATCTATATAAAGTAACTATATAAAGAACATTCAAAACTCAATCATAAAAAAAATTCAAACAGAAAATAGGCAAAAAACGTGAACAGTTTACCAAAGCAGATGTATAGATGACAAGTCAACACATGACATGATGTTCAATATTATTAAATACCACAGAAATGCAAATTCAAATCACAATGAAATCACTAGATATCTATAGGAACAGCATTTTTAAAAATGCTTAACACCAAATGCTTATGAGCATAGAAAGAAACTGGATTATTCACATATTTCTGGAGGAAATGAAAATAATATGGCTACTCTGGAAAACCAGTTGGCAATTTTTTTTTAAGATTTATTTATTTATTTGAAAGTCAGTTATAGAGAGAAAAGGGGAAAGAAAAAGAGAGGTCTTCAGTCCACTGGTTCACTCCCCAAATAGCTGCAAGAGCCATGGCTGGGCCAGGCTCAAGCCAGGAGCCTATAACTTCTGGGTCTCCTATGTGGGTAGCAAGGGCCCAAGTACGTGGGCCATCCTTCACTGCTTTTCCAGTCCATTAGCAGGGAGCTGGACTAGCAGTGGAACAGCCAGGACAGGAACCAGAGCCCATATGGGATGCCGGTTAACCTGCTATGCCACAATGCTGGTCCCAGCTTTTTTTTTTTTTTTTTTAAGATTTATTTATTTATTTGAAAGACAGAATTACACAAAGAGAAGGACACACACACACACAGAGGAGAGAGAGAAAGGGAGCTTCCATCTGCTAGTTCACTTCTCAAATGGCCACGATGGCCAAGCAGGGCTAGGCCAAAGTCAATCCGGGTTTCTCGTATGGGTGGCAGGGACACAAGTACTCAGGCAATCTTCCAATGCTTTCCCAGACGCATTAGCAGGGAGAGGGATCAGAAGTGGAGCAGCCAGGACTCAAACCAGCTCTTCTAAAGAATGCTAGTGTTATACAGGTGGTGGCTTAATCTGCTGTGACACTACAGTGGCCCTGGCAGCTTCTTTTTTTAAAAAAATGTTATATGCAATTATCATATGACCCAGCAATTATACTGGTGGAAATTTATCACAGAGATATGGAAAGCTTATTCACATGATAACATGTGCATGAATGTTCACAGCAGCTTTCTTCTTAATAGTTCCAAAATGGAAAAAATACAGATATGACAAAATAAGTTGCTGTATCTCCACACCATGGAATATTACTCAGCAATAAAAAATTACTGAACAGTGAAAGAAATTATTGAAGCTGGTGTAAACCTCCAGAAAGTTATGTTGAGTTGAAAAAAAAAAGCTGATCTCACAAGAACACTCACTATTTGACTTTATCTTCCTAATGTTTTAGAAATGACAGTGTTTGTAAGGTGTTACAAAGAGGCTGGGGAGGAAGGAGATGGATGTGGCTATAAGAAGAGCAAATTATGGATTCCTGGAGTGATGTAAACATTCTGCAACTTAACGCCAGCACCACGGTTGCGATAAGTGTACTATCGTTTTATAAGATGTTACCACTGGGGGAGTCCAAGTAAGGGGGGGCTGGATTTCTCTGTACTTTTTCTGAAACTACAAAATCTACAATTATGTTAAGAAAACAAAGTTTAGGGGAGGGAGCAAGAAAGAACGGTTAGACCCAAAGCAGGTAGGTAGGTGTTTGCTTCCCCCTCTAGGGTCCCATTTCCCAGTGGGGTTATCTCCTTAGCAGGACCTCAAGCTAAGGTTACCAAGTCCATTTACACTGACAGTCTACACTTCCCCTTAGCTGATGACATTCATTCTGGATCCCTCAATTAGCATATGCCAGTGACTGTCAAATTTAAATTTCAGTTCCTCTCTTCTCAAGTCCAGACATATTTTACTTTTAAATGACTACCTCAATCTAAGTATTCACAGGCACCTCAAGTTCAACATGTACAATTTTAAACATATCTTTTTCCTTGCAGCCCTCAGATCTGCTGTGTCAGTTGCTATGGACGGAATGTGTCACCCAAAATTCTTATGCTGAAATCCTAAACATCAGGATGATAGTTTTAGGAGACAGGTCTTTGGGAGGTAGTTAGGTCATGAGGCAGTATCCTCATGAATGGGACTAGGGCTTTTTAAGAGGCCCCAGAGAGGAGCCATGCCCTTTCTACCTTGTGAGGACAGTGTGGGAAGGTGCCAACTGTGACCAGGAAATAGCCCTCAAAAGGCACTCCATCTGCCTTGAAACTGGACTTCCCAGCCCCCAGGAGTGTGAGAAATAAATTTCACAGTTTATAAGCTACATGGTCTATGGTATTTTGTTAATGTCCTCTGAACAGACGAAGATATCCCTTGTATACCATCCAATGCACTTCAGTGCTCAAGTCATTGTGCAGTTTACTCTGCCTTACTCTCGCATGTCTAGCCAATCATAAAGCATCATGAATTCAAGTTCATCAATACATAATCATACAGTCTGTTTCTCACATCCCCACAGCCACCACTTGACTCATTTTTACAGCTCCACTTGTACTCCTCCAAAAACATTTCTCCTGTAGCAACCAGACTAATCTTTACAAAATGCAAATGCAAACATCTCACTCCCTAGCTTGATACTTTTCAGTGTTACCATGATGCTTAATAATTCTCATCAAAGAGTACAAAATCCCAAATCTCTGGTTTCTACCGACATCGTGCCACTCTTCCTCCTCACATCTAAAGCCCAGCAGTAATAAGCTTCTTCTAGTCTCTTCAAGGCATTCTGCTATTCTCATTTCAGAGCCTCTGCTTCTCCTCCTACTATTCCCAAACCGAACTACCTAATATCTATTCATCAGATCTCAGCTAACCCATCACTTCCAACACAGTTTTCTGAGACCTCCCACAAGGATAGGCCCTTGTTAAATAGGATTCATGCAGATATTAACCAAGGGAAAATCCATATATTTTACTATATAATTCATATACGTATTTGGTACTTTATTTGGGTCAACTTAGGCCTAAGGGCTGGACATTTGACCTCCATTTTCTTGGGAGCTTTCTAAATACAAGAATAATAATAATGATTATAATACGAGGCTTTGTCATTCATAATCAAACTATGACTTCTTAATACTTTAGCAACTAGTACACTATTTTCTTACAATTCTTTGCCAATTTATAGGATTTATGGAAAATTCACAGAAACTTTAAAGAGCTTGTTCCCTGTGTAAAAAACAATATTTGGGGGCTGGCATTGTGGTGTAGTGGGTTAAGTCACCACCTGTGATACCAACATCTCATATAAGCGACAGTTCAAGTCCCGGCTGCTTTTCTTCTGATCCAGCTCCCTGCTAAGGCACCTCGGAAAGTAGCAGAAGATGGCCAAAGTACTTGGGCCCTTTCCACCCACATGAGAGACCTGGATGGAGTTCCAGGCTTCTGGCTTAGCCTGGCTTAACCCTGGATATTCTATCTCTCTGTCTGTGTCTCTCCCTCTCTCTGTAACTGTGCCCTTCAAATAAGTAAATAAATCTTTAAAAAATAAAAGATAACATTTTGCTGAGCCTAAAGTTTTAGATTTCGAACATTCTTCCTAAATTGTGACAAGCTCCACCCAATCTCTTAATAATGAAAACAACAAAGGAAAAAAGAGGGTCTGGTGTTGTGGCACAAGGGTTAAGCTACGGCTTACAACACTGGCATCTCATATTAGAGTGCTGGCTGGAATCCCAGCTGTTCTACTTCTGACCCAGCTCCCTGCTAATACCCCTGAGACAGCAGTGGAAGATGGTCAAATACTCGGACCCCTTCCATACATGTGGGAGACTTATATGGAGTTTCAGGTGCCTGGCTTTGGCCTGGCCCAGCCCCAACCATTTTGATCATGTGGGGAGTGAACCAGAGATTGAATATCTCTGTCTCTCTCCATACCTCTATCTCTATCACTCTGCCTTTCAAATGAATAAATATTTGGAAAAAAAATCAACAACAACAACAAAACACAGGATAATGTGTTTTGTGAAAAGTAATTTGAAACTTTAAAAGATATGTCTACAAGCATGACCTGAATAGGAATTTAAATAACTTAGGGCTTTAAATCTTTACATTTTAAAATTTTATAACAAAATAAATGTTTTTTTTTCACTATCTCTAGTTTTAAATTAAATACAAGTTTCATTCTCAGTACTACTCATTCCACTAATAATTTATATACTATATATACTATAATTCCACTATGTATTATATATGTAATTCCACTATACTCATACCTTTATCTATTGTCATATTACAGATTTCATATACATGGTTCAAGGTTCTATATATTTTCAATCTTCATTTCCTGTTTAAAAAAAATCTGGTTAAAAGCATCTTATGAAACTAAAATAATGAAGGGATCATAGAATAAATTTCAGAATATGAGATAAGAGGAACAGCCATGTAAAAATATAGCAAACATTAATGGAGTATTTTAAGATATGCTACAACATAGAAAACAGACACATGAACTCTCAGCACAGAGGGAGCAACAGGATGCTCTGCAGGCGCAGCTTCACCGAGAATTACTGTTGCTGTTATTCCAATCTCAGGTTAACAAAACCAGAGTTTCTAAACTTTGAAGAACATACAAGCAAATGTGTATTAGCCAAAGTGCTGGAGGCATAGCCTAGTCTGATGTGACCAAACTGACTTGTAGAACCTTAAGTTTTAAGAACTGCTATTGAAAACCTCTCTAAAATATATTAAAGGATATTTTCTTGCCTTAGTAAGTACAAGATAGTGAACATAATTAAACTTCTCATTGTTGATTATGGGTCACATCAAATATTTTTTTTTTTTTTTTATTTTTGACAGGCAGAGTGGACAGTGAGAGAGAGAGAGAGACAGAGAGAAAGGTCTTCCTTTGCCGTTGGTTCACCCTCCAATGGCCGCCGCGGTAGCGCGCTGCGGCCGGCGCACCGTGCTGTTCCGATGGCAGGAGCCAGGTGCTTATCCTGGTCTCCCATGGGGTGCAGGGCCCAAACACTTGGGCCATCCTCCACTGCACTCCCTGGCCACGGCAGAGAGCTGGCCTGGAAGAGGGGCAACCGGGACAGGATCGGTGCCCCGACCGGGACTAGAACCCGGTGTGCCGGCGCCGCAAGGCGGAGGATTAGCCTGTTGAGCCACGGCGCCGGCGGGTCACATCAAATATTAAGATCAGCTTTGCGTTAGAATCAGTTCTCACTGAACTCTAATGAGGATGTAGACATTTAAGTTAGATTCATTCTTTGGAAAACCTCCCCACCCCTAACACACATAAACTTTTTTTAAAACTACACTGTTTACAGGGCCAGCGCTGTGGCATAGCAGGTAAAGCCATTGCCTGTAGTACCAGCATCCCATATGGGCGCCAGTACAAATCCTGGCTGCTCCATTTCCAATCCAGCTCTCTGCTATGGCCTGGGAAAGCAGTAGAAGATGGCCCAACTCCAGGGGCCCCTTCACCCGCGTGGGAGACCTGGAGAAGTTCCTGGCTCCTGGCTTCAGATAGGTGCAGCTCCGGCCTTTGCAGCTAACTGAGGAGTGAACCAGCAGATGGAAGACCTCCCTTGCTCTCTGCCGCTCCTCTCTCTGTGTAACTCTTTAAAATAAGTAAATTAAAAAAAAAACACTATACTATTTAAAGCCAACTTGTTCAAGAGAAAAGGAGCTTATTTTCCTATAAGTCAAGAGCAAGAAAAATAAACCTGGTTATCTGAGCTTTTAAATAGGAGCTTTTCTAAAGTAATAGATATTCTTGAAAAATCTGTTCCATTTTCAACATTGTTAAGGCAACGAGTGCCCAAGGGCAAAGTGGGAGAATAAGAAAGGTAAAATCCAATTCCTCTCTGAGGGAAATGGCAATGAAGAAAGCTGAGTGGTACCCAGGTGTCTATACTAAGTATGACTTATGCACTAGTATGTTTCATGTACCGTATACACAGCTATGCACTACCGCTCCAGCAAGCCTTCCTTGATTATGCCTTAATTCCTGCATCTGAAAAACTAGAAAACAGGCCATATATGCCACTCCCTTAATCTACAAAGGTTCTCCATGGTGTGATTCATTAAGATCAAAGTGATGTTTACTCCACCATCAACTATGTGCCTGTGTAAGTGTGCACATGTGTGTGAGCGTGTTATCTCAATCTACCTCCCAAAGGAAGCTGGAATGCCCGAATTCCTGAGAGCTATTCTCTGCAGTTACCTGAGGAATGCTGACTAGATATTTTACTTCCCTTTTTTCTTCTGTGGACAGAACACTAAATGAATAACAGACTTGAGTCTGGGCTATACATTAAAATGTTGTGGTGTTAAATATTAAGTATCCAAAAATAAAAGTGAAGAATACATAGCAGTTTTTGTTTCCTTCCAATTGTCTGAAGTCTTATCTTGATGACAACTGTATTGGCACTTGTGGTCTGATGCAAAGATCATGGGAGCAGGCACTAGCAAAGCTAGATTTGGGTTCTAGCCTTGACAGCAGTGAACTGTGTGATCTTGGACAAGTCACCTCCTCTGAGGTAAAATATTTCCCTCTATTGTTACCAATAAAAATGTTTTGATGGATACAATATGCTTCCTTTAGAGTAAAGATGTCACACTGACAGTCTAAGAGAATACCATGGATATAATGTATTTTGATTCTGTAAAGGCATTTGACCTAGTACTGAATGCAAACTTTAATACAGGCTATGTAGTCAAACTGATCCATAACTCGAAACAGCAAGTTTTGAGTAATGAATCGGAAGATGGAAAGAGGGACTGAATCAACAAGACGATGACGTGCTGATCCAAATGGATGGCCTAGATCACTGTGTGAAATTGCTGCTATGTGCATACAGGAAATGTCTGGCATATAGTTTGGATATATCACTTTCTCTGCGGAATAATTGATTCACTGGGGTTTCCCCCTTGTGTTTCACAAATATAAATATAAATCTAGGGACTTCAGTTGAAAAAGAAATAAAATGTCCACAAGCATGGGGTAGGAGAGCCTGATTTTGGTACAGTTCATATGAAAAAGAACCAAGCTTGAGCTTTGAGCGCCACGTGAGTCAACAGTGCAATCTTAGCCACCAGTAACAGAAGCCTAAGGTCCAGAACCAGGGGGTTACAGCTTTAGTGTATTCTCTGGAGCCCTCTGCACCCTGCATTGCACACCACACAGCCAGAGGGATCCTGACAAACGAGCGATTCCAGGAAGGGGAAGGGACGAGAATGGTGAAGGATGGAGAAAACACATCCTGAAGACTGAAGCAGCAAGGACAGTGTAGTGCGGAAAAGCTAAGATCTGGGGTGAAAGATGACATTCAATAGCCATGAGCTGCGGTGTGACGGACATGTTCAGATCTAAGAAGACACATAACACAGCAGATCTGGTGTCGATATAAACAGTACCCCAAACAAAATCAGCAGCACCAGGAATCTTCAGTTAATCCACTTGTGTTCAACCCTGACTGCACATTAGAAACACATGGGAATAGCTTTAAAACTATCAATGCCTGGGCCCCACCCCTAACCAATTAAATTATAATCTCTGAGGAAGGGCCTGGGACAGGGTAGGAGCTGAAAATGCCTCTGGGATTCCTAATGTGTCACTATGCTTGAGAATGACCAAGGTAAATAGAATCAGGTGTCCACCATGTGAGTGTGAGATAGTGGATTCCTTCACAGGGGCCAGTGTTAGGTTTATTTCGCAGATCTTCTCTGTCCTAGGATGGCTTATATTTCTAACTTGTAAACTCAGCGTTATCCTCTATGATCATGAAGATTAGCTCCTGTTTGCAAAGATTTGAGAAGAAATGAAATTTAAATGATGCAGTCTCTTAAAGGGACGAATTTAAATTGGGTTATAATAGCTTAAATAAGAGGTTTCAAGAATTTAATCACCACTGTAGAGTAGAGCAGTACCAGTATCTTCACAGGAAAATAAACAACTTAATTCCAAAGTTTTGTAAGATAAATTTAAAACATGCTAACATTCTTCTCCAGGTTCTTCTATGATAAAATAATTAAAATCACACAGAAACTACTTTATGGTTTAAGTGCTCTCTCCCACTAGTAGCTTTATCTTATAAGATAAATACAAGTATACATTCCTACTTTAAACATTTCCTAAGACTTTCAACAGCAAAAAGGTCAGGATTTTTAGTAACCAATATACAGTTCTCTGTGCTTCTTTAGGTGTTTGTTCTATTCTTGTTCTTAATCTTTCTCCGATTATTCAATAAAAACACTTATTCGGTTTCTTAATCTCCTTTGGAAAGACACATTCACATGTATTCAAAAGCTTTCTGTCCCTAATACAGGTCAGACATTAACGATGGTAGGTTATGACACTGAATTTTAGTGGCCCCTTCTGAGTTTTCCACTTACACATGACACAGCCGCTAAACTTGAAAACTTTCACTTTAGATTACAGGAAAACATCAACCATTTCCTTTTTACTTTTACAATCTGTCAGTGTGAAAAAACTCTGAATAAATCTGAAGCTTCTTCTAGGCTACTTGAAGCCTCTCTCATTAATCTTTGTCATGTGGTTCATAAATAGTGAGCGAGGTATTAAAGATCATCATCTTGTTTACAGACAACTGCCACCAAAAGAGGCTGGAACAACACGGTGGATTTGACTAGACGGATTCAGCCACAATGAGCAATTCAGGAGTCCTGATGTGGGGATGAAGCACACATTTAACATTGTTTTTTTCACCATTAAAGCTGGTTAACATTTCAAGTAATGATTGCCCTTTCCATATCAAAACACTAGAAAGCACACCGATCTTAGAGCCACCTGAGCAGCTGCTGGACCGGCAGTGTGCTCCACAGCCAACAGCCAGCCAGCCACCTTTCCAGTTTTCAAGCACATACCTCTCACAGAAATGTTTTCAGAGCAGCAGTCTACAGAGCTGGTTATAACACCGGCACGATGTGACAACAAAATTCATGATGATATTGCCTTTCCAGCCTGCCCCCTTCTCTTTTTTTTTTTTTTTTTTAAATTCTCGCCTCACCCTCCACCCCACAAAAGAAAACCGAACCGACAATACTTCCACGAAACCCGCCTCAGTCTTAGGAATATAATGCTTTCAGGGAGAGCAGACCAGCTTTTAGTAGAACAGCTTTCGTGAGAAGCAGGAAGCTGATCTGAGCAGCACGGAGAGCAGGGATGGGGCGGAGCAGAAAGGAACTGAGCTGGGGGAGAGCGAAGCACACACAGTCCTGGCTGCTTCTGGTTACTTATTGACAGTTTCATCTAATAGCACAGATTTATGAGCAGGGTGAACATCCATCCTGCCATACCTTTCCTTTCTTTTACGAATCCCTGTCAATCTGGTAAACTATTGTACAGGGGAAAGTAAGGCCTTACACCCCCGCCAGAGCCCAGCTGCAGGGAAATGATGTAAGCTTCCCACCTCCCACCAACCCCCGCTCTGCCAATCCACCTCTCCTCTGACCTGTTAAGATCCCCTCCCTCCCCCAGGGCCACTGCCCTGAGGCCAGCAGGCCCCAGGCTTCCTGGCTGGGTCCTACTGTGCAGAGGAAAGTATTGCCAAGGGGTGAGGAGTGTTTTTGTTTTGAGAAAGTCTTCAATGAGAAGGTAAATGCCTTTCTATTTAAAAAATAATGCTGAATCGCCAAAAGCTAGCTGGTTCCCTGGAGAAATATTATTAAAAGGATTGAGGTGAGGAATGCAATTTAGCAAAAGGCAGCAGAAGGTATGATGTAGCAAAGGGTATACTATTTAAAGTTAGGAGACACAGATTCCACTTTTCTCATACCATCTCTGTGCTCTTGCACAACTGGCTTAACCTCTCTGGTTTCATATATAAATTATATGTGAGGTCCCTGTACGATCATAATTTATGATCTGCATCCACAAGATAAAATGAGGAGACAAAAAGTAACCTCACTGCTGGCCAACTGTTTGCAAAATTGCAAGTAATTCCTCCTAGTATAAACTATTCAAGGTATGCTTGGCTAAAGTATTAGCAAATATAAGAAAGATCAGCACAAAATAGGGGAATATGTTCAAGGGGAAAAGTTGCAGGCAGTTCAGGTGTCAACCCTGATGAGGAAAATCTGTAGATTCAGGATCATAAAACTCACACTCAGGAAAGGGCAATTCAGAGACACACGCATGGAAGCAAATCAAGAACAGACACTCACCCTGCTCAGCAGTGTTCTATTTATTCACTAAGATTCAAATTTTGTCTTTTTAATTTAGGAGACCATAAGACATGAGGGCACTTCAAAAAGTTGATGCAAAAGCACCTTTGTACTGGCTACTAGCATACCACTATTCAAACTGGGATCTGCAGAGCCTTGGAAGTTTCTGACTTTCCAAGGGTATGCAGGCACACAACATAGTAAATCCATGTCCAGATAAACTCTTGAGTACTTGGCCTGAGAGGGCCCCCAGACAGCAGGTTAGCTTTTCCCATTCTACAAAGTCAGGGCACAGGGTTCAGCCATCACAAATCTCACCTTCGGGCATATCTTGGCGTAAGGAACAAACCTCTGATAGGGACACTAGGAGACAATTAGAAATATTGTTGATAAAAAGGAAATGGCCCGGAGCCAGCGGCTGTAGCATAGCTGGTAAAGCCGGCTGCCGCCTGCAGTGCTGGCATCCTATGTGGGCACTGCTCCACTTCTGATCCAGCTCTCTGCTTTGGCCTGAGAAAGCAGTAGAAGATAACCCAAGTCCTTGGGGCGCTACACCTCATGGGAGACCTGGAGAAAACTCCAGGCTGTTGGCTTTGGATCGGCCCAGTTCTAGCTGTTGCAGCCATTTGGGGACTGAACCAGCAGATGGAAGCTCTCTCTCTCTCCCTCTCTGCCTTTGCCTCTCTGTAACTCTGCCTTTCAAATAAATAAATCTTTTTTAAAAAAAGAAAAAAAGGAAATGGCCCTAAACTCATCACTCTTCTTTCGAAATTCAGGTGGCTTTGCCCGTTCTTAACTGAGTTGTAAGTCGATAAATCGTTAAAGATAACTTTAATATATCACTGTAATTGTGAACATAACCCAAAAGGAATCTAAAGAAATGAGTGACACTGTTATACTAATACTCTCATTTTCTTCCAACTTATTGATGTAAACAAAATTTCATTGTGTATATTACAAATGAATTAAATATATTTTAAAAAAGCAGAATTCTTTCAATAATAACATTCACTTTAAGTGTCTATCTAATTATGAAGTTAGAAATATGACACTAATAATATATTAAGAAAAATTTCCTTTAAATTTTATAATTATAAAATTATAATAATGAATTATAATAAAGTTGCAATTATAAAATTATCTCTAATAATTATCAAAATTTCTAATTTAGGGTTTTTTTTATCAACTGTGTACTAACTACTTTTTAAAATTTTTTATTTTCATTTTTTATTTGACAGATAGAGTTAGACAGTGAGAGAGAGAGAAAGAGAGAGAGGTTTTCCTTCCGTTGGTTTACCCCCCAAAGTGGCCGCTACAGCCGGAGCTACACTGATCCAAAGCCAGGAGCCAGGTGCTTCCTCCAAGTCTCCCATGCAGGTACAGGAACCCAAGCACTTGGGCCATCCTCCATTGCCTTCCCGGGCCACAGCAGAGAGCTGGACTGGAAGAGGAGCAACCGAGACTAGAACCAGCATCCATATAGGATGCTGGCACTGCAGGCAGAGGATTAACCAAGTGAGCCACGGTGCCGGCCCCTAATGGTAACTTTTTTAACACAGATCACTTAGGTTTAAAGATTTTTTTTTGTTACACAGACTTGAAGTCTTCATTTTTTAGTCACATATTTAAAATCACTTAGATTAATCCATAGTCACAGAAAATTAATGTTTTACCACAGAAGTATGATACAGTGACTGATAATAGAATTTTAAAACATAATACAAGGGCCAGTACTGTGGCATAGCCTGCAGTGCCAGCATCCCATATGGGTACCAGTTCTAGTCCTGGCTGCTCAACTTCCAATCCAGTTCTCTGCGATAGCCTGGGAAAGTAGAAGATGGCCCAAATTCTTGGGTCCCTGCTCCTGCATGGGAGACTTGGAGGAAGCTCCTGGCTCCTGGCTTTGGATTGGCACAGCTCTGGCCCAGCTCCAGCAGTTGTAGCCATTTGGAGACTGAACCAGCAGATGGGAGACCTCTCTCTCTCTCTAACTCTGCCTTTCATATAAAAAAAATAAATCTTTAAAAAAAATAATACAGGCCGGCACCGCAGCTCACTAGATTAATTCTCCACCTGCAGCGCCGGCACCCCGGGTTCTAGTCCTGTTTGGGGCGCCGGATCCTGTCCCGGTTGCTCCTCGTCCAGTCCAGCTCTCTGCTGTGGCCTGGGAGTGCAGTGGAGGATGGCCCAGGTCCTTCAGCCCTGTGCTGCCCGAATGGGAGATCAGGAGGAAGCACCTGGCTCCTGGCTTCGGAATGGCACAGTGTGCTGGCCATAGCGGCCACTTGGGGGGTGAACCAATGCAAAAAGAAACACCTTTCTCTCTGTCTCTCTCTCACTGTCTAACTCTGCCTGTCAAAAAAAAAAAAAAATACAGAAGGATAAATTTTGGTGGGTAATGTTTAATAAAGTAGAACTTTAAGTAGAAAAGTCAACACTGAATTTGTTAGTGGATAATGGAAGCTATTATAAAGTTACATTGTTTGATTAAAATATATAACAAATTTATTAAGCAATGTCCATGACATTTATACCATTAGCAATGATATAAACATATGATGAAGATATATAATGTTAATTTATTGTATATTTCTCACTAAAAATTTTTCATTTGTTTTCACTTTAAAGAAATTTTAAGGCTTGAAAAAATGTATTTACCCTCGTTGGACATCATATAATGTATACATGGAATGAAACATGACATAGTACCCCATAAATATGTAAAATATTTGTATGTCTGTTAAAATTATTTAAATAAGAAGTTTTAAAAAAATAAACTTTGAAAAATTTAAATGCTAATGAACAAATATGTGAGGGGGATTCACAGTTTTCCAAATTTGTTTACTATAGCCAAAAAAAAAAAAAAAACTTGAAGCCTACTACACTGTTTACCCTTTTATCATTCAAAAATACCTTCCAACTGTCACCATAGAGTTATACAACAAACACCACAATCTAGATCCTGGGGAACTGAGCCACTTTGAGAAATACGTTTTCCAGGTATCCGTAGTTATAGTCTTTAAATACCAATTTATTTTCTAATTTTCAACTATTCTCAATGAAAATTTTTCCAAAATGGGGTGCTTGTTCCAATTTTCTTAAATAGACCACATCAACATGATTTAAACCTAATTGGTGTTTCCTAGGCAGTTATTAATACCACCCATCCTGCTGGGCATTCATACATAATGACCCGGAGACCTTGACACTCTGCATTTCTGCCAACAAGATGGGGAACAGGAAATCTCATGAGCTAAGTTCAATTCCTATTGCCCTGGCCAATCAAAGCTGCCAACCCTGAGAGACACCAGAAATTTCTTGGTCCAACCTTCTTCACCAGACAAAGAAGTCAATAATCTCACTTTGTTACGTGAGATGTTACAAAACTAACAGGAGTTTATATATGTGAATATACTTTTTAAAAAAAATATGAACATGTGTATGCATGTATTTGAAAGGCAGAGAACAATCTTCCATCGCCTGGTTCACTCCCTAATTGCCTGCAACAGCTACAGCTGTACCAGGCAGAGGCCAGAGCTCAGAACTCAATCCAGGTCTCCCCTGTGGGTGGCAGGGACCCACTTTAGCCATCATCTGCTATCTTCCAGGGTACTCATTAGCAGGAAGCTGGATGTGCAGCTAGGACTTAAACCCAGGGACTCCGATATAGGATGTGGGCATCCCGAGTGGAGTCCTAAACACTGTGCCGAACATCTCCCTCATGAATATGCTGTATTTAAAGATTAGATACCAAGAAAACATACTAAGTTCTGTCTTTTTTTCCCTTTTAGCCAAGCTCATCCTATCGCCTATTATCAATGAAAGTCTGGATAAAGCCCTCCATCTCATTGTAATTGTTGCAGTTTTTAATATTAGCCCAGGAGTTCATTAGATTGTTTATTAAGAAATTATTATTAAGAAATAGGTTAAATAGATTTGTCACATATAAAATACATCAAAAGTTTTGGATTTATTTCCAAAGGTCATATACATTCTAAACCAATGAAACTGACTGCTTGGGGCTGGTGCTGTGGTGTAGTGGGTAAAGCCACCACCTGCAGTGCCAGCAACCCATATGGGTACCTATTCAAGTTCCGGCTGCTCCACTTCCAATCCAGCTCTCTGCTATGGCCTGGGAAGGCAGCAGAAGATGGCCCAAGTTCTTGGACCCCTGCACCTGCGTGGGGAGACACGGAGGAAGCTCCTGGCTCCTGGCTCCGGATCAGCCCAGCTCCAGCCGTTGCAGCCAATTGGGGAGTGAACCAGTGAATGGAAGACCTCTCTCTCTCTCTCTCTCTCTCTCTCTCTCCCTTCCTCCTCCTTCCCTCTCCTCTCTTTATGTAACTCTTTCAAATAAATAAATAAATATTTTAAAAGCAAAAGAAAGAAACTGACTGCTGAGTAAAGGTGTAGATAGATTTTAACTAAGCAATCCACTCAAAACTCTAATTGCTCTGATGTAACAAAAAGTCACAGCAAAGCGAGGCTTCACATATTTTTCTGACCTTATTCATTCTCCCAAACACCCACAAAGGTCCACATTACTTTTATTAACTATCTGCCCAGTAAATGTGTTTGCATATTATGGTGGTTGATAGTCCAAAGTTTCAGGTCCAACGGATGCCCCAGAACCTTGGATTCATTCTCAGAGACACAAAAATAAACCTTTCACTTTGAAGAAGCAGCAAGTAACATTCAAGTAAAGTCAGAGGAGAGATAAAGTTTTTAAAAGTTAACTTATATTACCTATTCTATTTAAAATGCCCAGGATGGCAAGCTAGGCACCTCTTTGTCTTCAGTGAATTGTGTGGTTGCCTCTTCTATCCTCACTTGATCCTCTACAGGACTCTACTATCATTTCTAGGTTACTGATTATGAATCTGAGCCTCAAACACATTTAAGTGACTTGCTTCAGATCACAAAGGCAGTGGATGAAAGCCAGAACTAGAACTCAAGCCTTCAGATGGAGGTTCAGCCAAGTGCCTGCCCCACTGAAGCAGCTGTTGGGATCAACAGACTGCAGCAAGCAGTGGTGGCAGTACTCCTGCTCGGTTCTGTGATTCCTATGGGGTGTCAAGTTTTAGTCATGAGCAGGCATTGTGGAGTCACTTAGACCTGAGTTTGAATCCAGATCCTGTAACTGAGCAAGCTAGTTTCCACATCTATAAAATTTCCACATCTATTAAAGTGATCAAAAGAGATAGTATCCTTAATACTGTTCAAGTTACAAACTAAGCTTCTAAATAACTTTTTTTGCATTCTTATATGACACGTCTTAATTCACGTAATTCTTCCATCAATCCTATGATGTAGTAGATACTACTATTTTCATTCCTGTTTTATCAATGAAGAAAGATTTTGTCCCAGGGAGGTAAAGCAATTTGCTTAGGATCAAAGGTAAGAAGTAACAGCGCTAGCATTGAGACTAACCAGTGTGACTCTAGGGCTCAGAGTTGGAACTACTGCCTCTCTGGAAATGATTATAATTATAGCACTATCTTTATTCTCCCATCATCATTATCATCATCTCCATCTCTATCATCAACCTTCTCTATAGTTAGCCTGGAGGGCCTTCAGTCTCGGAAGCACCTCAGTGATGAAATATAGAGAACTGAGAATTTGAATAAGTGAGACTGATGGGAGGAAGAGAGCTTCAGGGAAGAAGTCAGGAAGGAAGCAGGCTGCTGGAAAAGAATAGCGTGCAGCCGAACAGAGAAACTGAACCAAGAACATGAAAAATATCACCTACTTCTCTCTGTCTCTCTCTCTCTCTCACTGTCCACTCTGCCTGTCCAAAAAAAAAAAAAAAAAAATCACCTACTGGCAGTGGCTGGGTGGGGGTGCCTAAAAGAATACCACAAAGAAAAATGGCAAACCTTCAGCCAGTGATATAGGTTGGGACCTAACTCTTACCTACTTAATAAAGGCTATCTGCCCCTTGGGGAAGGAGGTGATCATTTTAATCAACCATCACTGATAACCTGATCAGGCACAATGAAAAGCATTTGCCTCTGAAAGTGTCAGAGCCCAGCAAAACATCCCTCTCAACTATGGAATTGCAATTCTATTCTTTGGCAAACCTTAAATCATAGGCTCCTGTGATGTCAATGCTGGGTTCCTTTGAATAACTGTGTCTGGGCTCTTAACTCATTATTTTCCTCTACAGCTTCTATCTAAATCTAAAGCTTATTATTATTTTTTTCATTTAAAGAGATTGGGGGGAACTCACTGTTGGCCTTTTTCTCTCAGGCAGAGCGACAATTAGAGTGCTGATGACTCCCACCTGGGACTACACTTCTGGTTTCCCTGATACCCTGTAGGATCTCCATAGAAGAGCACCCAAGTTTTGTTTATCCCCAGCACTAAGTGCACTATATGTTGCAGTCAACAGCTACTGGAAAAAATGTTACCTGAATATTTTCAGGCTCTTTCAAGGGTTTCTTTTCCATTCAATTAGTTCTAGAAGCCTGTCGCCTTGGATAGTGATCATTTTAGATCACCAAAAGTGATGAGGACTTATGGGGCAACTGGTAGGGAAAACAAAAAGAAAACCCCCTTGAGTTGATGTTGCAGTTATTACTCTGGTGAATATTTGCCCCCAGTATTCAGTTTTCAGATAAAAGACATGTCTTGGGATCATGATCACTTAAAATTTATTAACTAGCTCAAGGGGCTTCGTTTATCCCATAATATCCAGCAAAGTGCCTAGCACAAGGTCAGTGTCAGATAAACACCTTCATATTGGTTGATTAATTGACTACAGCTATTAGAACTGCTTCAGGCCAAATGCAGACTATCCTTGAACTATGAACAAGGGTGTTAAAAGATTTAGAAAACACCAGGAAGTCTCTAAGATAATTAGCTTTTTGAAAGTGTAAAGTTGTGACTACATATAGTCAGAGGCAATTAAAAAAACATACTTATTTTTATTATATATAGGGTCCTTGAAAAATGTAGAGATACGATAACTCTTTAGCTTGATCTAAAAACACCACTTCCTAAAACTAGGTAGTACAACAAAGAAATTGCTGACCCTTTAGGTGTACACTGTGGGGAAAGATGCTTAGGACCAATGACCAGCTAACAATCCTAGAACTTTTCAAATACTATTACTATCTTGAAAAATCTAATTATACCAATTTTTAAAAGGTACCCTTGGGTCTCCTAAAAATTGCATGTGTTCCCTTTATTATTAAAATCTGAGCTGATATATACTGATAAACACAGAAAAATAAACTTTAAACTTAAACTTTAGGTTGTATGCAAAAATCTTTCTAAAAGAAACAAAAATGCCAATCTGAATGTGGAACAGTGATTACTGCAGACTGGGAAGGAGGTCTGGAGATAGATCAGGCTGGATAATGGGTACCAAAATACCTTTAGGTGAAAGGAATATCTTCTAGTGTCCCACAGCACAGTGAGGGGACCATGTTCTCAACCTATTAGATATTTTCTGAATAATTTGGAGAGATGAGCTCTTAAAGGCTTGAAGTATAAACTAAGGAGGAGAGGCCGGCGCCACGGCTCAATAGGCTAATCCTCCACCTGCGGCGCCGGCACACAAGGTTCTAGTCCCGGTTGGGGCGCCGGATTCTGTCCTGGTCACTCCTCTTCCAGTCCAGCTTTCTTCTATGGCCTGGGAGGGCAGTGGAAGATGGCCCAAGTCCTTAGGCCCTGCACCCCATGGGAGACCAAGAGAAGCACCTGGCTCCTCCCTTCAGATCAGCGCAGTGCACCGACCGCAATGCTCTGGCCGCAGCGGCCATTGGGGGGTAAACCAACAGAAAAAGGAAGACCTTTCTCTCTGTCTCTCTCTCTCGATGTCCACTCTGCCTGTCACCAAAAAAAAAAAACCTAAGGAGGACAGTGAAATGTTAATTATCCTGATTTAATCACTACATATTATATATATATACATATTAAAATTCAAACTGTATCCCAGAAATACATACAATTATAACATGCTAAATTTTTTTTAGATTTCAGGAAATGAAAATGCTAAGTAAGTACCCAGATATAATCATTTATACACTGTTACATGTATTGACATATCACATTGCACCCATGAAAGTGTGCACTCATAAACATCTATTTTAAAATGTTTTAAATATCCCCTAAAATTTCATTATTGGCCTCCAGGGAACATTTAGATGGAGCATTCTGTTCAATACTAAGGCTGCTATTAAAAATTAGCTTAAGATTCTTTTTAAAAATCAGCAATCCCATAAAGAGCAAATGGTGATTTTAATACACCTTTTTTTAAAAAAAATCAGAACCATTTTGCAGCATGACGGGTTTGTTTTCCTAAATTGGAAGACTATGGACTTCTTGATGGAGTTAATCCTCAATATAAAACCCACAAGCTATATATACTGAGTCAAAAAATTTAAAGCCAATGCCACAATGATTATAAAAGTTTACCAGTAGAAATTCACTGTCAGGGGATATCTTTTTTCCCACAGGCTTCATTTGCTCTGCTCCTTCTGTGAAATATTACTAAACATTTCAATCACCTGTGGTAATCTGCCTCAAGGACATATTTCTATTTTTTATTAAAACTTTTTAAAATAAATAGAATACATTAAGTGTGGGATCTGGTTCTCCCTTTTAAGTTACTAACAGGTGTAACATTAATTTATCTTTTTACAGCTCCTTACAAAATAAATGTATTTGGTAGAATATAATTTTTAAAATCAGATTATATGTGTCATTAATTTGCATGTTTTTATCTGATAATGTCTTCCCAAAGAAAAGGCTTATTTCTACTATAACATCCTGGTAACCCTAAGGGGTTTCAATATTTGAAAGTTACAACTTTTAAATGTTTTAACAAGCTCCTTCTAACTACACAGATATTTAAAATTGTGGTCTATAATAAACTAAAATTTTTATTGACAGAAATTTAGCAAACATATTTCACAAAAATTCTTCAGAAAAAAAAGCAAGGTAACTATTATTCACATTTCAGAGAAAGACACCAAGATATAGAGAAAAGCAAGGATCTCAACCTACTTAAGAAGAAAAGTCAGGAGCTGAAGTAGGTTTTCTTACTCAAAATCAAGTTATTTTCGTATATAATAGAAAGTTTAAAAATATATTTGTTCATCAATACAGCACATCCCTGTAAAATTTTGAAGGAATTTTACATGTTTCTAAAATGTCTCCTCCTTTGCTTTCTAGGAAAGGAACCTATGGACCTTTGATGTATCTTAAACCAGTCTTTTTTTTTTTTTTTGGACAGGCTGAGTGGACAGTGAGAGAGAGAGAGAGAGAGAGAGAGAAAAAGGTCTTCCTTTTGCCCTTGGTTCACCCTCCAATGGCCGGCGCACCACGCTGATGCGAAGGCAGGAGCCAGGTGCTTCTCCTGGTCTCCCATGGGGTGCAGGGCCCAAGCACTTGGGCCATCCTCCACTGCAAACCTGGGTCATAGCAGAGAGCTGGCCTGGAAGAGGGGCAACCGGGACAGAATCTGGCACCCTGACCAGGACTAGAACCCGGTGTGCCGGCGCCGCAAGGCGGAGGATTAGCCTATTGAGCCGTGGCACCGGCATTAAACCAAGTCTTAATCAGTTTATTTTGTTAAACTTTTACTTATTTATTTGAGAGAGAGAGAGAGAGAGAGAAAGTGAGCACTCTGTTTCATTTTTTCATTCCCCACATGCTCACAATACTTGAGCCTGGGCCTGTGGCTAAAGCCCGAAGCCAGAAACTCAATCCAGGTTTCCTAGGTGGGTGACAGGAACCCAATTACTTGAGCCATCACCACTGCCTCCTAGGGTCTGCATTAGTGGGAATATACTAAATTGATCTTCTGTATATAAATAGAATTGAAAATGAATCTTGATGTGAATGGAAAGGGAGAGGGAGCGGGAGAGGGGAGGGTTGCGGGTGGGAGGGAAATTATGGGAGGGGGAAGCCATTGTAATCCATAAGCTGTATACTGGAAATTTATATTCATTAAATAAAAGTTAAAAAAAAAAAAAAGAATTAGGAGCCAGAGTCTGGAATCAAATCCAGCTACTCCAACAGTGACAGGGGTGCCCAAAAGGCTAGGCTACATGGTCAGCCCTCTAAGTTTCTTTTAATGAACTTGTACTGCTCCCCTGAATTCACTAACTATGGTTTTGATCCATGTTATAGTTTGATTATTTTTAACTTTCTTCACTGTCCAGCAAAGAATGTCAAAGGGTTTATTGAAAAACTATCTAAGTTCACTTTTTGCTTTAAATGGGTGTCACAGTAAAAAAAAAAAAAAAAATTAAAGCATCCTTTAGAACTTCAAGGACCAATGAGAAGGGCAATTTACATTGAAAAGTAATGATTCAGTTCTATACATATGACTCTATCCTTAGAACTGGGGAAAAAAAGCTACCCAGAATGGCATCAACCTTTAGGAAACTGGCCAATTCCCAGGAGTAGGTAAAGCCTGGAAACTAGAGATATTTGGAGTTGTGTTAAGGAAGAAAGGTCGTGAGCAAGTCAGTAACTAAGTTTCCAGCAATACTGGAGCAGGCAAAGCTGCAACTTCCACTGGGACTAAACACAACCTGTGCTGCCACTGATGAGAGCAGCCCCTGACCCCCTACCCCAGAGCAACTTAATTCCTACTATTTGTCCCTACCTCAGGAGCTGGACACAGGCCCACTGATACAGCTTTGGTGATGTAGCAAATAACAAGGAAATAAACCTGTAGACGTGAGACACTGATGCAAGCAGCCCAACCAGGTCACTGACATTCATTTGTGCAAGAAGAGGGTGCTCTGAAAGCCAGTGAAACTTCAAAGCAATTTAAAGACACAAGAAAGGGACTGTTAAGAGAAATGAAGACTCAGAGAACTGAAGTAAAGTAGGTGCACATAAAAATGCATATAAGTAATTTTCTGTGTATATAAGAAATTCTTCTGTTTATAACATTTATACTTAAAGCTGATGTAGCCCTACTGGCAAAGTTCCCACAGAATAGTTATTTACAAAAATACTTTAAGAGATGTACACAAAAGTTCACTTTAAGGAAATACTTCATATTCAAAACTGTAAAACTCAACTAATACATGTGAAATCATATATTCTTGGAAAAAAGAAGAAAGGGTTTAGAGCTGTGAAAAGGATGAAGAGAGCATCTTAGTGCTCAAAATTATAGAAAGCAATAAAGCAATGGCATACAGGAACTATTCAAAATTCACAGAGCAGGAAGTAAAGCCTCTAGCCAATTATAAAAATCACACTTTAAAACAAATTGCATCTTGCTAGATCTTCCTCTTTCTCTAAGTACATCTGGGTGCCTTTTCGGTGATTAGCAAGGCCAAGGTCTCAAAACAGGCATAGAAAAAGTTTGAGATATTTCTGTACTTCCACAATATTCAGGTTCAATTTCTCTCTTTGATAGCTTCCCAGAGAAAAGGAGGAGCACAATTCCACTTCTGAAACTTTGTAAAAGAACTGCTATGTGGCACTGTTCAAAAACCAAGTCAAGAGTTAGGCTTTCGTGCTTCCTCTGGTGGAACTTCTTGAAACGGTGCCAATTGGAATCATTTGATCGCTGAAACCAGGGCTGCCGAGTCGGGAGCAGCTGGAGTACATGAATCAGTGGTCATTTCTCTGTTAGGGTTTTGTTTTCAAATGATTATCTGAAGGGCCAAATAACTTGACAGAAAAAGCAATCTGGAAGCAAGGGAAATACCACTGAATTGGGAGGCAGAAAATCTGGAGAACACTGGAGAAGTACCATTAAACTAGTACCTTTGTTGTCTCAGTTCTTTTATAAGCTTTGGAAGGGTAAAGAATCAAGCACACTTCTTTATCTACCTTACTAAGAATTCTACAAATTAAATGAATTGGACACACAGACCTAAGTGAGTAAAATACACCATCCCTAATTCTGATGAGAAAGATATTCCTTGCAGTATCATTTATGTTAATTTTACTTAACTTGGGAGATCTTACATCTTATATTCATTAGTGCTCATTAGACTATATATGTGATTTTTATTACAATAAATACTGGTATAATCTTACAGTATTGGCTTAGTCTCTTTTGGTAACATCTAGCCTCAACATATAAACAGACACTACGCCTTTAAATCACGCTATATATTCAGTTTCTTTTTAAAGATTTATTTATTTATTTGTTTGAAAGGCAGACTTACAGAAAGAGAGGGAGAGACACAGAGAGAGAAATCTTCCACCCCCTGGCTCACTACCCAAATGGCCACAACAGCTGGGTCTGGGCCAGGCCAAAGCCAGGAGCAAGGAACTCCATCCACTCTCCCAAATGACTGCAGGGGTTCATCTTCCAGGTACATTAGCAGAAAGCCGGATAGACAGCACAGCAGCTGGGATATGAACAAGCACCTGTGTGGGACTGGGCAGCATCAAAGGCAGCGGCTTAACCCATTATGCCACAATGCCAACCCCTACATATTCAATTTATATATATTTATATTTATATTTATACACACACACACACACACATACATATATATTTGAGAGACAGGCACAGAAGTAAGAAAGAGAGCTCTTGTCCTCTCCTCCAGTCCCCAGATGGCTGCAATGCCAGAACTTGGCCAACATCAGAGGCAGGAGCTGAGAATGTAATTCAGGTTTCCCATATGGGTAACAGGAACCCAATGACTTGAGCCATTACCCTCTCCTCAACCCACTACAATTTGCTTCTTATGCCTTCCATTTCTCTAAAATGGCTTTTCAGAACACCACCAGTGGGCAACACATTGCTACAAGCAACAATGGGTTTATGTGCTCAGCTTATTATTTCCTCCACTTGGGTTCCACTGACTGGACATTGCCTGGCTTCCCTCTGGCTCCCTCACCAGTTCTCGGCCTCTGGACTGACTGAAGCTGTTCTGTTTGATCCCTAACCCTTTCTGCCAGTAATTTTTAAGATTTCCAAGACCTCAAAGAAGCCCTCCATGGCCCTACAGTTTTGGCCAACTCCACATCCACAATTCTCTTATCACTCCATTTTTCTGTCTATAAGCACCTATGATCATTTGAATTCAAATAATGCATACTTAATTACTAAAAGAGACTACCCTTACTAAAATAAAGGTTAGGGACTATGATTCTTGGTGTCCAGCTCATAGCTTCACACAGAAACACATGAATAAATGAGTTTCAAAAATGAAATTGATAGCTATTAACTCTGATTCTAAGCAGAATGCAAAAATAAAGACAAAACAGTATCATTTCAAATTGCAAAATTAATTGAATGAAGTTTGGAAGAACTAACATGGAGATACTACATATAATTTAAAGTACCATTTATTCCAAAGATTGAAGTGATTGGCCTTTCAGGTTTTATAATATCCATGTAAAAAAGAGAGGATGGAGTAAAAATGGAAACTAAAGCAAGATCAAGAGAAATTAGTGTATAATGAAGAAAGCAATAAATAAGTTAGAATAAATATCTCTTAAACCTAAATTAACATTTAAAAACTACTCTCAAGTGACTCAAATTTTCTCTTAAAATGAAACAGTAATTACTTGAAAACCTCGTTATACTGTTGGTAATAAGGAGGTAAATATTTCAGGCTCCATTTCTTTCTATTATAAAATAAGCAGTTACAAGGCAGGTATTTGGCATGGTGTTGAAGACATCTCTTGGAATGCCAGCATCTCATATGGGGGTGTCTGGGTTTGAGTCCTGCCTCTGCTCCCAATTCCAGCTTCTAGCTAATGTGCAGCCTGGGAGGCAACAGGTGATGGCTCAAGAAGTTGAGTCCCTGCCACCCACATGGGAAACATGAATTGACTCTCCAGCTGCTGGCTTAGACATGGCCCAACTCCAGCTGTTTAGGGCATCTGGCGAGTGAACCAGCAAATGGGAGATTCCCCTGTCTCTTTCTCCATCTCTTTGCCTTTCAAATAAATAACATAAATTTTAAAAATTTAAATAAAATAAGCAGTGGAGTAGCTGATGTGCAAGGTCCTTTTCTACCCTTTTGAAAGTTTAGGAATTACACCAAAAGCCTAACACAGTAGTAACATTACAGTTTATCAGAAGGTCTCCTTCAAAATACAAGGTCGTAAATCAGAAAAAATTGAAGATCTTCTGTTTGCCAAAATTTATTTCTATTTAATACCTGTGAAGTCCCATATGTTTAAGACAGGCCTTTAAACTTCACAACATAATTTTTTATTTTGATCACAAAATAAAACAAAACTTCATAGTTGCTTTGTTATCTAGTAGCAAATCATTATGATTTGGTTGGTAACAGCCTGGAGAAGACTCAAATGATAAGAAAATAGGAAAAAAACATAAAACCATAGATTACTGAGAAATTTATCCTGTATGACTTTTCGTTTCCCTCTCTGAAGCTTTATTCTTCTAATAAAAGATGAGGGTAAAGGGCAAGCAGAGGGGATGTGAAAATAATTTGACAGTGTTGTCTAAAACGAGTAGTTTCTTAACAAAAATAAATAAGGCATCAATCATTCTCTAAAGAAGAGCATTGTTCAATACAGCAATTATGATGAAGTACAGTGCAAGTATTCCTCTAAAGGCCATACCTACACCATTGTATCAGTCCTAACAGCAACAATAATGATTTTGAGTTAACAGAAACCAGTGAAATTGTGTTTGTTTAATTCTTCCTAGCAAAACAAGAAAATATATCCTTATTGAAAAGCTTTAATTACTAAAGTTAAAGATTCTGGAACTTAAAACTCAAAAGCATAATAACTGGTACATTATATTCCCAGCAACAAAACATTAACACAGGAAGTACCACCTTATTTATATGCTAACAGTTTTAAGACAGCATAATGCTAGTATAACAATAAGGGAAAGAACTGCTTTCCATTCATGGCTAGAAACAAATAAGCAAACAAAAAACTGGGAGAAAGTTCTCTCTTTTGTTGAAATTTATGCCTGGAAGCCACCTTACAATCTGTACTAATTGCTTGGTATCTGGATGTCTGTGGGCTATCAGCCACTTAGCTGGAATCTAGGACAGTCTTTCAACCATAAAGACATACTACCTTAAGAAAATCAATACTGGGGCCAGCACTGTGGTGTAGTGGGCTAAGCCTCCACTTGCAGTGCCAACATTGTATATGGGCGCAGGTTCTAGTCCCGGCTGCTCCTCTTCCGATCCAGCTCTCTGCAATGGCCTGGGAAAGCAGCAGAAGATGGCCTAAGTGCTTGGGCCCCTGCACCCATGTGGGAGACCGGGAGGAGACTCCTGGCTCCTGGCTTGGATCGGTTCAGATCTGGCTGCTGCAGCCTCTTGGGGAGTGAACCAGTGGATGAAAGACTTTTCTCTGTGTCTCTTCCTGTGTCTGCCTCTCAAATAAATAAATAAAAATATTTTTTTTAAAAAAGAAAAGAAAATCAATACTTAAACAGTATCAGTTTTATAAACATTGAATACTGGGATAAAACTAAATACAATGAATGACATTTACAAAAAACAACATAAATGTTCCCTCTATGGCATTTGTGTGCTAAAAATTCTTGAGTTATGCAAAATTTCTCCAAATATTTTCAAAAATATATTTTAATTTTGCTCAATTTTTGCTACCTATTCTTAAAGATTCTTCTACAAGCTAAACATGAATATAGAAAGTTTGGCAGAATATCTGATGTCCTAACAAGCTAAGAAGAAATGACTGCTTTTGCTTAATCTTTACAGAAAAAAATAATTTTAAAAAAGAACTTCAGGGACCAACACTGTGGCTTAGCAGGTAAAGCCACCACCTGCAATGCTGGCATCCCATATGGGTGCTAGTTTGAGTCCCAGCTGCTCTACTTCCAATCCAGCTCTCTGCTGTGGCCTGAGAAATCAGTAGAAGATGGCCCAAATCGTTGGGCTCCTGCACCTACATGGGAGACCCGGAAGAAGCTCCTGGCTCCTGGATTCGGATTGGCCTAGCTCTGGCCATTGCGGCCATGGGGAGTGAACCAGCTGATGGAAGACCTCGCTTTCTATCTCTCTCTGCTTCTGCCTCTCTGTAACTCTGACTTTCAAATAAATAAATAAATCTTTAAATTAAAAAAAAAGAGAATGTTTTCAAATAAATACTTTGCCCATTTTACAAACATATCATTACAGATACAGTAATTCTGTAAGGTAATGTAAATTATCTAAAAAACATTTTAATAGCAGTACTAATAATATAGCATAATTCTTTTCTCCCATCGAAATACAAACCAAGCCTGACCCTGGAATAATTCTTTTCTAAAAATACTTGGCAACTATTCCTTAAAGGATATGGCATATGATTAAGAAAATTTAAAAATGTTTATAAATTCTGCTCCACTACTAATACATTATATTTTTATGTATAACTCAAATTCTTACCTTAAATTTCTGTTTGCAAAGTAAAAGAAAAAACTAACTCAAAATACTAAATGCCAAGTATGGGTGCAATGTATAAAACTAAACATCAGCTCAGGCACATAGCAGAGAAGACCAATTAGCAAACCACTAATTATAATTTGGCATATAATTCTATTCTCAAAGCTACTTTTTAAAAATCTCTCCTTAATTCCACAATTACTAGCTATGTAGTATACGTTAAGCTCTGTTAGCCCCTAGAAGATAGAAAGGTGAAGGAATAATGGTGTCTTTACTTCTGACTCGGTAGATGGGAAAGATTACAGAAGGGGAATTTCAGGGTTTAGGAATCATAAAAAAGAACAGCCTCCTTTGCCAAAAAAGATTCAAGGGAGATGAGGAAAGGCCACTCCTTTTCCAAGACACAGGGTAAATGTCCTAAATAGCCCTTTCATCCATCCCAGGCTTCCAAAAAGCATGTAATAATAATAATACATAATAATAAGTGTGTAATCAGTGCAATTATTTTATAAAGGCTCAAAAGTGAAAATATGATTAAAGACATTTTAAAGCAAAACTACTAGCTTCTATGAAAAATTAGACGTTTAGCATAAATTTGCTTCTAGTTAAATACAGATTGTCTTTCAAACAAAACTCATTCCAGAATCATTGGTGAATAATAGTTAATTAAAAAGGTTAGCCTTAGAACATAGAGCAGGTTGATTTTAGGTCTTTCATATTTAAACATTTATTTGCAAAATTATAAAATAAAACTTATAAAACTTATCAGTTGTTTAAAATATTGATTACTTAATATTTTATAAGCACAGCATATTTCTTTCTGACAAAATACATATTTAACAGCCATATATTTGGTAAATATTTAACGATTATGAATTAAATTGAGAGTTGGTATATAAATGATATTGGAAGATAATATTCTTTTACCAACTGAATCCCAAATGGAAATTTTTTGAATCTTCAGTGCAGTAAATTGTTAGCACATATTATCACATAAATATACTTACATAAATAACAAAATTGAACATTTGAAAAAAGTAACAAAGAAAATGGTGAGAATAAGAAAAAAATTAACAAAAACAATCTATAGATTTAAAAATTATCTTCTGTCCAAAATGCATCAGAAGCAATATCTTTAAAAAATCACATAAACAGTCAACATTAATGCCTCATAAGTGAAACTCTATTTTCTCATTAAAAAAGCACAATGCATAAAAAGTCTCCTCTTACTACATTAATCTTTCATAATTTTCTATACCTGAAATTTGTCTCTATAACTAACATCAAATGATTAAAATGAACTAGACTCAAATAACTACCTATATAATATCATAAGTAACTCAACTTTTACATAAATGATTATTTGGTTTTTGAAACCTGTTGTGCTGATTTAAAAGGAGCTTTTCAAATACAATCCAAAGTTATGCAAGAAAAAATATCTATGACATAATTAATTAACAAAAATAATGCAAAGCTTGCAACTTGTGTCCCTAATACTAGATTTAAAGATTTATAGAAAAATGAGAGTGAAACTAAAGATACTTAATCTATCACAGGTACTTTCTTAATGTCCCACAAGGCAGTTAAGAGCACAATAACAGAATTGGGGGGGGGTGGACCAAACTGGGGAGGAACAAACATTATAAACAGGGAGGATTAAATTCCTTAAACTTCTTCTCTCTGGTAATAAAAGAGGCACCCTCAACATAGGTTAAGTGTCTACATAAAAAGAAGCATAAAGAAATCTGTTGGGATGGGAGGGACTGCAGAGCATCCATCAGCATTTGTTTGAATGTATCTGGCAGGCTCTCAGGAGTTACACTTAAATAATGTGACCCTTCCAGACAGGACAATAAGGAGACAGATTAGACCCTTCACGGAATGATTCATCCTTGCACACATGGCAAGAGGGGATCCAATGTAAAGCTTGCACCCCCTGTGTTTGCTCAAGCGTCTGGGCAGTTCTTTCTGTGGCCCTGTAGCCAGCTACTGGGTGTAAGGCAGCCACAGTCAGGGCACAAGTCACTAACGGAGGCTCCAGACCCAGAGATAAAACACGCAACTGCTCAGGCAGACTCCAACAGCAGCACTGGCTTTTCTCTTCCTGCCTGAGCAGAGGGCAAATCCCAGCTCAGGGCTAGCGCAGGTGCTTCCTTACCTCTCGACAGCACCAGTCATCTGACTTAGATTTTCAAGAAAAAATTAAACATAAGCAGTATAATGAAACAACGACAAGCAGATTTTAAGAGCAAAGGCGCTCATCTCAGCAACTCTCGATGAGACACACTGTGAAAGTGAGAAAAGGGACGTGTGCATTCTATACATACCCTCTACTCAGCCTACATAATCCCTCCCCCCACGCTTTAATGGGCTGAGTATAAAACAAGAGGGTCCCTCGGGGTCCATGGAATTAACACATCAGCTACAAAATCGTGGGGGGGGGCAATATGTAATCAACAGTTTTTCTTAATACCTCAAAAGCCTCGAAACTAGTCTACCCCAATCAGGTAGCTGCCTCCAGCAAATGCCTCCTTCCACTCTGGCAACCTGCTACCTTCCTGTGTTTCATGGGCAGGTAAACTATCACAAGCAGGAGACAAGCCCCCACGCTCCGTGACCCCGGGAACAGGAGGGACTTCTCTCCGGTGCTCACTGTCAATCTCTGGACTGGCTTCTGCAGAGGAGGAAGCGCCTCCCTTTCTAGCCTGGTGAGCTGTGCTTCTCCCTCCTTCCTGCAGATGGAGCCAGGCGGAGACAGAGCCTGCTCCTGGGCAAATGAGCCCCTCTGCTCTCTAAGCAGACAGGAAAATGAGCCTCAGAAAGCCCCGTGCTTCTGCAAAATGAGAAGCAAGAGAAATGTGATGCTATTAGTTTTAAAACACTATAAAATTCTAATCTGGCCACTAGTTGGTGATACTTTTTGTACACACAAAACCTAAAGAGAAATGGGTTTCTAATAACTTCGTCCATTGACAAATGAAGTTTAAGCTCCACCCTTTCTTCCACAGTCAAGTCTGTGCCCCCACTGCCTAGGAGGCAGGGTGGTAAAATGTCCTCTCCTGAATGAATTTATATTCAAGTTGCTTGCCGTCTGTAGCTCCTCGCTGTTGCCTGGAAACAGGAAACCCTTCCCACCTACATGCTTCCTGACTGCTCCCCCCATGTCTCCCTCTCAACAGTGTGTGAGTGTACCTGGCCAGGCTTCTAGATGCTGTTTATCTTAAAGAAGTGCTGATTCTTTAAAACAGAGCAAGAATTTTGTCATTTAACTGTTCAGAGAGGACACTGAGTAGCCAAATTAATACTGAAAAACTTGAATTGCTAGCCAGGAGAGGAAAAGGTGTGTGTGTGTGTGTGTGCGCGCGCATGCTTTACCTAAAAACATTTTTAAAATGCATTAAAACAAATGTGTCAAATAAAAATATAAAAATGTTATTAATATTTTTTCACCTACTTCTTTATCTCACTGATGTTTCTTTGAAACCCCTACTTTATTGGGTAAGGGTAAGGGACAATGCTATTCAACCATCACTGGTGTCCCCTTACTTTAACACCCACATCACATCAATTGCAAAGTCTTTAGAGTGTCTAGATATCTACTGTTCACGCATTTCCTATTTCTTTTCCACTCCGTTTACTATCACTGAACGTCCTGCATTAATTTTCATTTAAACTTATTACAGCAATAAGAACCACTATTTATTTATTATTAGTTACTGAGAGAATACCCTGGGCTAAGACATACAGAAGCCATATACATATTTTATTTCACTATTTGTTATTCCATTATTTCTTACTCCCAGCAGTCAATGAGGCAGGTACCATGATTGCCCCACTTAGATTTACCAAGTTTAACTAACTTGCCCAAAGTCATACAGCCTTAATGTAAACCTCAAATCCCTCTTCTGGGAAGACAGCAGCGGAATATCTTTACATATTTGGTGTCCCCTTCTATTTCTACCACTGTTTCCTTTAGGAATGCTCCTTTGACACATTGACCATGTGGGTTTACTCTCTAGCTAGGTGAATTATGCTGTGTTCCACACTCACACCAAAAGACCTAGGTCCACTCCTTCCTCTTCAGAGAGCACGTATGTTAGGGATCCATTTTAGTGTTTTTATTACTAAGATTTATAGCTACAAATTTTATTCACCTCTCAGAGATACAGTAAAACATGTTTAATTGTTGGTTTTTTTGTGTGTTTATGTGATTCTTTGGTTCTTTATTTTTAAGTGTGAAACCATTCTAATAGGGTGCCATATTCTTTTGGCTTAATGTTTATAAAGACCTTCGGGAGAGGGGCCGGCACTGTGGCGTAAAAGCTGCCGCCTGCAATGCCGACATCCTATATGGGCGCCAGTTTGAGTACCAGCTGCTCACTTCCAATCCAGCTCTCTGCTATGGCCTGGGAAAGCAGCAGAAGATGGCCCAAGTCCTCGGGCCCCTGCACCCGCGTAGGAGACCAGGAAGAAGCTCCTGGCTTTGGATGGGTGCAGCTCCGGCCGTTGTGGCCATCTCGGGAGTGAACCAGCGGATGAAGACCTCTCTCTCTCTCTTCCTCTCTCTCTCTCTCTGCCTCTCTCTGCCTCTCTCTCTCTCTCTGTTTCTCCTTCTCTGTGTAACTCTGACTTTCAAGTAAAAATATTCTTTAAAAAAATAAAAAGATCTTTGGGAGAAAAGAAATTAATAGTTTTGGTCAGTCAAAAAAACAACTGCTAATGCTAAAACAAGAACCCGTAACAACAAGATAAAAATAACTGATAGTTCAATTGATCGAACAGTGGATCCTTAAAATTTTGACTTATACCCCAAAAATACTTAATTTGTCAAAAGTAAATACACATTCAATTCACAACTTTGTCCAATTTGTGTCCCTTTGCTCATAGTTATACAAATCCTTTTAAATTTTGGCTTTCATATACGTATAATACACAAACAAGCTTAACTGCACTATACATCTGTCACACATACAAAAGACCTCTAAAGCAAAACTGAAGATAAAAAATTTCACAAGTCAGAGAATTCGTGAAGTCAATAAATCAAAATTACAAATTTTTGAGTATTTTCAGATAGCACAGTGTTTTGGTTAAAAAGAAAAAGTCATTCATTCAAGAAAACATGGATAGTGTTTTGACTCTTAAATATATTGAGGAAATCACAAATGGCTGTGGCAACAAAAATTATGAGGTAACCATTTAACTTTTTTTTTTTTTTTTGACAGGCAGAGTGGGCAGTGAGAGAGAGAGAGAGAGAGAAAGGTCTTCCTTTGCCGTTGGTTCACCCCACAATGGCCACTGTGGTCGACGCGCTGCGGCCAGCACACCGCGCCGATCCGAAACCAGAAGCTAGGTGCTTCTCCTGGTCTCCCATGGGGCCATCCTCCACTGCACTCCTGGGGCATAGCAGAGAGCTGGACTGGAAGAGGAGCAACTGGGACAGAATCTGGCGCCTCGACTGGGACAAGAATCCTCCGGCACTGCAGGCGGAGGATTAGCCTTGAGCCGCGGTGCCAGCCATAACCATTTAACTTTAAGAAAATGTTACAGACAGGAGAAGGTTCCAGTTATAGCGTTGCAATTTATGAAACACTCCCACTTTAGACTGGCACTGGTGTAGCCTGAGCCTTCCTTTTCCTACATCAACAACAATAACATGACAACCCTGACTACCACCACCAACAGTTTGTTGTGAAAAATCAAATGAGAACATGGATGGGATAGCATTAAACACATTTGGTGTCTTTATGTTTGTGTTTGTGCTTTTCTGAACTCACTGTGTACTCCTTAGTAATCACCACATGTTTTTCTCATCACATTTTAAACTGTCAAATATGCAAGAAGCATTCCTACCATGTGGTCATTTATCTACATTTAGAGAACTTGGTACTTAACTTTTATTAAAAAGTTTTTGAGAAACTATGTTATTCAAGGACTAAATACATAGTTACCCAATAAAATTACTATAATGATCAGATTACATCAGCAGATATTGTGAAAGATGATTCTTATTTAAAAAATTTTTTAGCCATGGAAATTATATTTATTTAAAGCCAAAAATCTAGAAGAAACATGTGGTTAATGTGATGTTTCAGTAGAAACTAGAATGCTAACTTGTATTATGTACTTACTATACTTCTGAAGACTACAGATATCTGCCCTATCAGATGGTCAGTGTGGGCATAAAACAAGTAATTTTGCCAGAAATGAAGCATTTGTGAACTGTAGAATTTTTTTCTCTAAAATATAGTGCAAAAACATCTTATTCACCAGAAAAGTGATATAATCAAGCAGTCTCTGGATAATCATATTGTCTATGAATACTGAAAACAAAATAATGTCAACGGAAGCTAATATTAAAATATTTTCAATTTTAAATATTCTAATATGTTAAATATATTTTTAATTTTTTTGATTTAGTAATGGTTCATCATTTAGTTTACAACTAAAGAGTCCATGAAATACAGAGGGTAGAGCTAATAGAACAATAAAGGAGTTTACTATGTTTAACTGAAATTATATAACTAAACAAGAGAGAAAATTCATTACAATGTACTTTATGATCAAGTTTATTGAAACAAAAAATTAGTTTAGACCAGGGAGCAGCATTGTGGCACAGAGGGTTAAGCTACCACCTGTGACTCTGCTGCCCCATTTGGGATTGCCAGTTGAAGTCCTGGTTTTCTGCTTCTGACCCAGCTCCTTGCTAATGTTCCTGGGAAAGCAGATGATGACTTGAGTACTTGGACCCTTTTTATCTGTAAGGGAGACCCAGATAAAGTTCCAGGCTTCTAGCGTTATGGACATCTAGGGAGTGAATCAGCAAATGGAAGCTCGCTCACTTGCTCACTCTTTCTCTCCCTTCTCCCCCCTTCTCTGTCACTCTTTCAAATAAAATTAAATATTTTCAAAAAATTATTTGAGGCAAAAATTTTCCAAGGAATAGCCTTGGTTTTGTCATTAGAGTTTATAAGGGTAAGAACAATTTTTGTTTGTCAGCTTTTTTGTGTGTTTGTCTTTGGTTCTTTATTTTTAAGTGTGAAACCATTCTAATAGTCAGAGTGCCAAACCAAACTGAACAAGCATACACTACCAACTACTGTATCACCACACTAACCCAGGGAAGCCCACTTGAGCTGGATTACACTGCCCTCTACAGCCCTGAGTCATGCCTTCTGAAAAATAGATCTGTCTTCATAATAGGGAAGGATAATACAGAACAAGGAGTAAAAACATATTCTTCAGTTTTCAATACATTAATTATGATGAGTTAAAAGCTAGGTTTTAAATATTCTGCATAAATTTGTACTCATTTTATTCATTAGGCTCCCAATGAAGAATTCCTTTATTCCAATTCAACAGCTAATTACTGAATGTTTACTATTACACATGGCACTGAGCTAGCTGTTGGGAGTACCCAAACATATGACATGATGATCATTATTTTTCATAATTTCCAAAGAGCAGTCTAAACTTTGATAGACAATCATTAGAGACATGTACTCAAATTTCCTTGACATTGTTTCTCAAAGGATCAATCTAAAGGTGCTGCAGTGCAAAGAGTGAAATAACTTGTACCCAAATACAATTGAACATAATGCTAATCTTCGAGCAAAAGGATGCTGGGTTTAAATCTAACGTCCTCTGTTAGGTGCACAATTTTGGATGAGTTACTTAACCTTTTTTGGTTTCAACCTTCTCATGTGCAAAATGGGGATGCTTATAATTCTTTCCAACATTTTTTTTAAATAAGTCATATAGACACTGAAAGGTCCTTAAACTTACACATTACCTGCTTCATAGGAAGTATTCAGTAAATGACAGCTCTGAAGTTGTTTTTCTTATTTTATTATTACTAGTATTTATTTTCCAAACCAATGGGAACACATGATCTGGGGGTAAAATGTATTTATCAAGACAATGAGAGAGGAGATTTGAAATGAGGACTGCTCCTGAAGACAAAAATTGTATTTCCTATAAAATTTACTAAAAAATAGCTAACAAAATGACAATTATGCTTGATCTATATTTAGTTTCATTTTTAAAGACTACATAAAATTTTCACATACATTATTTGTACCTCAATAAATTCTGAATTTTTACAAACAGATATCAGGTAATTTGACTAAATCTTCAATGACAATACTTAATTTCCATTAAGTATAACAATTCATTCTGTTTTGATGCAATTTAATGGATTACAATTTTAAAATATTGAGAGACAGTTGCATTCATGTAGTTTAATTACTATGAATATGACTTCATCTCAATAATAATAATTCAATCTAATATTTAGATTATTTTCATTTGGTTTCATTTTCATTTTGTTAATATGTTCATTACAAAATTGAGATAAGATTAAAAATATTATATTAGCTGCAAATTTACTTAAGATTTTTAAGTAAGCCCTAAGACATATGTATTGGTACAGTGGAGGGAAACTGAAGATCTAGACTTCTTTTGAAGACAAAACTCACTGAATAGCTCACTTAACAATATCACTTAATAGAATTTTTTGGTCATTGCATATTCTTTAAAATGAGCCTTTTAATGTAACAACAGAAGTAAATTCAGTATATTTAAAGAAAAAGATTGGCTTTCTTAGTCATGCTTCCACAGAAATAATATTTCATTTGAATGGGTGATAATGTTAATGCTACTTTTAAAAACAGCTTGTGTATATATTTGTATATTAAATACTGAAATGATTATAACATATCACTAAATTATTTCTTACCCTTTTATAAAAAGTAATTGTTCTGTACAGTTAATAGCAAGCAGGAGAAGCTGCACCAATGGTTTCTAGCTCAGCTAATGAATGTCAACAAGTAGATTAAAGTACATGCCTACATGCATGCAGGCACCTAACCAAACATACACACACGCACCAAGCCCTGAAAAGGAAAAGAATAAAAGGATAAAAAGAAATAACTCTAAATAAGAAACACAGGTAAAGACAGGTCAAACATACCTTTCTTAAACATACTGTTAACTTGGTTAAATTTGAGAAGCTGTGAGAACCAAGGAGCCAAGATTTGCTTTTGCCATGGAATTTAATAAGTAACAAAAAAAGAAAGAAAGGATGGATGGAAGGAACGAAGGGAGGTAGGGAGGGGAGAGATGAAGGGAGGAAGAAACAGTTGCTTCCAAGGAAATAAGTTACCACAAGTCAAGGAAATACTCTTAGAATTATAAAATGAATTAAATGAGGTAAGCCATGTGTTTAAAAGAAGCTCGTACAATTCCTAGAATACAGTGTCTTATAAGTTACCTAATAATATTCTTTTTTTTTTTTTTTTTTTTGACAGGCAAAGTGGATAGTGAGAGAGAGAGAGACAGAGAGAAAGGTCTTCCTTTTTGCCGTTGGTTCACCCTCCAATGGCCGCTGCGGCCGGCGCATCTTGCTGATTCGAAGCCAGGAGCCAGGTGCTTCTCCTGGTCTCCCATGTGGGTGCAGAGCCCAAGGACTTGGGCCATCTTCCACTGCTTTCCCAGACCATAGCAGAGAGCTGGATCAGAAGTCGAGCAGCCGGGAATGGAATCAGCGCTCACAGCAGTGGGAGCCTCGACAAGGACCCACAGGGGCATTCATTCATTCATTCACTCACTGAATAAAGATTTCTTAGGGGACCGGCACTGTGGTGTAACGGGTGAGGCTGCAGCCTGCAGTGCCAACATACCATGTGGATGCCAGTTCCCATCAGCAAGGAGCTAGGTTGGAAGTAGAGCAGTCGTAGGCGGCGGCTTTACCCATTATGCCACAACACCAGCCCCAAAAGATCTCTCTCTCTCTCCTCTCTCCCCCTCTCTCTTTCTCCCTACTTTCAAATAAATAAATAAACAAATTTATCTTTTTAAAAAAGCATTTAATGGCTGGCGCCACGGCTCAATAGGCCAATCCTCTGCCTTGCGGCGCCGGCACACAGGGTTCTACTCCCGGTCAGGGCGCCGGATTCTGTCCCGGTTGCCCCTCTTCCAGGCCAGCTCTCTGCTATGGCCCGGGAAGGCAGTGGAGGATGGCCCAAGTGCTTGAGCCCTGCACCCACATGGGAGACCAGGAGAAACACCTGGCTCCTGGCTTCAGATCAGCGCAGTGCGCCAGCCGCAGCAGCCATTGGAGGGTGAACTAACAGCAAAAGGAAGACCTTTCTCTCTCTCTCTCTCACTGTCCACTCTGCCTGTCAAAAAAAAAAAAAAAAAAAAAGCATTTAAGAAATATCAAAGGAAAATTCTGATTAGCAAGGATAAACAGAGTATCTTCAAAGTTTTCAAGAGGAGAAAAAATTACCCACAAAAGAGACACTAAACTTCCTATTTTAACAATAATTCAGTAGAAAATTTCTGTTCTTATCAATGTAAGAAGCTCAAGAGACAGAATCGAAGAAACAAGAAGATGTTCAATTTCTCTTGTTTGGAGAGAAGCTATAGAAACCTACAGCTTTAGGCACTGCTAGAAAAACATGTTTAAATACAGATGCTAAAAGCATAAAAGTAACCACAAAATAGGAAAGGAACGTATGCTATCCAAGCTAACAGCAAGTACAGAAAAAAAAATAATAAAAAATTTATCATTCCAATAAAAGTCTTGAAAAAGAAAAAAAGAGAAAGGACACCAGAAAAAAATTAGCAGATTCAAGTCATAATAAATATAAACATAAATCTATTATAAATCTATTCAGAGTCATGTTTAGGCTAACTTAAAAAATAAAAAGCAAAACTCAACTATATTCATGAAAGACACACCTAAACCAAAATAACACCAGAAAGATTTTAAATTCAGGGATGTGAAACTACACAACAGGTGAATGGGAAGAGAATTTAAGTATAGCAATACTGACAACAGACAGAAAAGTAATCAAAGAAAACAATCACTACAAGGGATAAAAAAAAAAATCTGCACTGCCAAAAAGGGTCACATTCTAAGACTGACTAACAGATCTTGATTCTTTACACATTTAACAATATAGCTTTAATTTATAAAATAAACAAAAAACATATAAAACATGTTAACCTGAAAAATCACAGATTGGGATACTTAAAATATGTCTTATAAAATAAAGGGCAAATTAAAAGAAAAGTAAGTAATATTGTAAAGAATGGGAATAACATAGATTGACCTAACACACTTAATACTAATACAACACATAAAGAACATAGTTTTCTGGATCCCACATGAGAAGAAATCATTCTTTCCAAAGATATGTGAAACAGTCACAGTCAGTCACATAAACAACAACAAAGGAAATATTTTAAAATTTCTAAATATTACTATCCTACAGACCACATTCAATAAACTAAATATCATAGCATAAGAAAGCAGTAACAAAGTGATAGCAAAAAAATTAACTAGAAATATTAAACACATTTCTAAGTAATATATTGATTATACATTAAATCAAAGTGTAATTTTTTAAACATTTCAAACTGAATGATAATGACCAGAAAACCTATGAAATGTCATTAAAATGATATCCTGGAAACAGTGCATCAAATAACACCTTAGAGATAAGCAAAAGAAAGGAAGAATTTTAAATGACAGCATAGCATGAAAGAATTTAATAAACATATGAGAAATAAAAACCACATAGAAAAGATTAAGCATTAGAAGAGATCACGAAGAACTTTACATCAAAAACTTTAAGGCCTGCATGAAATCCATAGTTTGCAGACAACTGAAAAGTATAAACTATCAAAACTGACCAAGGATCAAACAAAATTCAATAACATAATTATCATAAGAAAATAAAATTAAGGAATCAGCCCTGTGGCAAAGCTGCCACCTGCAGTGCCAGCATCCCATTGTTCGAGCCCTGGTTGCTCCATTTCTGGAGCTATGGCCTGGGAAAGCAGTAGAAGATGGCCCAAGTCTTTGGGCCCCTGCACCCATGTGGGAGACCTGGAAGAAGCTCCTGGCTCCTGGCTTTGGAATGACCCAGCTCCAGCCCTTGAGGCCATTTGGGGAGTGAAACAGCAGATGGAATATCTCTCTCTTCCCCTCTCTCTCTAACTCTGCCTTTCAAATAAAATAAATCAATCTTTCAAAAAAAAGGAAATTAAGCAGTTGCCAAAGATGTACATCCCCAGTAAGGAGTCCTGAGGCAGTTTTACAAGAATTCTATCAAATATTCAGAATAAATAATTTTCACTTTAAGCAACTATTCCATAGCATATAGAGTTTATAGGAAAGCATTTTAGCTGCTATTCATTTAATCCTAATATAGAATCAGTTAGAATAGCAAAAGAGAAAACATATATATTGTCAAATTGCACTTCAATATAGATGTAAAATTCCTAAGTAAAATCAAAATACAGTGTATGAACAGGGTAATATTAAGTAGAGTTGATCTCAGAAATGTTAAAGGTGATTAACAAAAAAATTACCACTGGAATTTACTGCACAAACAGGGTAAAAGAATATGACATAAGCAGGTCAACAAACATACTCAGAGTAAATTACCTTAGCTAAGAACAGGAGAGAACTTCCTTACCCTGATAAAGTTGATCTAGGAGAAACACATAGACAACACTGTTCACACCAGTGAGAAATGAAGTTAAAATATGTAAGCATACAACGGAAATGTACACTATTACCAAGATAAATCAACATCATACCAGAAGTACTAGCCAATGCATTAGCCAAAAACACAATGAAAGAAGACTAACAAAAGATTGAACAGGGAGACAAAACTATCATTAGTAATGGATGATTTCATTTTCTGTAAGAAAAAAACCAACAGAATCAAAACTAGTGAAGATTTCTGGATATATGATCAATATTCTTAATAAGTCAATTCCTACACATCAGCAATAATCAATAAGAAAATATGACTGAAAACATGAAAACAAATTCTGACAACAAAAACTATGAAGTACCTTGGAATAAATACAAGAAGAAAGGGATAAGATTTTGTAAAAAACAAAACAAAACAAAAATGTTTCTTGAACAGAGAAAAAGGAAGTTTTATTAATACAATCAATGTTATAGAATGGAAATCCAGTATTTAAGAGAGATGACAACTTTCCTCCAAATTAATCTATTAATTGCATGTAATTCAGATAAAAATCCAAATACAAAATTTAAATCAAGGTGATTATAAATGTATTTGGAAGAACAAATATTCAATATTGGACAAAGCAATCTTGAAAACAAAAAAAAAAAAAAAGAGAGAGAGAATCTGCTCCATTAGATAGCAAGCTAATATTGTACTGCTATAAACTAATCTCTTATTTCCACAAAAATAAAATGAAAAAAAAAAACAAACCCTGAAAGTACAGAACATCTAAGTTCAAAAGTTCAAAACCAACTCAAAAACACCTGTAACATGATTTTTAAAAAAATTTCAATTTAGAGAAGGCACACATTAGTCCATAGATGGGGCTGGAACAATTCCCTGTTTGCGTGGAGGATGAGGGGTTAAGAAGGATAAAAGATTATCTCTACCTAACAATAAATTGCAAAACATTTGTTAAGGGCTTAAATGTGAGAATCAAACTGTATCAATGACAGTGGGTTGCAAAAAGGTCTTAAAGAAAGTACAAAAAGGAAATGACTGATCAAGTTGATTATATGTAAACTGTCAACATCTCCATGAGAAATGACACTATAAACAAAGTTAAGAGAAAAACAACAAACTATGAGAAATATCTGGCATGTAAATATATACAAGAATACTTCAAAAAGTTTGTGGAAAATGGAATTAAAAGATAAGTTTCTTGGGACCTGTGCTGTGGTGTTAGTCGCATGGAGGGTAAAGCCACTTCCTGCAGAGCCAGCATCCCATATAGGCACCGGTTCTAGTCCCAGCTGCTCCACTTCCAATCTAGCTTTCTGCTATTCCCTGGAGGGCTGTAGATGATGGCCCACATTCCTGGGCTCCTGCAGTCACATGAGAGAGCTGAAGGAAGCTCCAGGCTTCAGATTGGCCCAGCTCTGGTTGATCCAGTTGCAGCCATTTGGGAGGTAAACCAGCAGATGGAGGACCTCTCTCTCTCTCTCTGCCTCTGCCTCTTTAAATCTACCTTTCAAATAAATAAATAAGTCTTTAAAAACAAAACACAATTCTTAAAAAAAAAAAAAAAGAGTTTCTTTTGGTCCCCAAAAAATATATTGAAATCCATGCATAGTTTTTTCACAATGTGCATTTCTCATGAATTTTTTGAATCTATGGATGCATGAATTTCAAAAATTTTTAAACCAAAATAAACATCTTCTATTTCTATTGTCATAACCTTTTTAAAGTGCCTGCATATATATACATACATGCAGCCATTAGACAAGGAAATTATATATGGACATATATACTCTCATTTAAAAGTACCACCCAAAAAAGAAGAGAATACAGTAGAGAAACAGGCAAAGGACATATGTTTCAGGGTTATGGGGTAGGCGAAGAAGGGAGAGCATCAACAGATCAAAGTATGGTGAAATTCATTAGCTACCGTGAAAAATTAAATTAAAACCAGACTGTAGGACATCTTCTAAAAGTTCATGGAAAGAGTATATCATGAAAAATATGATTTTCAATGATTGTCACGCCAAAATAAGTATCTTTTAATTCTATAATTTCCATAAATTTTTGAAGTACCTTGTACAATTTTTCCCACATCAGACTGAGGGGAAAAAGTTTAATAACATTAAGTTTTGTAAAGGTGTAGGAAAATAGTTAACCATACTCTGTTTTTTTTCGGTGAAAACATCCATGTTAGTAAATGTATTGTAAAGGATTCTAAAGAACAGACACCTTGCTGTAAGTAGCTCACTTGGGAAGTTGGTGGGAATGCCATAGTAAAACATTAAGAAAATTCGTGCTTAGGGTAGGCATTTGGTTTAAATGTTAAAATGCCACTTGGAACACTTTTAATCTGTATCAAAGTGGTGGGTTCAAGTCTCGATTCCAGCTTCCTGCTAATGTGTTCAATGAGAGGCAGCAGGTAACAGTTCAAGTAGTTGGGGTCCCTGCCACCCATGGGGGAGATTCAGATTGAGTTCCTGGTCCCTGGCTTCCTCAAGGCCCATCCCTGGCCATTATGGGCAAATGGAAATGGGACATATTCTCTCTCTCTCGCTCTCCCCTCCCACTCTCCCTACCCCCTCTCTCTATTCTTTTCAAATAAATAAATATCCTTTTTAAAAGAGGGAGGAGATGTTTGAGCCAGCACTTATGCCACTGTTTAGGATTTCTACCTCAATCAGAATGTCTGCTGTCAAGCCCCAGCTCTGCTTCGATTCCAGCTTCCTTCTAATGCACAACCTGTGAGGCGGCAGATGATGGAGTTAACAGAGTAAGGACAACCACCACGGTTCTAAAGACAGCTTAAGTACCTGTGACTCTGCCACCCACATGGGAGACCCAGATTGCGCTCCGAGCTCCCGGCTTCAGTTCAGCCCAGCCCCAGCTATTATAGGCATTTGGGGAGTTAAAACAGCAAGCAGAATATCTCTGCCTCTCTGCTTTTCAAATAAAGTAAGTAATTTTTCAAAAAGAAAAGAAAATCTGTTCTTGACTTTCATCCAATCAGCATTCTACACAAACATCTATTATACGTTTAATATATTTCAGGCCCTATAAGTACTGGATAAAAGGCGCACACAAAACAAAGGTCCTTGAAACTTTCTTTCTAGAGGCAGAAGCAGGCTGCAAACATACAAATCAGCAAAAACGGAAAATACTTGTTATTTTTAAATAAACTTCAGAATTGATAAATTCTAAGTGAAACAGCACTATTTTTATTCTAAAACGTGCTAGTCTTTGACAAAGAAAAAAATGTATTCATGTACTATCTGTGAAACATACACATTAATTTTTAAAACTTAATAAAATTCTGGCCGGCGCCGTGGCTTAACAGGCTAATCCTCCACCTTGCGGCGCCGGCACACCGGGTTCTAGTCCCGGTTGGGGCGCTGGATTTATCCCGGTTGCCCCTCTTCCAGGCCAGCTCTCTGCTATGGCCCGGGAAGGCAGTGGAGGATGGCCCAAGCGCTTGGGCCCTGCACCCGCATGGGAGACCAGGAGAAGCACCTGGCTCCTGGCTTCGGATCAGCGAGATGCGCCAGCTGCAGCGGCCATTGGAGGGTGAACCAACGGCAAAAAGGAAGACCTTTCTCTCTGTCTCTCTCTCTCACTATCCACTCTGCCTGTCCAAAAAAAAAAAGAAAAAAAAACTTAATAAAATTTTATTTTCTCGGTAATAGTTTACATCTGAGCAATTTATGTATTAACAATATTTAACCTTCTGAAATGTCTGGATGAAAATTCCTAAGAGGTCAAACCCAGCAAAAAACTGATCAGAAAACATAAGGTTACTTTTAGATACTGCAGCCTTTGTATTGAGAGAGTTGTACAACCACTGTGGCACCAGGTGGAAGGCAGGCCCTCTGTCTGGCCCTGTGAGATGAAGATAAAAGCCACATCAGACCTCACAGAGTTGGTGAACAAGTTCCATGGGTCTTGAGAAGAAGGCAGGCAGGGAAAAGCCCCTGAGGCCATAAACACTCAGGACCTAACTAGAGGAAGCAGAGGGTCTGAAAATACTCCTCCATTAACAGCCTGCCAACTTCTCTCTCTCGCCACACAGAAACCCCTGGCCCTGAGTTCCTCCCACACAACAGGAGGAAAAGCTGTGCAGTGCATAGCTGTGGGCCTAAGAATACTCTGAACCCAACAATCTTACATGGTCAGGAAAGTAACAGGCTTTCAGGTCAAAAACAGAACCTAAATATTTGCATCACACATATAAATTTCCCCCACTGACTGCTGTGACCTGCAATTCATTTGCTAAGGAAAGATAATCCCAAATATTGCTATTTTCAAAGTTATATTCTATTTGATTACAATACTTTGCAGAAGGCTGAAGCATACTAGCTCTTTTCAGGTTACATATAGTAACTTCAGCAGAAATCTAAATGGGAAGTGCACCCTTTGGTTTCATTCTAAATTCTGAAGTGTAAAAACACAGGTTTAAAAAAAAAAAACCTACAGGTTTATAAGTCTAGTTAAGTAAGATGCAGTTTTCAAAATTAAAAAGGTACCGTCATTTATTTTACCACTTCTTAAAAATATACTCACATAGTTCATGTATTATTTAATTTGTTAAAAATTTGATTCTATTAGACAAACTGTCAAAAATCAGTGAAATAACTAAAATATGGTACTCCAAATTCACTTGTATTACATAGGACATCTCCAACACACTAAAAACAGCCTATTAACTAAATTCTGCAATTGTCTAAAACCATGGCTCAGACTCTAAAGAACAACTATTTTTTTCAGATATTCCACATCTGCCCTCTACAAAGCGCATGTTCAAGCCATGAACATTTGAGTAGAGCAAAACTTCCCTTAAAACAAGTGTGCTTATTTGAACACACAATTTCAGAACCAAATCAACAAGTGTTTCACGGATTCATGCTCATAAGGGATCACATGTGTGTTTATTTGAATGTAATCGCATTGAAATAAACACAGCTGCGTTTATTTCAACGTGTGAGAATCCAGATCTACACATTCGTGCAAAAATGAATCATGAAACCAAGGCTTAGCACATAGAAATGTGAATAGTAAAAAGTAGAGAGCACAATCACTTTCTTCAAATACATCACTGAAAATTAAATCTGTGATTAAAAGATATTCCAGGAAAAGGTGCAATTCAATATAGCTCACAATACAATTAAGAACATTAATGTACACTGTCAAAGCTTTGAATGTTTTCTTTATATTTTTGAAAAAATAATGAAAGTACAAAGATGATAAATAGCAAATAATACATGAAACTCCCACCCAAATTTAACATTTTGTAGCATATACTTCAGATTGTTAAAAAAAATTTTTTGAAATAAAATTGTGGTTTTTCTTTTTTTTCTCTCTGGTCCCATTCATCCTCATCCTTTCCTCCCAAGAAGCAGACATTGTAATAAATTTGAGTAAACAATATTTAGCATTGTTTGGGGTGTTTTCTAAAACATATACGGAAGACAAAGTAACAATTATTTCACAATTGGGTTTTTTCTCCTCACTGTTGTTCTCAATTTTGATCCATACATATAATTCATTGTAACTGCTGCTATTTATACCAACACCTTAATACCCCATAACATGTTTCCCAATGGTGGCCACTGATGTGTTCTCAGTGTTCCCAATTACAAAACAATTCTATTATGAATATCCTTATACATATGCCCTTGTGCAGGTGTTTAAGAATTCCTCTGCTTAGGGAGAGGGGAGGGTTGCAGGTGGGAGGGAAGTTATGGGAGGGGGAAGCCATTGTAATCCATAAGCCATACATTGGAAATTTATATTCATTAAATAAAAGTAAAAAAAAAATAAAGTCAAAAAGAATTCCTCTGCTTAAGGGTAAGAAACTAGATGTAACGTTGTTGCTTTTGCTCCACTTTTGGTGGATATTGACGAACTGCTCCCTTTGTAGTTGTACCAATTTGTACTCTGGATTGGAATTTGTTCTACCTAACCAGGACAATCTGTCCCAAGCACAGTGTTCAAGGAATCCGCTTCCTACATGGCAAGATTTCATTTACTCCACACCTTACAATACCTAAAATACAGACTACCCACTTTCATGTTCTCGCTTCATCCATTTATGTTAGTTAACCCAGCAATTCTCAACTTGAAGTTATTTTGCCCCTGGGCAAACATTTATCAATATTTGGAGACATATTTGATCATCATCACTAAAGGAATGGCACCAGGATGCCGCTAAATATTCTACAACGCACAGGGCAGTCCCCAACAACAAAGGATCCTTCAAACTAAAACACTCATGGTACATTATCAACAGAATGGCCCCATCTCTTCCTGCTTTTGGTTTAGCCTTCTCTCTTAACTGGTTCACTCCATTTATCTTTTCCTACGTGCCCAGGATAACCTTCCTCCAAGCTATACCCACTTTTTCTAATGTTGCCCTTTGAAGAACAGACTATCCACCAATTTATTCTAGTCTAACCTGGAAACACAAACTCACTTTTACTCTTTGACTAAATAGAACCACCAGAAACTTTTGGCATAGCAAGTCATTCTTTAGATGATAATGAGCAGCGACCTCAAATTTAAGTGTTTTCCAACTCAGAGGTTTGAGCTAGAACACCCAAAGCCATTCTCTGTCCCATTACTCAGAATAGTTACAACATCTCTTTCTGAAGGATCTGACAACACATATTTAAACTGAAACAACTGGAAATACAACTAAATCTGAGTCCCCCTGGCTTATCAGAAAGAAATCTTGCTCTCACGTCTTCAATGACTACCTAGTGTCTCAGCTGACATTTTTGTCATTTATTTTTATACATCTAAGCACAGACTAACAAGAGAAAAGAAAGATTTATTTTTAAACCAAACCATTTAATTACTTCTTTTGGGAAAAAAAAAAAAGAAGACTGAAGATTAAAGGTCAAAGCATCACCTAGGAAAAGTTGGAAAGAAATATGTTTGCCTTCACCAGTCCGATAGAATTTTTTTTTTCATTTGTCAAATTATTTTCCCGACACTGAGAAAGAATACAGTAAGGGGATTAACCTTCTCTCAATTTAAAATACAAAATATAACTTTGGTAATCATTTGGAGGCCATGTGAATCAATGGATTAAAAAATAAACAAGAAGTTGCAGGATCAAGAATTCTAATCCTGACACTGAATCTCAGTTTTTCCATCACTGGAAATTTCATTATTAGCCCTTGTGGTTTCCACTGGTTGCCTCCACTCTCAGAAGTCATCCTGAGTTTGAGTTCAGCATTTCCACTTTCTCTGTATCTTCCCAGGGGATGGCCCTTGTTGACACCCATGCTCGATCCTGAGATGCCAACCATCTCTTTCTCCTTTCTCCAGTTTAACTGCCATAGCCAAGAGCAGGTCCTGCTTTATCCCAGACACTGATGGCTGCCAAACTTTTCTCCCTTCTGCATAAACCCAGTTTCTCTTCCTAAAATTCAGCCTACACATCTGTTGTCATATTAATCTTTCTGACAATGCCACTTCTAGATTAAAAATCTTCACTTGTCTGGCAACCAAGGATATCCATGACTTAGCTTCAAAGCAATGCTGAATGACTTTTCTCCCAGAACTCTCTTAGAAAAGCCAAACTGAAGCCAAGCAGAATAGCCAGTTTTCTTACACACACACACACACACAATCACACTCTCACATGCCACTTGCCTTTTCTCAGGCTATTCCTTCTGCCTAGAAAGGCTCTCATGCAAACCTTGACACATCCAGATCTTATCCTACTTCAAAGCAAAATCAAACGACACTCATTTCATGATAACTTCTCTGTTTTCCCCCAGTCAGAAGCAACTCCGTCCTCTGAATGCCCCTGATCATTTACCCTCACGCTGTTACTGCTACGACTGGAAGATGCTTAGGAAGATGGACTCTGAAGCAAAACCACCTGAGTTCCAATCCTATCTGTGGGGACTTTGAGCCAGTTACATAATCCCTGGGCCTCAGTCTGTGGAGACCGTAATGTCATGCTGTGACCCCTTTACCTAGTCAACAGATCCACCGCCCCGCTGCTGTGAATGCTGGATGCTAATTCCCCATGTTGCACAACAGCCACTCTCCCCAGAGAATCTGGAAGACTATACCCCCTTCTTCACTGTCCCTATGACAGCCCCCACAGATGACACCTGACTGATGTGGAATACAAAGTGGCCCTCTTACTCAATGGCAACCCTGTGGCTCCATTCATGCTCTATAAAGCTCCAGGCAGGATCTTGCCGAGGCTAGATTTCAGCAGCACTACTTCCTGTAACCCAGTGGTTCTCAAAGTTTAGCATCAATCAGAATCACTCAGAGGATTTAGTAAACTACAGACGGCTGGTACCCCTACCCTTAGTTTTGGATTCAGGGTTCCAGAATGACACCTAAGAATACATTTTTCAAACAGGTGATGCTGACACAGCTAGTCCAAGGACTACTTTCTTCCCGTGCTATTACAGGTTCCTCTTTGAGAGCTCTCCCTCAATAAATCATTTGAAAAATAATTCGCATCTCAGGCTCTGCTTCCAGGAGATCCAATCTAAGACACACAGCTTACTAATACATAAAAGGGGTATATTATTACTTAACTAAAATGATCACTGTATAAATAAAATCAGATAACATATGCATTTTGCTTAGAATAGCGCCTGGCACATTAAAATCTCTTATTATTAGTTACCATCATCCACTGCCCTAAATACTACTTTTAAGCATTCCTTGAGCACATAACCTATTATCTCCTTTATTACTTTTACTATCCAACATCAATACTTACAACTGAAATCAATCTATTGGGCTTACAGTATGGTGCATCACACTAGATACCATAGCTAAAACTTGGGTCTCTACTAAAAAAGGAGCTTTAATGTCTGCTCTCTGAAAGATTCTAAAAGAAAAGAGAGGTACAAGCACTCAGAAGCAGTTGATGCAGGTTTACAAGAAAGAAATAAAGAAATGGGAATGAAACCCAAGAAGAGGTCATCAGTGGGGTCCCTAGAAAGTGAGAACTGGAAAAGCAGGTGTCAAATGATTCCCTGAAAAGGGGGTGTTACAGGAATTGAAAAGTAAATTGCATATATGTGAACAAGCCCTTACTATACAATAGATTACTACTAGCAGAAACAGTAAGTATGAACGAACCTTTAATTTCCTAATAACAGATACTGTTTGCAATAAGTGTTTGGGTTTTGTTGTTGTTTGGTTTTTTGGTGAACACTGGATATTAGTCAATTTTTCTAGCTTATGTTAGACTTGAGCTGAAGAAAGGCCATTAAAATATCCAGGCATTTTACACAGCTATCTTGTTGATGAAGCCCCCACTTCTCAAAATGGAATAATCAGGCCATTGTCAATTGCCACCATCCCCGGGGATTACAGCATGGTATTACGAAGTAGAAGCCAATGACAAAGGTAAATATTCCTAAGACATCAATTTTTCATGGACAATAATTTCAAACACTCCGCCTATGATAAAAACATAGGTGCATTGATAGGAATGTGAATTATACCAATGTATGCTTTTATTAATTCTCAAACTGCATACTGAAGAGCTATGCCAATTTCACCATGCCAATTTTATGTTAATTTTTAAAAATATAAAAACAAAAACCAGAAGTATGTATAAAGGAATAGAATATAAAGTACTAAGGAACTTTTAAAATAAAACACTCAAGAAACTTCAACAAATTTGAGCTTCTGACATCAAAATTTGGGTATGAGCTCTGACATTCTAAGATTCTAAGTTTATAGGGGCCAGTGTTAAGCCACCTCTTGAAACACAAGCATCTCATATGGGCTCCAGTTCCAGTCCTAGATGCTCTACTTCCCATCTAGCTCCCTGCTAATGTGCATGGGAAAGCAGCAGAACATGGCCCAAGTCCTTGGGCCCCTGCACCCAAGTGGGAGATCTGGATGAAGCAACTGGCTCCTGGCTTTGGTCTGGCCCAACCCTGGTGGTAGCAGCCATTTAGGGAGCGAACCAGTAGATGGAAGATCTCTCTCTCTCTCTTTCTCTCTCTGTAACTCTGCCTTTCAAATAAATAAATCTTTTTAAAAAAAAGAATCTAAGTTTATGAAGGGACTTCAAAAAGTCTGTGGAAAAGATGAAATTAAAGGTTAGATATATTTTAGTGCAAAAAGATCCCAAAATCCATGCACAGGTTTTTTCATATGTTCCTTCATGTGTTCTGAAGATCCATCATATGCATATATTTCAAAAATGTTTGCCCCAAAACAAGTTTATCTTTTTAAAAAAGAATTACTTATTTATTTGAAAGGTAGAGTTATGGGGGAGGAGGTAGAGAGTCAGAAAGAGAGAGAGAAAACACAAATTTATCATCTGATTTCATTTTTTATGAACTTTCTGAAGCCCCCTTGTACTTCCTTCATCCATTCAGGTACTTTCACAGGTAAAGCTGAGAAGCGGAACACTAAGAATCCCAAAGATCCCTCTGATTCTAGCTTCCCAGTTTATTTAAGAGATAGCTCCAGAATCTACTCATAGATGCTTGGTTCCTGAAATTTTTGCAACATCTTCCTTGGTTGTTTTAGATAAATTGAACCTTTTTTGGAAATTTAAGTGGGTAACCTAGGAGGATTACCATTTAAGACAGTCTTATACCTCAACATACACTCCCTAAAGTAATCTCTTAAAAAAAGAAAAGAAAATCACCACAAACACAGTAGCCCCTGTGGGAAAGCCCCATTGATTCTGTTAGAGGAGTAACTGCAAAAAGGTACATAATGCCCGCTTACTGCCTAAAGCTGCATACACCTAGGATTTACATGTAATACTCCCCTGTAGGGATAAAAGCTCTGAAAGTTTGCTCAGCAAAAAGTGATTCTGGCTCAAAGCCAGCATCTAAACAACATCTAATTCAAAAGAACTAAAATAAATAAAATAAGCATGCATACATATATACATCAAAATTATGACTCTAATGTGGGCCATTTTTGTATGTAATAATGACCATGTAAACCTGTCAACAAAAATCTACTGGAAGAGTTGAACAGACTAGATTTAAAAGCAAAGTTCTAGTGTCTTGGAGGAACTTGACAAGATAGCAGCCAAGAGAGAAACATTATCACAGCACGTGAACCAACAAAGTGGAGCCATTCGAGCCAGTATTTGACCTGACGGTGAGTACTTGTTGTACAAGAATACAGCTTTCTAGATCCTGACACAAACCTCACAAGATCAGAGATAAACTCCAATGCCTCTACTTCCTATAATGCCCCATTATTTTTCTACCATAAATGAATTTATTTAAATAATATTTTTCCAGAATTGTAAATTTTCTATTTTCCTCTCTAGGGACAACAGTGTAAACCATTTCTGCCCTGGTGTTTAGGATTGTCACAGATGATAATGGGGAAGAATATTTGTCCAGAAATATTTGTCCTAAGAAATTACTTCTCATGAAATTCATGAGAATGTGAGCGAAAAGTCCTTGCTGCTTTCTCCATGGTTTCTTTTATTTTTATTTTTTTTTTTTATTTATTTGACAGGTAGAGTTATAGACAGTGAGAGACAGAGAGACAGAGAGGAAGGTCTTCCTTCCGTTGGTTCACCCCCCAAATGGTCGCCACGGCCGGAACTGCGCCGATCCGAAGCCAGGAGCCAGGTGCTTCCTCCTGGTCTCCCATGAGGGTACAGAGGCCCAAGCACTTGGGCCATCCTCCACTGCCCTCCCAGGTCACAGCAGAGAGCTGGACTGGAAGAGGAGCAGCCAAGACTAGAACCTGGCACCCATATGGGATGTCAGAGCCGCAGGCGGAGGATTAACCAAGTGAACCACGGCGCTGGCCCCTCCATGGTTTCACAGGCTGAAACCAGAGATGCTTTTAGCATTCCAGAATGAGCCTCCTTCAGCACAGCTCTCCATCCCAGCAATGTGAGTGATGCCCTTCTCTGGGGCTTCTTTAACTCACATCTTTCTAATCTAGAGATGTAGATCATATTTCTAGCACATGAATATCATGTTCTTAAACAGGGGTGGGATAGTGATTCTGGTTTAGTTTTTGCTTGGGATGAATAAGGTTTCGGTTGAACTTTTATGATCACAGCAGTGATGTGATATGAACAATGTCATCTTAACGAAAAACCCAACTCGTGTGGATTATTTCACTCTTTGTACCTTACTTTCCTTTTGCTAAAGCACCCTGGGAAACCTTCAGATGCCTTTGTGAGCTGGGTATGTCTAAAACCTTAAACCATGGGACAAACACAAGAAAAATATTCCAGTTTCCTGCATTGTTTAGCCCAATGTTCTCACTCCTTCTACTCAAAATGGTTAAACTACATGCAAGTACAAATAGGATAACAGGTGGGAAAATGAGGAACTAAACCTCAAACAGGAGCTCTGGTCCAGCAGAAACAAGTACTCTGAAAACAAAGAAAAAACAAGTGGTTTTTTTAATGACAGATTTCCATGTAAAGATAAAGCTTTCCTTAGACATTTGTGTTGATCTGTGTCTCACTTTAAATAATCTGGAAAAAGCAAAAATAACATGAAAATAATTGCTGAGGATAAAAAGGCCTCAGGATAGCCCTATCAGCAGATTCAATATTACTAGTGGATTATCTTCCCACTTTTCTTCTGATTACTCAAGGTGTCAGAGAAAAAAATTACCATTAGGAAGTTTAAAGTGTTTACAAAACAGATGATATAACCATACTTCTAGCAACACGGAGGATAACTACAAATGTAGGGCATCAAAAAAAAATCACAAACAAACCTAAAATACTACCACATTCCCGAAATAACACAGTCTACCATTGTTAGTAATCTAGAAAATAAGTACTCAGGAATTAAAGATCTAATGAAACTAGATAGGATAAATAACTAAAAGAATGAATTAATAGAAAATACACAAACTAGGTAAATCATCAAAATTTTTGCTTAAAATTAATACTGGACTCAGAAAATTAGTGAAATCATATCAGTCCATCTACAACAAAGTCTCTTGAAGTACCAGTTCATTTAAGAGTTAAGACCAGTTCATTTAAGATCTGACCCTTTTACATAGGAAATGAGTAAAAAAGACCAGTGTGTTTTCCACAAATAGTCAGGAAAGGGTTTAAAAATGAAGAATAACCAGCACCCCAAGCGTGTGACCAACAATCCCTCACGATTGTCTGTTTTGCTCCTGGACTTTCTGTTCTTCAGAAGACAACTAGTTCTCCACATACCCAGCACTCCCAGGTGTGGATCCCAAATCTGGTATCATCCACTTTACCCTCTCTACAATGCATCTTTGGTTTCCTACCAGTGTTCGCTGCACATCAGTTCCAGCTGCAGGACTTATGAAAAATGATCCCACTCTAACAATTCTGATCTGTTCAGGAATAGAACAGGTTGGTTATCAGCTAAGTCTCAAAGCTTCAGTTACCTCTTTCCCCATCCCTTCCCATCCTGGGACAAAGCTCCACCTTTCCTCATGTACCTGGATTCTCCTGTGGGCTAGTTTTTCATGTCCCCATCCCAAGCTTCTAAAATGCATCTCTCCTATTTAGGTCTCAAAGTCTCACCTCCCACACACCCCCTCACACACATAACCCTTGTGGGCTCAATCTGTCCTTTCTTCCTCATGCATTAAAAGGCAAGGGACAGACTATAGAAATGACCCCAGTGCTGTGGCATAGCGGCTGAAGCTGCCACCTGCAGTGCTGGCATCCCATATAGATGCCAGTTCCAGACCCGGCTGCTCCACTTCCCATTCAGCTCTCAGCTGTGGCCTGGGAAAGCAGTGGAAAGTGGCCCAAGTCCTTGGACCCTGAACCCATGTGGGAGACCCAGAAAAAGCTCCTGGCTTCAGCTAGGTGCAGCTCTGGCCGTTGCAGCCAATTGGAGAGTGAACCAGTGGACAGAACACCTCTCTCTCTCTCTCTCTCTCTCTCTCTCTCTCTGTCTCTGTCTCTTCCTTTCTGTAACTCTTCCAAATGAATAAATAAATCTTTAAAAAAAAATAAAATTTAAAAAAAGGCAAGGGACTAGATTTTAAGCGTAAGTACTCAGAATCAGGTGGAAAGTGGCTGGTTACTGGCTTAGACTCCAGTGTCAAAATGACCAAAAATTCAAATACTGAAGCATAGAAACAGCTACATGGATAAGACAGCTGACCACCTGAAGTCTTAGGTTTTTCATAGATAAAATGGGGAATAATATACCTATTTTACAGTTTTCTTATAAAGTTTAAGTAGGAGAATTTAAAACACTTATCACACTGTCTGGTAAACAATGCTCAATGACCAGTAGCATTTATTATTATAAAACAAAATGATTTATAAAAAAGTTAAATCCATTAGTATAATGCAATAAGAATTTTCATCATTTGATAAATGGGATTACATAAAGCTAAGAAGCTTCTGCACAGCAAAAGAAATACTCAACAAAGTAAAGAGAAGTAAACAGAATGGGAGAAACTATTTACAAACTATACACCTCATAAAGGATTAATATCCAGAATATATAAGGAGCTCAAAAAACTCCACAACAACAAAACAAACAATCAAGTTAATAAATGGGCTAGGGATATGAATAGGTATTTTGCAAAGGATGAAATATAAATGGCCGGCTGACGCCATGGCTCAATAGGCTAATCCTCCGCCTTGCGGCACTGGCACACCGGGTTCTAGTCCCAGTCGGGGCACCAGATTCTGTCCTGGTTGCCCCTCTTCCAGGCCAGCTTTCTGCTGTGGCCAGGGAGTGCAGTGGAGGATGGCCCAAGTGCTTGGGCCCTGCGCCCCATGGGAGACCAGGAGAAGCACCTGGCTCCTGCCATCGGATCAGCGCGGTGCGCCGGCTGCAGCGCACCAGCCGCGGTGGCCATTGGAGGGTGAACCAATGGCAAAAGGAAGACCTTTCTCTCTGTCTCTCTCTCTCTCACAGTCCACTCTGCCTGTCAAAAAAAAAAAAAAAAGAAATATAAATGGCCAACACACACATAAAAAGATGCTCAGGATCACTCGCCATCAGGGAAATGCAAACAAAAACCACAATGAGGTTTTACCTCATCCCAGTCAGAATGGCTATCACCCAAAAATCAAAAAATTACAAATGCTGGCAAGAACGTGGAGAAAAAGATACCCTAATAAACAGTTGGTGGTAATGTAACTGGTACAACCGTTATGGAAGACAGTATGGAGATTCTTCAGAAATCTAAAAATAGATCTATCATATGACGCAGCCATCCCATTCCTGGGAATATACCCAGAGGAAATGAAATCCAGATATGAAAAAGTTATCAGTGTCCTTATGTTTAAAACAATTCAATTCACTATAGCTAAGCTATGGAATCAACCCAGAGGTCCATCAAATGATTACTGGATAAAGAAATTATGATATACATACATGGAGGCATGATACTTAGCTATAAAAAAGAATGAAATCCTGTATTTCGCAACAAAATGGATGCAACTGGAGACCATTATGCTTAGTGAAACAAGCCAGTCCCCAAAAGACAACTACCATGCTTTCCCTGATTTGTGGTAACTAATACCAGAGTACCAACAAAAAGTAATGTCTATGAGCAAAATTGACATTTTGAGTTTTTAAAATATTATTTTTATTATTATTATTTATTTCAAAGGCAGAATTACAGAGAGGCAGAGGCAGAGAGCAACGAACGAGGTCTTCCATCCATTGGTTCACTCCCCAAATGACTGCAATAGCTAGAGCTGGGCTGATCCAAAGCCAGGAGCCAGGAGCTTCTTCCAGGTCTCCCACACAGATGCTGGGACCCAAGCATTTGGGCCATCTTCCACAGCTTTCCCAGGAACATTAGCAGGGAGCTGGATCAGAAGTGGAGCAGCTTGAACTCGAACCAGCACCTATATGGGATGTCAGCACTGCAGGCTGCAGCTTTACCCACTACGTCAATTATTGTTTACAGCCCTTGTCTATACTCTTGGGGAACAGTGATGGTTTTTCTATTCACTATTTGTTGAATTATTTATTTAGTTTAGGGTTAAGCTTGTGATTATAAAGAAAATAAGTATGCCATTGTAAAAATTGAAAGAAAAATTACAAAGGAAGAAGGAGAGAGTAAGGGAGTAAGGGAGAAGGGAGGGTAAGATGGAAAGTAACATTATGCTCTTAAAAGTATATATATGAAATATATGAAATCTGTTTCCCTTACGTAAATAAAAATTTTTTAAAAAAGAATTGTTGGGGCTGGCGCCATGGCGCAGTAGGTTAAACGTCCACCTGTGGCACCAGTGCCCCATTAGGGTGCCAGTTCTAGTCCTGGCTGCTCCTCTTCCAATCCAGCTCTCTGGTATGGCCTGGGAAAGCAGTAGAACATGGTCCAAGTATTTGGGCCCCTGCACCCGTGTGGGAGACCCAGAAGAAACTCCTGGCTCCTGGCTTCGGATCAGTACAACTCTAGCCATTGCGGCCATTTGGGGAGTGAACCAGCAGATGGAAGACCTCTCTCTTTGCCTCTCCCTCTCAGTGACTGTAACTCTACTTCTAAATAAATAAATAAATAAAATCTTAAAAAAAGAACTGTCATCATTTTAATGCAATGTCTAAATACCAAATCAGCAAAATTTTCAACATTCCTCAGTCCATTTATACTCAGCAAACTTAGCAGATCCTTCCTACTCTGAGGTCACTCTGCTACTCCAAAATAAAATTTTGGAAATCGAGTTTTTTTCCTTATGAAGTCAAACAAAGAACAGCACTGAAAAGGGTAAACAAAGCCCTTGCAGCCACAGCAAAAGTGACTAAAATTGGCTTTGATCTATAAATCCGTATATAATTGGAGCTTCAATGTCCTTAAGGTCTCCCTGATCTCATCAGGGTTGTTGAGAATCCCTGAAATGTCCCCATTCTTCAGACCTGGACCAAAGGGAAAGTGGGAGAAACCAGAGGAGAATATGTCATCTCACTTTAGAAGTAACCACTACTTGGGAAGCTGGGATGAGTCCCACTGTCTTATGTTTTCCAAGTATTTTATTGACTTGGACATCATTAAAAGCAGTTTTACTCTTAACAATGATAGAGAGCATACTCGTTTCATTTTATATATTTCCATCTGTGATACTTAAGTAAAAATTACTTGTACCAAGTCCCGAGTGTCTGTTTTCCTGACTATAATGGAGGCTGCTAGGGGCTACTATTTTTATTTACTTTATACTGCCATGGCTTAATACCATCCCTACCAGGCAAATGGCAGGACCTCAATAAATGTTCCCTCAGTGAATATATTGAGTTTTGTGAACATCCATTCAAGAATTTACTTCTGAATACAGCAAGAGTTGTTTCAACTGCTTCTCTAACATGAGTAGAGGATCAGACCAAGTCCAATAGTTATCCCCTCACACACTAATGTCTCTCACAGCTGAAACAAACACAGCAATTATTTATTGGGGGTATCTTCCATGCGCCATACACGCTGTTTAGAAAAGCTCAATGTTCCCAGCTAAATTAAACATGGGGCCTTTCAGACTCCTACACGAAAAAAGAGGCAAGTCAGGAACTTGTTTAGAATACCAAATAATTTGAACTTTCAGATATTACAATTTGTCAATGATGATGCAAGACTTCCCTTGCAGCTCTAACAGGACACAGAATCACAGGGAAGTTCCAGGCCATTCCAGGCCAGCCTCCTATTTCACAGATGAGAAAACCGAGGCCTGCTGACATCAGGTGTTCTGTACAGGTCACACACTTCATTGATCCAACAGCCAACACTGAACAGCCAAGACTGAAATCTGGGCTTATTAATTTTCAGGACTATATACCCTTACACACAAGTATATTAATGAGGGCTGTCATGTTGGAAGGAAAAAATCATGTATATTATGCTTTTCTATTGTCTCCTCTTATAGTCTTATACACTTATGATAGATGTGAAGGCAAAAGCTGATAGGATTTTTCTGAGGAATTCTTTTCCTAACAAAAATGTATTATACTAAATAAAATTTAAACATCATTACTATTCTGAGTGTTTCTTTAAAAAAAAACTCTCACTGAAATGCCTTCTGGGAAACCTGCATAAATTGAAGATCATAAAATTTTTTCACATAAAAAATCAACAAAGTATTATCAATGAGCTATATTACTAACCCAAGATGTAGCATCAGGTAAGTTACTGACACTTGATTATTTGTATTTCCTCCCTACTTTCTATGTTTGTGTGTGTGTATGTGTGTGTGTGTGTGTATACTCACAACACAGAAAACAGAGACCCAAAAGAACTTTAAAAATATATTTACAGTATATAAAAATTGAGTTCTGTTGTAAATTACCTAAACACTGATATAATTATAATTACTTAATTTTCTCTCTTTTTTTTTTGTTTTCATAATGTTTATAAGGACTGTTGGGAGAATGACTTAGTGCTAAACTCTTAGAAAAGCTGTTCCAATAAATTTGATTTGATGCTTTCATTTTCTCAAAAAGAGTGCCTATAGTAAAAGACATTCAAAATCATTTCACTGAGCCACAGTTGATGTGCTTTAGTGCACTGTCAATTCAGTCTCTAAAATATCACTTGGCTCTGCACTTGCCTCTATGGTCCCTATGTCTCCCCTAGATGAGTTCCTAATTACTTCCAGCTCCCATGCTGTAACAGTCTCTTCACCTGAGGCTCCTGCACCAGCCCCTGCTACAGTGCCACCAGAGAAGCCTGCTGAGCCTGCTTTAATGATCCTCTACTGCTTGGCTTGGCAATTGTGACCTCCAGGACAGAACACTGAATCTTACTTAGAAGCCGCATTTCCCTGGAACTCACTCTTTCTTCTATGGAACTGAATCACTGCTGGATCCACTACACTGCCCTCTGCTCCCCGAAGCTTCCCACACACCCTTGCTTTCAGTTGTCCCCTCACCAGGATTGTCCTTTCCCCCTGTTTATTCGTCCAAGAAATATTAAGTGACAGCCTATTCTGTACCACTTGCTAAAGACACAAACTCAGGAACGGCAATCTCCCCACACTGAGGGGATGTGCCCACATCCCATTCAATCTTCAAGGCCCACATCAAGTTTCCATGTGGATGTTCCTGTTGATGAAGTCAAACCTACTACTCCTTCATCTGAACTCTTTCATCTCACGGTCTGCTCCTCTCCTGAGTGACTAATCGCTTTAATCCAAGAAACAACACAGGTGTTGAACATCTACTATACCTACACATGTGCTAGGTTCTTCCCCTGAAGTTATTTCACTGAGGTCTTTTAAGAAGATTATTTCTGTATTTCTCTTCCTCTCAGTTGTATACAAGGCTTGGAGGCAGGAATATATGAACTTTATTCACCTTCAACTACTCTGTAACATTCACAGTGCACAGAACACAGAAATAGATGCTAAATGTGTGTATACTGCATTTGTAGTTTAATCTACAAATAAATGTATGAGGTGCAGGAGAAGGGAGCATTCATTTATTCCTATAAGAATTTTTGAAAAGAAAATATGAGCTAAACACTATTTTTCTCTCTTCTTGACTTTTTATAAATTACTTTAAAGTTTAAACATACCTTTCCTCCTATTCAGAATTTATTTTTTTTTTAATTTTTTTATTCAGTCATGAAGTCCTTGGAATCATAGTAGGGCTTGATGCCATATTGGTGTCACACTCTGCCAGTCATCCAGAGAGTATGGCAGCCTTCTTGTTCAACTTCTTTGTCTACTAGTGCATCACTGGACCCAGCAGGCAGCTCACTCAGATAATTTCAGTAATGGACTTTGGCTCTGTGCATAATAGATGACAATCCTTATGAAGTATCCAGTTTGTCTTATAGCTGAGAGATTTGAACCTGCTGCAGATGTCACATCTAAATTCTTGAACGGATTTTTATCATCAGTGTCTCCTCCTCCTCCTCCTCCTCCTCCACCTCCTGGTCTCTCCCTCCTGGCCACCGGCATGGCCCAGCCAGCGATGCGCTGATGCCGGGCCCCTCCCCCGCGGCTGCCCCCATTCAGAATTTTTTTTTTTGTTTTTAAAAAAGGGGGCTGGGGAAGATATCCTGGCACAGCAGGTTAAGCTACTGCTTGTGATGCTGACACAGAGGCCAGAAAGCTAGCTTGAGACCCACTACTTCACTTCCAATCCAGCTCCATGTTAATGTGCCTGACAAGATAACAGACGATGGCCCAAGTGCTTGGGTCCCTGCCACCATGTGGGAGACCACAATGCAGTTCCTGACTCTTGAATTCAGCCTGGCACAGACCTGGCTGTTGCAGCCATTTGTGGAGTGAACCAGCAGATGGTACATTTGTGTGTGTGTGTGTGTGTGTGTGAGTCCCTTCCTCTGTCACTCTGCCTTTCAAATAAACAATCTTTAAAAGACAAGAGGCTATTATTGTGAACAACGTACTTGCTAGAGATGCTCTTCTCAGTGCAAAAGGCCTACTTACTAACTCACTTGAATGCTATCAGGAATTTCAAAGAAAAATTATGAGTGAGCAGTACTTTAGTTGCAAGGAATGCACACAGTTTGCCCCTAATGCCGCCCACTATGGAGAACGCAGCAATCTAGAGTACAAGGCATCCTCTACCTAATGTAACAGTGGGTTCTCAAAAGACTGCCACCAGGTACAAGCTGCTGTGCCACCTTTCATGCTGAACAGAAATGTCTCCAAGATGCCAAAGATGCCAAAGGGACTCTAAAAGTGCAGGAGGGGCCAGCACTGTGCTGCAGTAGGTTAGGCTTCCGCCTGTGGCGCTGCCATCCTATATGGGCCCCGGTTTGCATCCTGGCTGCTCCTCTTCTGATCCAGCTCTCTGCTTAGGGCATGGGAAAGCAGTGGAGGATGGCCCAAGTGTTTGGGCCCTTGCACCCACATGGGAGACCTGGACGAAGCTCTTGGCTCCTGGCTTTGAATAGCCCTAGCTCCAGCCATTGCAGCCATTTGGGGAGTGAACCAGTGAATGGAAGATCTCTCTCTCTCTCTCTCTCTGTCTCTCCCTCTGTCTGTAATTTTCCTCTCAAATGAATGAATAAATCTTTATTAAAAAAAAAGTGCAGGAACAGACACATGGGTCTTGGAAGAGGATTGGGTATCACTTAGGTCAGCACCATGCTCACCATCTTTGTACATGTTCTCCTACCCCAGGCCTGTGCAATTCCTGAGAGCCTGACTCTTCTCTAACCACAAACCACCCAGGAGAGTGTAACCCTCACCTGTATCCCTTCTCTGCTTTATTTTTCCCATAATATATAACCCACCTGACATACCATTCAGCCCGCTTATATATTCCCTGTTTCTTCCCACTGGAAAGTACCCTCCATTTAGGCAGTGTTTTGAATCATCTTACAATTCTTACTGTAGTCCCAGAGACTAGAAGGGAGCCCAACTCAATAGTAGACCAATAAATGTTTATGAATAAATATTACATTTCTTCATTATTTACATAATATTCTGATTATTTTATTTGTTATCTTTATAGGTTTACTACTGCCCATTATCACAATCACTCCCCACCAAAAAAAACTTTCTGTACCTGTTTTTTCTTCATTCATAAATTACTGAAAATATAAGATCACACGTTATACTTTTAAATAAACTAATATAAATATAAACACAAATACTTGAATTAATATAAATATAAACACAGATACACTGAACACATTCAACAATAGAGGCATGAGTGCCTTTTTAGAACATGGTAAAAAAAAAAAGTTTGTATCTGCTAAGTGCCTATATAAAGGCATTTTCAAAATAACTCCAAAAGTTAACTACCATTCTCCTTGTTTATAGATGAGGAAACTAGAATACAAAGAGGTTAAGTGTTTTGCCCAAATTCGCACAGTTAACACTTGATATTAATGACATTCACACAGGTGACTTGTCTGACATGATTACACTTCTACGCCACATTGGCTTCCAGGTAGATATTTAGAAGACCAACTTAACTAGGTTTCTGAGAGTGTATCTGGGCCCAGAACTCTACTTTCAATCATGAGAAAGAAACCAAGCAGATGTGGAAAACATACACCTGTCCCAGGAATCAGAAATTAGAGAATCCAGGTACGAGTACCTAGACAAGGGAGGACAGGAGAAGGGAAAGTGGCTTTCAGTTTAAATGCTAGCCCCTCCTGTGTGATTCTAAGAACTTTATTAATCTTCCTGGAGCATCAGGTTCAAAATTTGTAATAAAAAACAATAAAGAGAGGAGAGGAGAGGGGAAAGGGAAGAGGATCTGGATAAATTATGTCTACCACCAATATTTGTTGAGCTTTAAGTAGAAGTGAACATCTATTGTAGCAATTAAGACACCCATGTCCTGTTATCAGAGTGCCTAGGTTGGAATCCCAACTCTGCTCCAATGCCAGCTTCCTGCTAATGTGCATCCTGGGAGGCAGCAGGTGATAGTTCAAGTGACTGGGGTCTCAGCTACTTAGGAGATCTGGACCAAGTTCCCTTCCACAATTGTTATAGGCATCTAGAATATCGAATGAACCATCACACAGAAGATACCTCTCTCTCAAATACATACATATAATTTTTAAATATCTTGTAACTAACGTGAGATATTTCAAAATACAGAAGAGTGCCTGGTACACAAAAGATGATAAGTAAATACTTAAAGTCATATTTCATTCATTTCTTGCAGGATAGGACGAATTTAAAACAAAAAGAAAACCAATTGGGGTTTCATTGGAATCTGAGAGATGTTTGATTAGATCTTAAAATTATATGTCAAAAGAATCCACAAAACTCTAAATTCAAATTTATATTTCATTCATCCATGAATACTCACTGAACTAGGTTTGAACTAGGTATTATCAAATCAAACAAGGCACAATCATCATCTATACAAATAAGATAAGGTACAACAATTTCATTTACTGAACAGGAGTTTAATAAATGGTCACCCTACCATTACTTTACTAAAGAAAGTAGAAGCATCATAAATCCTTTCCATTTTTTATTAAAGTTCTATAATATAACTATAATCTATGCCTTCCTTCCGATTGTAGCTATGATTCAAGGCTAAATCTCACAAACAAAAACATCTGAGAATGTTTGAATTTTATTTCATGTTGTCTTGATAAATACTTTTCTAGTACTATCTAATAAAACAATTTGTTTGGATAATTGTTATTTGAATACCTCATACATTTTTAAAGCAAGGAAATAAGCATTGATTAGTCTTTCAAACTGACTTGAGCATTATAAAGTTTACCTAAAATACTCATTACTCATAGGTCAAAATAAATAAACTAGTAGAGCAGTTATGTTAATAGACTATAACAGAAACTGCTTGGGAAAGAAGTTACTCAGCAAATCAATATAATTACTTTTTCTTCTGAAGATATAGCAGTAGTGGGGGGATAAAGGAACCATACTATTCTCGGGTAAAATAACTACCTAATTTGTAACAAAATAAAATAGATTTTTAGGACCCAAACATCAAGATCAACTAACTCATACATTAAAGCATTTAACAAAAACTTCCTTTGGTTAACCTATGGATTAACCACATTAATCAAAATTACTTTGGGTTTTGATAAAAATAATTTTAAAATTATCATTTGACTCAGAAGTCACAACACTTTCCATTAACTAAAAAAAAAAAAAAAAAAGTAGTAACTTCAACAGAGGATAAATGTTTCCAAGACAAGTTTCTTATAGAATCATTTCTGATTCTTGTAAGATAAGATGTGTCTTTAAAAAGATCTGCCTCTAAAGCCACTTGATAATGATTTGGTTAATCATGTGCTCCTGTGTACCATGGAATCTAAACAATTTGGGTTTTGCATAGTCAAAAGGTGGCAAATGACCAGTGGGCTGATAATGACCTTTTAAAAACTGTACTTTTTACATTACCCACACTAACATTTCCTAAAATTGTGGCAGTAATAAAAATATTCAAAACAACTAATAATTTATGGGCAGGAATGACTAACTAAAAAAGCAAAGTCTGATGAGTTAAGGAATCAAATATGGACAGTCAGTGGCTCCCAGGTCTTAGAGCTGATCTTCAGAAAGCAAAGAAAAATGCTGACTCAAACAAACTACCATTATCTCGTCAGTCCACTGTGAGCGGGGAAGCCAGCAGGAAAGCTTGGGACAGGTTAGGTATTACAATGTCAGAAAACTGCTCATCAGCCAGTGGGACCTAAATAAAAGTAAGATTACCTTGAGGTTGCATGTGCAATATTCCTACTAGAAACCATTTGCAACTTCGCACCACTGTCAACAAGCACTGGCCTTTTTATAAACCACCATTTTGCTTAAAAAAAAAAAAAAAAAAAAAAAAAAAAAGCTGGCCGGCGCCGCGGCTCACTAGGCTAATCCTCCACCTTGCGGCGCCGGCACACCGGGTTCTAGTCCCGGTTGGGGCACCGATCCTGTCCCGGTTGCCCCTCTTCCAGGCCAGCTCTCTGCTGTGGCCAGGGAGTGCAGTGGAGGATGGCCCAAGTGCTTGGGCCCTGCACCCCATGGGAGACCAGGAGAAGCACCTGGCTCCTGCCATCGGATCAGCGCGGTGCGCTGGTCGCAGCGCGCCATCCGCGGTGGCCATTGGAGGGTGAACCAATGGCAAAAGGAAGACCTTTCTCTCTGTCTCTCTCTCACTGTCCACTCTGCCTGTCCAAAAAAAAAAAAGCACCATTTCAAAATCTTTGTTTGGAGCCCTGTGTTTTCAAACATGTCACTGAACTGAATGAAAGCCAGGCACAGTAACTGTGCTTTCAACTACTTAATGTGTCATCATTATCTACTAGGCAAGGCCCGAAGTCAAGGGCAGGAGCACATGGCACTCCCCAAGCCACAGAAAGGGCAATGGATTTCTTGTGGAATACCCCACCAATTGCCACTCCTTAAAAAAGGGTAAGAAAGGTAATCATTGCTCTTAAGAAAATAACTCTATGGACCAACACAAAGATAAAGGTGGCATTAACTATCTTTGCAAATATGCAGAAAACTAAACCTGTACAGTTCTATTGCCTAACCACCCACCCTAGAGTCCAACAAGCTGCATTCTGAAACCTTCTGCATCCAACTAAACATAAGGTGCTGATTTACTATCACCATTCTCCCACAAAAATTAAAAGCTTTTATTTCCACTTAGCTGCCACTTAAGATTTAGAAAAAGTTCATGATTCCTTTCATTCTCTTAAGTCCTCATAGCACATACCTTTCTCATCACAGGCTGCCAATTTTTGGTGTGCTGAAAATCCCATCAAGTTACTCTTATATGATGTGACAATTAACTTTTAATGATGGATAAAAGAGGCAAATGCTTAAAGTCATTTTGCATTCTATTACTGCACCCATCTAACAAAGAAAAGTTCCTTTACAAAGGTCGGAAACTTTTCTCCTTTAATCAGACTCCAAAAGACAGACTAACTTTGAAAATATATTAAATTGGTTGGGCCAAGAAATATGTAATAAGATGTAGAGTCTTTTGTCAGTACATTACAGAGAGAAAGACATGCCTCCATTATCTACTCTTTAACTTTACAAATTTTAAATTTACTTTAAAAATTTAAAAACAAGAGCTTCATAAATAACTGGCATTTTATAGTCAAGAACTACATTTATAAATTACTAGATATGATGGCTATCAAAAGACATGATATCCTAGGATATACCTGCCTGGAGGGTCTTGCATACATCTGTGCAAGTTGCACCATGCACAACCTTAGGGGGCGCCATTCACATCAGAGAATACAGATCTGTGTATTTATGATGACAATTCCCTGCCGGAAGGCATTAAAGTGCCTTGTTCTAACAAAACCAATCTATGATGATAACTGTCCAACATTCAGAAATAAAGGATTTCAAGAAAGAGCTATCCTTTTTCTAATTTCCACAGAGAGTTGGGGAGCAGCTACCTGGACTACCTACCTCTTACTCTCCGGCAGCTTGGAGCTTGTTGATGGCCATTCTCCAGCTGAAGTCCCAGGAACGGAAGTCTGACAAGATGTAACGGGCTTCCTCCCGGAACTACATACCAGAAGTTATTTTCTCCCAAATGAAATATAAAATATCAACCTTAAAAAAATACCATCTGGGGTCTTCATTCACTAATGCTTGGTCTATGTACATTTGAGTGGATTCAGCCAGAATGACAAAGTAAGGTGGTCACTATATTTTACTATGGTAGTTTTTTGAATAAGGACACCATGAGATATTCTAGTACACAAATCAATTAAATCACTTACAACTAAATCTGTTACAGTTTTAAAAACTTCTTTTTTCCTGATCAACATCTATGAGCAGTTTATACTTTCATAGATAGAACAGAATCTAACAGCCCTGGAATAATTTTTAAAGAAACTTTTGCTTATGATCAGGATGAGCTACTGCAAAGCTGGAATGGATTTTTCTGGGATCAAACTGTAATAAACTTGGGGCATTTGATAAACTGGCAGGCCATTTAACAATGTGTTATTGTTTTACAAATTCTTGCCCTGTTTTCACAGGACACAAGTCTGGGGCATGTATCTATAAACCATCAAAATCATGTTATTATACCATTAGAAATCAACTAGTAAGATAATAATCTCAAAGTTAATATGCATAATAATGGTTTCATTCTAAAAACAAATTACATTTTAGTTTTTCAATTTTTTTAGCCATTTATAAACAATAACATTAGAAAGTTATTCCTGAAGATGGTGCCATCAATTGGCTAAAAATTGTTTTCTACATCATTACAAAGAAAAGAAAACTTCTATAGCAAAACACCAAACTACAACTCTTACACCTTGGTTCCACCTCTGCCACTCAAATGGCCAGTGTTCCAGTTCCTTAATTCAAGCCTTACTTTCTTCATATTTAAAATGATGCATTTTAATATCATCTGCAAGATTCCTATTAGACCTATAGTTCTGTTACTCTCTTTGGATTTAAGTTATCTGAATCCAAAGCTATTTTCTTTTTTCTACTGCAGCATAATTTTTTTTATAAAAATCACAAACATTTCACTTCTATATAATACTAACTTTTTTAACTATAGAAGTTTATCATGTGCTTAGAATGGTTCTGGAAATAAGTTAGTGAGGAGCAGTTGTATTTGTAAGTGGTAATCTGCTTACCAATATAGGATAGAAACAGAGAAAAGGCCACTTTCCCTGGGCTGGAAAACCATGCTTGAAGGCCTAGATGTTACAATTCAGCGGGAGTGCAGTCTATGCACCACGGAGCATAGGAATGCCTCATGGAGAAGCACAGGAGGCAGGACCAGGGAGTGGGTGGTTAAGAGCATGCCCTCCGCAGACAGAGTGAGCTGGAATGGAATGCCAACACCACTGTTCACCAGAAGAACGACCTTGGGCAGGTGGCCAAGCCGGAGACTCAGTTCCCTCATCTAAAATGGAGACAGTAATTCCTACTCGCAGGGTTATTGTGAGGTGGAAAGAAAACTGAGACCACTTGGACTCCTCGCCTGCATCACTGAGGGTTAGGGAGGACCTCTACCTAATTATCCTCACGACTTCTACTTTCATACTGCACTTTAAATAACAAGCCAAACTAAAAAAGAGAGAGTTCATAGTTCCTGACCACTTTCATCTTCATAAGTCCTCTTCAATAAACACACGCTCTGGTGTTTTTCAAACTGCAGCTTATTATCAACTCTCTTTTCTAGATACTCAATCTACAGCATGTGCAGAAGCTGGAATAAATACTCAAATAAGATTAGAAAATTAAGTTTATATAAGAGGAAACTAAGGAAATAAACATCTTAAAAATTGCTGCTGTGTCAAGGGTTAAATACTTTCAATAAAAAAGGTTCTGGAGTTCTAATCAATCTTTTGGCCTTCTCTCACAGGAAAATAATTACTAGATACATTTACTCTTGAGGAACTTTGAGATAAGAACTATACAAATAAAATTTCTCCACTATGAAAAATATTAATTGAATAATGGATACTAAAATAACTTTTACATAGAAACATCTTCTCTTTTATGGTTGGCAGAGGTGCTGTATTGGCTTCTCCCACTGGCCTGTATAACCTCCCTTTCTACATAGTGCCAAATTAAAATGCATTTTAAATTTAAAGAGAAAAGCTTTAGCACTTACCTTCATTTCTTTGAAAACACTACTTGACAACAAATTATAATGTTAATGTGTTTCAGAAATGTGACTAGCTCAGATACCTAGATAGCAAATCCTAGTTTCCAAAAAAAATTTCACTGTAATTTCAGAAATATCTCACATGGGGGAGAAAAACCAGCCTTAATAATGTAAACCAAATCTCATTTAAGAATCCCAATATATATTCTAAATCTCATTCTTTGTCAGTGTGTAATCTCTATGCATTGAGTTTTCCATCACAAGCTGTTAAAAAAAAAAAAGTTAAAGTCTGGGTCAGCTTGGTGGTACAGCAGGTTAACCTATGCCACCATCCCAAATCAAAGCTACCCTTGGATTCTCAAATGTTCCACTTCCAATCCAGCTCCCTGCTAATGTGTCTGGGAAGGCATAGGAGGATTGCCCAAGTCCTTGGCGTCCTGCACCCAGAGGGAGTTCCAGGCTTCTGGCCTCAACCTATCCCAGCCTCAGCCATTGCGGCCACTTGCAAAATGAACCTGTGGATGGAAATCTCTTTCCTTCTCTGTCATTCTGTCTTTCAAATAAATAAAAAATAGATCTTTTTAAAATAATGCTAAGTCAATTGAACAGTCTTTCTATATGATCTTAGAACATTTATTTAGATACAGAAAAAGGTAAGCAAACCAGAAATTTAAGGCCTGTTTCACTGGTATTCTATAGCCCATCGCACACGAACAATTAATCATATTTTCTATGTCATGGCTTCTGGTATATTTATAATAATTTATCAGGTTGAAAATAAGTAAAAAGAAGAAAAAAAATCTTCACTCAAAAAAGATAAATTCTGTACTGCAAGTGGACAGCACTCCACAGGAACAGCCATAATAGCTAAGTTCTGGTCTCAGGGGAGCCACTACAAACTCAGTGACCTGGGTCAAGCAACTTAACAACTTTGAGCCTGTTTCTTCAATTGTAAAATGGGAATAATGACACACTACAGTCTAGCACACGACATGATTATAAAGCACAAATGAGATAGCATTAGTGAAATCACAATGTAAATGCTTTAAGTTGCAATAACAAGAGTAAGATACTATTACTACTGTCCCTTTAAGAATGACAGCCTTGCAATAAAGGTTTCACGACTTAATGACTAACAGGATGAGAACTAAGAAGTCTTAATTCTTCAAGCCTTTATTTGGAGATCCTGCCAAAGCTGCAGGAGGGTGCTCTAAAAAATTAAATTTTTATACAACATTGGGAAACTTGGGCAGTTAGACTGTCTTTGCAAGCACAAAGGACTACATTTACCACAAAACATGGAAATGCAAATTAGAGTGTAGTAATTTACTACTTGTGCAGATGTGAAAGTGCTTTAAGTAAACATGTCCTAAATGAAACTGAACTATAGAGGGGGAAAAGGGTGCCAGTGTGGCAGAGCAAACGAAGGATGCCTCCACAGGGTCAGCTCAGAAAGTGAACTGGTGTCAGAGCCTCCTCCCAGGGAGGAAATATTTCTTGTCCCCAGTTCAGAGGACACTCAAGAAAATGTGTGATAGGGTTATGCTATGACCACAAATTAGAATTTTACCATCATTAAAAAGGAAGTCTGGACAAAAAACTCAAAAAAGAGAATATGTAAACTATTTTTTTATTTATAAATAAATTCAGTCCTAATTCCAATGGTATAGGTTAGAATGATTCACAACATATCCTAGCTTTAGTGATGGGAGAAGGAAAAAGATAACAAACAGCATCCATAGAATAATTTACTCATATACTCTATATTCTTGATTAATAATATGTCAGTACAAATGTGTTAATCATGACCTTTAAATAAATAAAAAATGTGATCTGGCAGTTTGGGTCACCGGAGCACCTGTATACCAGCAATATTGCCAGGATTTAAAAACCTATCTGTATGATGTAATCCCAGAACCACTGGCTTTGCTTCATTCCAGGCAGGATTCATTTACAGGCCTCTAATCTCAACACTGATCCACTCCTGTGGGCTCAAGGCCTCCTATATTCAGTACGTAGGAAAAACAGACCAATTTGATTCAACAAAAATTATATCAGGCACCTTCTGCACTGCAGGTACAAAGATGAGTAAAATCCAGATCTCACTGCTTAAGATGCTCACAGTTTTTGCTTTAAGATCTAAGGTCACCAAAGTCATTTCTCAGAGATGCTTTTATTAACACTCTGACCCTCACCAGCTATATCTTTCTTCCACCCTATAGCTAGTCTAGTCATATACTGTACAGCTTTGGAGGACCTCTTAGAACTTAGCTTTTCATGCCTGGATCTGTGGTTGCTGCCAATACCTCATGCTAGCTACACACTTTCCATAACCCTTCACAAACAACTAAAATTTACTCCATCCCTTCTATATGCTACATACTTGTTAGGCACTCGATAGTTGAATTCTTACCACAACTCTCATGCTGAGCTAGGCTCTGTCCTTACCCTTTCCAACCATCCTAACTGTGCATAGTCATTTAATGGTATCTATTGAGCTCCTACTACGTTCTAGGTATTGGGAGTAAGACAGTGAACTAAACAAAGTCCCTGAGTTTCCCTAAACTCAGTATAACACTACCCAATTTTGACCAGTACTCTACAAAGTAGAGTTGTCAAATTCCAAAACATGAGAGACAATCTACTTGGAATAATGAGGTAAATAATACAATTTTTGTGTATTTTCAAATTATGTCACCTTTCATATTTTCTAATCTGTTAATATTTTGTTATATGCATATTTATAGCCAAGCATATAGAATTTATAAATAAGGATACATCCTTAATTTGCTTTACCAGAAAGAACAGCATTTTAAAAGTCTAGATCCTTTTTGGCTTAGATGGTAACATATTTGATTGGCACAGTGAGGGTTAGCATGGCTCCCCAAAACGTTCAATTTCTATCCAATAAAGTAAACAAGCATTCTACAAAGATGCTTAGACAATTTCTAGTTATATAACCAAAGTTCAAAATCCTAGTGGATCCCAATTTCCCATTCCTGTTTAACTCCTATTGCCCTATACTCATCATCCACATTATCTCATGAATATTATGGAATCTTTACTTCCTATTTCACATTTTGTGTATGTCATTATTATACTAGAAACAACCAGAGACCAGACTCATTGTCTTTTTATTCTGCAAGCCCCTGAATTCCTAATCCAATTTTATACATTGTGCGTACTCAATAAATACATGTTGCATAAAGAGAGACAATTCAATATATGGAACCCAGAATTACCAAATGGATATGACAAAGAACAATTATTTGATTTACCAAAGTCTGTTCCCTTCACAAAATGACTGATACTGTATTCCTTCACTCAACTCCCTCAGGTATACTTAACAGACCATTGATGACTTAATACAGAGATCTGGTGATGGTAAAACTTCAATCTCTCAAAACAGCAGCCGCTGGTAACTGAAGGCAAATTAGAAATAAATATGAAATATTCTTAATTGATAATGTCGATAAAAATAGTTACTTTTTGAGAAACCAAGTCAAAACTTTTAGGAGCACATCTTATAAATGAAGAGAAGTACAGTGGTAGCTTTGGGAATCGCAAGGAGGGAAGGCCTACACTTCCGGGAATGGAAAGGCATACTTCCAGGGAAGAAAGTCCTTGTCAAGGTCCCTGCGGGTGCCTAAAGGTCAACCAATGAGGATCAGACCCCCCTCAACCTTTAACTCTCATGCCCTAAATCTATAAAAGGAGCTCTCCCAATCTCTGACGTGCGACTTTCCCGGCCCCCGCTCTGTTGCTCTGTTGGGACCGGGGAACCTCACCCGGGAGCGGAACCCCAATAAAAGCCTGTGAACAATCGATTCGTCTGCCTGGGAAGATTTGTTACGCACCGGACACCTTACATACAGATCATTCTAATTCTTAACATGTATATTTTAGACTTGAAAGCCATCTAGCTGTATTTGAAATACGTCTCAGAACTGACACATAAGGTCACATTAAAAAAAAAAAAAAGTAAATAAAAAGAAACAACAGCTGATTCACTGTCAGTTTCTTGCACGATAAACTCATCGCTGTGTGTGCAAGACCAGATCCACACATATGTGTCTCTGCTCACAGAATGCGTGTCCAGATTGGCAAAATTCATACAGAATGAATATGGAAAACTATTAACATAAAAAAAACCCTTGTCTTACCACAACTCTAAACAAATTCTCTGGGCCTAAGCCTGTACGGTACCAAATGAGATGAGGACACATGTCCATAGATAAAACTAACAAGTTCATTACTATCACGACGCTTGGTAAATAATGAGATCTGAATGGCTGTATTCCCACAATGCCAAAAAGCCCCAACACAGACCACAGGAGAAAGACTCAGAGTTATAATTCTGTCTGTCTCTGTTCCTCTTTGCTGCTTTAACATAAACATCAGGGTCATTACTGATGTTCTAAGCATATGAAGAAATATTTTCCCACATCAGCTTCTTCCTTATGATTTCACTTATGAATAAATTTGGTTGTTATTAAAGTACCCAAGGTTCCCATCTGGAACACCGAGTGCAATATTTTAGAAACAAAGTTTTAATTTAAACTGGGCTGGTATCCAGAAGTGACCAGCAGAAGGAGGGCCACAAATACAAACTGGGTGAAAATGCATAAATTCTGAGTCGTAACAAACACAAAAACCATGATTAAAAGACCAGATCCAGTTCACTATGCATAAAAGAAAAGTGGTAAACTCATGGGTGTCCTACAGGCCACAAGTTTCTAAACCACAAGAGGGACAGCAACTCTAAGTACAGGTTGAAAAAATCCCAGAAAAACCTAAAAACTGCTTGATGGAACCACTGAGAATAATCACCACCTATAATCTCTCCTATTTCCCCCTGTTTAGAATCCTATGTCTTATTAATACTTGGACTAGAAATCTTATCAATGTACTCCTAATTAGTATAATTTGAGTAAAACTAAGTATTAGTTACAGTAGTTCATAATATTTTTACTGACACATGTTTCAATCCTTGTGTCTCTAATTCATACTTACTACTCTATTAAGTATGCTTTTAACATTATTTGGCATGTATGAACCCTCTTGGAGATGTTAGATAGTCAAACACTTCCCTTTGTTTCAATCATGTTGTCATTACAGATTGTGACATTAATAGCAATAAATAAAAAGGAAGTCTAAAACATTTAACTGAACTATAACATAAAGTGAAAGCCCTATCAAAAAGAAATCAAAGACCTTTTAAATATACCAGAAGCCCTAAAGGATGTACTAGTAACACTAGTATTTAAACAAGAAGCAAAATTAGGGTTAGAGCCTGATTTTTAAAATTCACTCTAGAGCCTGGGCCAGATTAGCTTTACATCTTAATAGCAATTAGGGTAATCATGTTGCTACAGCAATAAACTCTCTTCATGTGTCAAGGTCCAGTTCCTATGCTGGAACTGGTATTTACTCAGTACTATTTTACACTGTATTTATTAGAATAATTAGCACAGATTAACTTATATGACAGATATTTACATGTGCTGGCCTTTTCCAGCCAGTAGAATATGTTTGCTTTGAGAATAAGGTTGTCTGGTATTCATCTTTATATCCCTAAAGCCTAGGTCAAGCACCAACATACTGTAGGCTCTCAATTCATGAACACTGAATTATACCAATAGCAGGTTTTTCTGCCTGAGTCTCACCAACACTTGACCAAATTATTTAACTTAGAAAATGTTGTGCTTTGAACATGACCCATGAAAACAAGCAGAAAGAAAGGTGTCAAATGCCATTAAACTTACACTAATTCAGTTTACCATCCTACTTGATTGAGAACAGAAAGCAAGTGGTTTATGGTGGGGGGATGAAATCCAGTAAGTGGAAGCTCAGCACCGAGAGTAAAGTGTCAGTGGCTAAAAGAATGCAAGAACACACTCTTCAAAAGATCATCATCCAAGCTGCAACTTCGCTCAAATAAATACCCTGGCTACACATATCACGGGAAAAGATGAGCCCCTTAAAAAAAGCCGAAGTTCTAATCTTCGCTATTAAATCAAGTTCTGACTTTGCTGAATTTGCAAAGATAAAAGAAAATAATTTCAGATGAATAGGGAGGGCTCTTAGTACCAAAACGCAACATGTTAACTTTGTATTTTCTAAATGGTTTTCTACTCGTATACAAAAGTATAACTTACACAAATCTTTTCACAGCAGAAAAGCTTCTCAGGCAAAATAAACCAAAAGTACATACCTTCTAAACTATTTCCAAAACTGATGAACTTGAACGTTTGACTGACTCTGTATCTAACTCATGTCTGATCATCAGATACTCCAAAGAGAAGGCCACAAATCTGCTCCTTACTAATTTTTCCACTAATGTTGAGTTTCCAGTCAAAGAAAATATTAGAAAACTTCTATAACATTACCCATGTTACATTGTTAAATAGTTCCAATAAAATATATTCAGTGATTAATGACTAAAAAGTAGCAGAGCACAAACAGAATATTCAGCTGGAGAAACAACTCTTCAAGAAAGGACAAATGATCTCTTCTGCTATACTAAAGTAATAAAAAAGATATTAGAATTAAAGTTGCTATAGAGGCCTATTCTAGCTATACCAACTAGAAAGTTGACTAAATGTCAGTTTGTAAATTAAATGCCTTTGAAAGTGACCTCAGAGATAAAAATTTACAACAGGTCCCAAACAAGAGACTTTCTCACCTAAATCCCTTGAAAGTAATAAAGAACAGAGTTCTACAGAGCAGGTGTTTCGCTGGGTGCTAAAGACACCCATGTCCCTTGGGGCCGGTGCTGTGGCACAGCAGGTTAACGCCCTGGCCTGCAGTGCTGGCATCCCATATAGCTGCCAGTTCAAGACCTGGCTGCTCCACTTCTGATCCTGCTCTCTGCTGTGGCCTGGGAAAGCAGTAGAAGATGGCCCAAGTCCTTGGGTCCCTGAACCCACGTGGGAGACCCGGAAGAAGCTCCTGGCTCCTGGCTTCGTATCGGCGCAGCTCCAGCCATTGCGGCCAATTGGGGAGTGAACCATTGGATGGAAGACTTCTCTCTCTCTCTCTCTCTCTCTCTCTCTCTCTCTCTGCCTCTACTCTCTCTGTGTAACTCTGACTTTCAAGTAAATAAATAAATCTTTAAAAAAAAAAGACACCTATGTCCCATAACTGAGGTCCCCTCTTTTATTCCCAGCTGTCTCTGGACCCCAGCCTCCCACCAAAGCAGGTCCTGGGAGGCAGTGGTGACGGTTTAGGTAACTGGGTTCCTGCCTCCCATGTGGGAGACCAGGATTGCATTCCCAGTTTCCCACTCCTGGCTCCAGAACCTGATCCAGCCTGGACCCAGCTATTGCAGACATTTGGGGAGTAAACCAGCAAACGGGAGCACTGGCAATTTGTCCCTCTCTCCCTTTCTCTGTCTTTCTCTGCCTCTTGAATTGAGTTTTGAATTGGGAGAAAGAAAAATTGGGGATACTTCTTCACTGAAAGTTGCCCCAAACTCTCATTTCTAACTTCTTGGAATATGGCCTTAACGGCAGGTAAATACAGAAATAGCCCCAGGAGGGTATGGCATTGCAAACAGTCCAAGGCCAAGCATGATCACTGGCTGCACAACCACAGACAAGTTACTTAGCCTGACACTTGGTTTCCTCATCATTAAAACGGGATACTTCTCATCTGAAAGTTATGAAAAATAAAGTAATAAAAATAAAACTCATGCCACAGAAGGAGGCTCTCAGTCCAAATTATCTTTCCCCCTTTCTCCCAGCGTAAACTACCGCTTGAGAAATTATCCTAAAAACATTCAGGGAGTGGATGTTGGGCATAGCAGTTAAGATTTCTGCCTGGCTTCAATATTATTTGAGAGCTTGGGTCTGATTCCTGGCTCTGGCTCCTCACTGCAGCTTCCTGCTAATTCAGACTCTGCGAGGCAGTAGTGATGGCTCAAAAAATTGAGTCCCTGCCACCCACATGGGAGACTCTGATTGAGCTCCAGCCTCGCTGGTTCAGCTCAGCCCAGTCCTGGCAGACATTTGGGGAGTGAACCCATGGATAATAGCTCTCTCTTTCTCAGTCTCTCTCTCTCAAATAAAGTCTTCGCAATTGCAGTCATATGGGGAGTGAGCCAGCAAATGAGAGTTTGCTCTTTAATGTTTGATCTCTCTCTCTCCCTCTCCCCCCTCCTTCTCTTTTTTTTTCTCTCTCTCCCTCTCAAATAAACAAATTAAAAACACACACACACACAAACTCAACTTTGCCTTACATATAAATGAGAACTGTGTAGTCATTCTTTCACCCTAAGAAACAAAAGTGTCTGGATAAGTTTACTTCAATTATCTCACAAAAACAACAGGTGTCATTATTTCACATAGCCCTGATAAGTTTTTCATAATCCCTTTTTAATTGACACTTATATGAGGGGTCCTCAAAAAGTTCGCAGAAAATACATTTTATGAAATGAACTATACATGGATTTCAAAGATTTTTTGCACCAAAATACAGTTATCTTTTAATTCCATTTTCAACTAACTTTATGAAGTATCCTCATAAGTAGGGAAATGTTAAAGCCTCAAATTCATTTATCAATAATTATATTACATGGGTAGTAACAAATACCAAAATGACTCAACTGCAAGTCTTTAAAATCAAATAAAGGTAAAAAGAAAGTTCAACTCCACATCCCCATTCTAAAATATTCACATTACTGGACACAATAGGGAAAAGGAAGAGATCAGAGAAAGAGGAATATGACAGAATGAGATAGAAGGGGAAAGCGGAGGAGAGGAGGAAGAAGGAAGAGAGGAAGGGAAAACAGAGAAGAAAAAAAATGGTAATTTCAGTAACTCAAAAGACAATCAAAGCTTGACAGCTGGATATATAAAATTATTTTCTCATTTTCTTCTATGCTCCATCACATTCCCTTTGCAGTCAATGAGAACTCTACACTTGGATGAGTTCTGAGAGGTGTACCAAAATCTACAAAACAACTCAGCATTTTTTAATATTAAAATAATCAGCAATGCTAATAAGACTCCCTCTGAATTACTTAATCTGTGGCTTTCCCATACCAATGAATACAGTCATCTCAAAGAGTAACAAAAGTGGTATCAATAAAGTCTTCAGCATTAACTTAAGTTTCAGTCTATACCAAATGAAGACTGATTTAAATCTCTTACCATAACAATAAGCAGAGAGAGCTACTATTTATTCCTAGAGTGTCATATAGATTCTATCCATGGCATACTTCCTGTTTTTCTATAATGGTCTTACAAGAAATTAAAAGTAAAGGGCATTACCTTAATATTCTATAATTAATTATTGAAAATAAAAGTACCTAAAACTTCTGTAAAACAATTCAATCTGCAAACATTCTCACCTGAGAATAATCTCAATTGTCAGAAAACATTTTCCACTTTTACTTTTCTGATAGATGGAAAGACACATGTGCAAATGATGGTGTAATAAAGGATATGTTTTAAAACAGCTTCATGACATTTTTAATAACAGTAAGCCATAATGAAAGTAGTCTGAATATCACTCAAATATTCACCATGGTATATGTTTCACATGTGGTGCCAATTTTATTGTGTATTTGTTTAATAAAATAAATACCTCCACAACAAGTGAATCACAATGTCAAAATGGCATAGATGAGGGGAACACCAGCTTCTGTGTGTGTGTGCTCAACTGAGGGGGTGCAAACATTAATGACTACCATATTTTGCTTACCTGACTTTACACTCCTGTGCCTTCCATCCTTATATTTGGAGACACGGAGTTTCAACAGTTTGACTGAGTTACCATATAATATTAAGACATTTTCTATGATTTGCCGGCTTGCGGTAAAGTCAAAATGTTCAGATGAGCCATCATCAAAATCAGCAAAAGGATTTTCATTAAAGTAAATGGGTAGGAATATCAGATCATTTCACTGTGGACTAAGGAAGTGAATATGAAAGATCAGAATTCCTTATTAAAAACCCTTAGGTCAAGACAGGCTTCAGAATTTAGATTGTTATGCCTTTATACGAAGGTAAAACCATGCAGACAGCATATATTATGTAATATTTCTGGGTAGATGTAAAATAATACCTCATAACCAGTGAATAAATAAGTACTATTATTTCTACAACAAAATATGTGAATATTATTTCAAAGTGGGCTTGAAAACTATTTTAAATGGTTCCATGACAGTTTGGGTTAGGTCTCACTACCAAACGAGTTTTGATGCTAAACGTTTTGAGGAAAAAAGCTTTTTAATTTTTCAGTTATTTAGATGAAAGATTGTGAAATCTATTTCTAGTACCTCTACACATTAAAGTGCAAAGGCATCTTCAAAAAATAGGGCTTATTAATTCACTGCAGATCAAAAAGTATAGCAGATTAAAATTTAGTTAGGCGGGTAGATGTACCTGGCAACTATAGTCTTAAAAATCAGGAAATGCAAACGTTTCTTAATTTTCATTTATTCAAATAAATTATACGATTGGTGTCTACTTAAAAAAATGTTTAATGTTACAGACAACGTGTATTTAAGTAAAACGATACTATTTGTAAACTCTTCTGTACTTTCTTTGTGCTTGACCCAATGTGGCATTCACTAACTTACGGTTTTCACGTTGTTTGAAATTTCAGGGATTTGTTTGGTGTATTGATATCTCCCATTCATCTTCTCCTTAGCTTGCTCCTCTTTTTTATTTAAGTGCCAATTTTGTGCAATGAAATTTGTTAAGCACTACACACCTAACACTTCTCAATTTTCATGTCTTGACACAGCCTAAGTATAAATCAGTCACAAGTGCCCCAAATAGTTAAGTGAGAACAGTTAAACTACTACACTTTACAATTTTACCATTGTCTATGAGTATATTCAAGATTTTCATTTTGATCTCATTGTCACTTGTATTCTGATGCTTTCTTGATAGGAAACGGAGTAGCTGTACCACACTGTGAACTACCTACAAAATACACAGCATAATTTATCTATGTCTATAATCAGGAAAATCAAAATGTTCTATGTGTAAACATGGTATCTTGTCTTGATGGAAGAGTTTGGGAGCTGATGCTCTAGGACATTCCAGAAAGTCACCAGAGTAAATGTGCCAGACTGTCAACTAACCACACTGAAACATGAAAAGAGCCGTCTTCCTCTCCTAGTCCATGCTATTTAAAAGAACTTCTGCATTATTTCATGATCTTTTTTTTTTTTTTTTTTTTTTTTTGACAGGCAGAGTTAGTGAGAGAGACAGAGAGAAAGGTCTTCCTTTTCCTTTGGTTCACCCCGCAAATGGCCGCCACGGCCGGCGTGCTGTGCCAATTCAAAGCCAGGAGCCAGGTGCTTCCTCCTGGTCTCACATGCGGGTGTAGGGCCCAAGGACCTGGGCCATCCTCCACTTCACTCCCTGGCCACAGCAGAGAGCTGGACTGGAAGAGGAGCAACTGGGACAGAATCTGGCGCCCCAACCGGGACTAGAACCAGGTGTGCCGGCACCACAGGCAGAGGATTAGCCTAGTGAGCCGTGGCGCCGGCCTCCATGATATTTTTACCTGAGGGCCATATACTATCGTTGGTTTAATTATTTACTCAATACTTCAGAATATTTTTAATTTTTCTGAGATTTCATAGAATCCAATTCATTCTCACTTTTACTTTGTATGCTACATAACCTTCTCATCATCTGAAGTCATTTTAGTACTCAAATCCTTGAACTGACTCACATATTTTAACTTATTAAATTTATATTTTGGTAGGGGTGTCAATACTTCATGGTATATATTTAACCCTTTAAGTCCTTCATTCCCTCATTTTTTCATCTTCTCTCAATATTTATACTTCTAGATAGAATTCTTCACAGGTTTGCCTTCTTTTGTATTCCCTCATGTAATTGGCACTTACTTCAATTTTCACCCCATCTTTATCTTAGAAAGAAAAAATATTAAAAGAAATCTTCCTTAATACATAAGGATTTTTCTGGATGTTTTAAAATCACCCAACAGTATGCCAGCATTTCAACAAATTTCCCTCTAAAAGATAATATGATCACGTATGAATGCTGAAAGAAGTTATACTCAAAACTTTTCTCAGGAATGACCTAAAATATAGAAATATCTACAATTTGGCACAGTATACAAGAACCGTCCTGGAGGTGGTACAAACCCACTGAGTGAATTAGACTCTCCAAACTAGGGGAATCTCCATTCAGCCTTAGCCTTAGTCCTTCCTACCTTCGGAGCAGCGGTCTCAGAGGTTCGCCTGAGCACTGCTTGCATCTGACTTGCCAGGGGCACATGATAACAATGCAGTGCTGAAATGGCAGTGTTTCTCCTGAAGTTGGCTTTGTTTTCATTTCATTAAGAGAGGAGGGAACCTGACTAACAATATAGGAGAGATACCACTCAGACCTATTTTAAAAGGTGCCCTCGGTGGTGAAATGCTAAAGAAGATGGACGAAAAGCATCTTCTTAGATTAAATCTTAAAACACAGGGATGGCAAAACGACAGACATGATATATCAAAATTAAATGCGAAAATACAGTACTTCAGCGCATTTAAATATGATTGTAAATATATTCTGTACATTTGTAAGACACTAATAATAATTTCAGGGATTTCCTTTACTACAGCAGAAACGGGCAAATATGTAATGTGGCTATTTTCAAAAAGTTTTCTGTTTTTTAAATAAGGTTGAGCTGTGAGACCTTATTAAAGATGTCTGGGAGAATGGTTAAGATGCCACTTGGGACATCTGCATTCCTTATCAGGATGCCTGGTTTTGAGTCCAGGCTCTATTCCCAATTCCAGGTTCCTGCTAGTGAGCACCCTGGATTGTAGCTGGTAGCTGGGTCCCTGTCACACATGTAGGAAACTCAGACCAAATTCCCAGCTACCTCCTGGCTTTGGTCTGGTCTAGACCCAGCTGTTGCAAGCTCTTAGAGAGTGAACCAGTGGCTGAAAGATCTCTGTCTCTCTTTCTTCTCTCTCTCTCTTGCTTTCTCTGCCTTTCAAATAATTGTTTTTAATTTCAAAGTGATTCTTATTTATGCAACATCCTCTTTAAAATACAGTGTTTGCATCCACTCATGCTCTTTGTGAAACATAGGAATAAACATACTTTAAATATGCTGGTTAATGACTAATAATTAGAAATTATTTTTAATTTCATGAAAATTATAGCTTTATTGTTTTAGCTGCTGAATTATATTTTCACGAGCTACATCACATTATTTTCAGATCTTTTGTTCCTTCTTTCTTTACTACATATACAAAACTTTACCAATTATATAGTTACTTATAGCATAGACCAACTGTACTGATATATGCATCCTAGCTTTCACTCAAAGCTGTATTCAAACAAATTCCCCCTGTTCTAAAGGATTAAGCACAAAGATTAGGTATATAAGGTCAAAGGCCCTATCTATACACTTTACGAAGTACATTAAAGGCAGAGCTATCTCAAAGAGACAGTCAAACCCGCACCTTAAAAAATTTTGGATACAAAGATCAAGATGGATTATTTAAGTCTCAAAACTGAAAAGTTTTAAAAATATGTAAGTCTCTAATGGAAGATTCTCTCTCTAAAACCACGGCAAGTGCCTTCAAAGACATAACACTTGGAAACAGCAGATGAGCCACCTTTCCAGCAGCTAACACTAAATTTGAAACACAAATTAAGGCTTCAGTTTCAGAACTTAATAGAGGTATGCAGAATAATGAAATGGGAAGTTTGGAAACTCTTGATGACAGAAAAACAAAAATTTCTGTAAATTCTTATTTTGTTCAGTAAACCTCAAATCTAAAACAGTTTAGGTGTGCATAACTGGTAATTCATGGTCAAGGTGACTCTTAGATCATGATTATAAGTTTTACACTATCAAAACTACTCTTCAAGACTACTCTTAAAAATATTGCTTTAGTGAAGCAATCCTTTGATATCTGAAAGAAATGTAATGGCTCACAAGATCACTTTTATTCTGGAAATTACTGATCCCATATTAATTTCTGAATTGGTTAAATATATTTCCATGGAGAAACAAGTAAGGTTGCTGCAATGAACAAAATAAGGTGCCTCACATTCTTCAGTAATTCTTTAGTATTCTTTAGTAATCAGGAATGCATTTTGAATACTCTTGCCATATGTTCAAATATGAAAAACTTCTCTTGCAAACAAGCTGTAAGAAAATCAAAGACACTGAAATCCACATATTTTGGTATTCACTAAATTCACCTTATTGAACCATTTCATTCTGACCATTCTAACTAGCCTCTTGTAAGTGACATATTTTGATATCTCCAATCACTTAATAATCACAGTAATACCAATAATTACATTCCACAAAAAATGTTGGGACACAAAACTTACATTATACAGATCCTTTAAATCCTTAGTATTATCAAAGTATATTTTGTTACCTGATGCAACTACCACAAAGGCCTCGTCTTCAAACTCAACAGCTCTTAGCGTAAGACAAGATTTTGTTAATAAACTTGATAACCCAGCAAACCACAAAACGGCCAGGTCCCTGAATTATCTTGCATGGAAAAGTGAGTTGAGGTCCATTTTCATTCACAAAACATAATCTCCAAATCCAGTATGGCAATATTACAAAGCACCACAATCAATCCATACAACTTAAAACAACTGGTTTTCTTAAAATATCAGTGCCTCCGAATGCCTCACATGTTCCTTTACAATAGAGCGGCAAACTTGCAAGTAGATTGTCTGCAGGTTCAGCTCACCATGTTGCCGTCAAATGCTCTATAAACCCTCAGCTACGTTATTAGCTCTCAAAAACAAACTTTGCAGACACTTTCTATCCTACACATACTTTGCAGATTTTTCCCTTTGGGAGGCATAGATCTGAAACAGACACTTAACAACAGAGGTCAAAGTTGCTGTTTATTGTCTATTCAGGCTACTCAAGAGTTCCTAATTTCTCCAAATATATACATTTTGAAGGTTATTCTGACCAGTTCTACATCAATCTTGGACACCAGATACTACAATGTACCATACTGCCCTTCCTCCCCTCCCCAGTCTAGAAGTAACTGTTACAGATGTCACAGTTATTCAAGAAAGAGAGGCTGGGACAGTGGCAGCAAATATCGGTCCCTATAATAAGAAAGGCCTTCTACCCAATGCTTTCTTGGGTTTTTAGTAATTCTTTCCCCTCATACAGGACGATCTTTCTACAGTGTTGTTCAGCATCAAATTTACTAGGCCTTCAACTCTGTGTAAAATTTTATGATCAATTAAAATGCCTATTTGAAAATAAGTTTTCAAGTGACACCCACTTGTAGATAAAACTGAAAAGAACATTTAAACTACCTTAACATCATAATAATAGCCTACAGCTGAACTCTGAGAAGTATAAATTGACTTCTGTTGGGAGCAGCTCAGTGAGACGAGCTTTCTGGGGTCTGAAACCTCAAGAAAGCTCTTCTTATGTGAACAATAGGGACCCTTTATGTCATCAATAATTGCTGTAGTGCTCCCCTGTAAGAAGAGTTTGCATACTTACTCAGGAAGGCAAATTGAAAGTACACAGGGAGGAAGACGAACTGCGGCAAAGCCTTTGTCATATGATAGTGACCTATAAAGTATCCAATAAAGGTACATCATCAGTATGGGAAGGCTTGAAGACAGTAGTATCCCAAGCTCCGTTAACAGCTAGGAAGGAAGGACACTGAAACCAGGAGTCCAGCTCTCCGACAGTCCCTCCCCTGACTCCACCCCCTCCAAGGCAGAACAGTGAGGGCAGGAAAAGGAGAGAAGCTCCCCATATTCAAAGGGCAGAGGCTGGGGGGCAGCCCATCTGGCATTCCCGGGTGTCTCCAGCACCCTTGCTTCCCACTCCCCGTATGTACAAAGCAGAAAGTTGATCCATTCTGTACAAGCAAAACCCACATCGCGATCATTCATCAACTTGCACAAGTGATCACCATCCCCAGGACAAATCCACCGGTAACCAAATCATAGCGATCAATAAGCAGCCCGAGCTTGGCGGTGCCCAGGAGTCAGCGGGAGGTGCCACCGCGGCTGCAGCGGGTCCAGGTACCGAAGCCCTCAGCCCCGAAGACCTGGGCAGCCACAGCGGTCTCCCACACGCGCTGCCAGGGTCAGCAATCCAGAGATTGGAGATCGGAACCGATCGGAGAAAAACACATTCGCCAGAGCCCACGGTGGCAAGCGCAGGGCCACTGGGTCTGCGATGTCGGGGTGGGGGCAGCTGGGAAACGAGGAGGGAGGAAGGGGACGAGGGATCCCACCCCGGCTTTGTTGCTGGTCACCATCAAGTTTGCATCTTAGTACAAAATGTCGATCTTAAAGGCTGACAAGACAGCGGCAGAGGCAGACCGAGAAAGAGAAAGGCAATAGAGTCCATCTTGCTTTGGGGGAGAGGGGGGAAGAAAAAAAATGAAGTGCAAATCCCACACTCCGGGCGTAAAAGTCTGCTAAACACCTTTCCACAGCGGAGGAGCAACGAGTGGGGTGTCCCCGTGCCCGTGCCCGCTCGAACTGGCGGCGATCCGGGCAGAAAACGCCTCCCTGCCCTCCTCCTCTTCCTCCTCCTTCCCCTCCTCCTTCTCCCGTTCCTCCTCCTCCTCCTCCTCCTCCTCCTCCTCCCGCGGGCCCCGGCGAAGATCCTGCCGCCACTGCCTCAGCCTCCGCTGCCCCCCAGGGAGGCACCGCCGCCGCCCGGCCCGGCGCTGCCATTCCGGGCTTGGACCGCGCGGCGCGGCGCGCGTGGGGCCGGGCGCGGGGTGGCCGCGCAGGGACGTCCGCACCGAGGACCCCCCGCGCCCCCTGGCCGCCAGCAGGCTACAAAAGTCGCGCGAGCAGAGGTGGCGGCGGCGCGCAGGGGAGGGGGCGCGCGTGGGGGGGGGCCCACGCCGCGAGTGGGCAGCCCCAGGGGATGGCGAAGAACGCCCCTCCCCGCGCGGGGAAAGTACCCCAGTCCCCGTCAGTCAGCCCCGGGAACGACAGCCCGGCGTCCGCGGCAGGGAGACGAGAACTGGACGTGTCATTAGCAGGACAGGCAATGGTTTCAAAGCCCCAGGCCAATGACCATTAGCAGAGGCAGAGCTCGCTCCGTCCCCATCCCCCACAACCTCCACCCACCTTCCCCTTCGTCCCCCCCCCACCTCCACCCCACCTCGCGAAACTTTTCAACAAGATCCACCTGGACGAATCTGTCCTCAGACAGTTAAAATACTGACTAGACCCTACACACCGGCAAGGAAGGGAAATGCACGCTTTATTTTCCTTTCTACAGAAAGGAAAGCAAAAAATAGCTTCTCTCTCTGTCTCTCCCTCTCCCCCCCCCCCTCTGTCGTACATGTTGTGTCTTAGCTTTTTGCATCGTTTCGTTTTACCTTCCTCATTTAGCAGAAATGATCGAGGATAATTCACATATAAACGTGTTCCAGATTCTTGGATCCAGGGTCCTTGTAAATTACACGACTCGGGTTCGGTCTCAGTTACGTTAAGTTTCATACAATACCCCCAAGGAAAAAAAAATTTAAAAATAATAAAATTTCTGAGGGTGAGTGAGCGAGACGAGGTGGAGGAGGAAAAGAAACCTCGAGTCTGATTTCTGTAATTTACAAGCGACCCGGATCGCAGCAAATAACAGCGTACCACGAGTGTGGCTGAGGAGGGCTGGGGAGCTCTTTCCAGGGGCATCGACCCCATCCCCGGATAAAGGATCTGCAAGTTTTCTGTCATCGCGACCATGCAATGCCATAACTTACCTTCAGAAACGAGACTTTAAACAGCCAAGGCCTTCCTCCTCCCCTCCACCGCCACCACCCCCCAGCCTCGCTCTCTCCACCTTAAACTTATTGACACAACATAATCCCACATTCAGGCAAAATCCTGACACGGCCTCCCTCCTCCTCTTCCCCCTCCTCTCTTCCCTCGCGTTCCCTCTCCCTCTCCCTCTCTCCCTCTCCCCTCCCTCTCCCCCCCTTTCCCTCTCCCCTTCTCCCTCGCCCTCTCTTCCCCCTCTCCCCCTATTCTTCCTCCAGGCTACTCTGGCACTAAAACAGCACTTTCTCCACTCGCCGCGCATTTGGTTAGGGGTGGGGGGTGAGAGGGCACCGAGCCGCGGGGCCGGAACACCCAAATCCCAACTCTGCCGATGAACGAGCAACTGGGGCTGGCTGCTCCCGGTCACCAACGCACACGAAACGTTCGATAAATCCACCGAGGGCTGCCTCCCCGTACCTTCCTCCCCTGCCGCTGCTCCCCAGGCCCCACCTCCCCGGCAGCCGAGCCCAGGCTGGGCTCCACGTACTTTCGCCGCGATGAAGTTTGGGGCTCCCCGGGCGGCCACGAGCCGCCCGCCGGGCGTGAGGGCTCTGTTGTTGTTTTCCTCCGGCTGCCCCAGCCCGCGCCCCGGCTCCCGTGCCCCTCTCGGGCGGCGCTGCCTGTGCGCCGAGAGGTGCTGGTTGCAAACGCAGCCTGGCACCGGCTGGCCTACTACTCCCCAGCCCGGCCCCCAGCCTCCCGCTCGCAGGGCACTGCCTCCGCGCCCCCCGCCCCCCGGGCCCCGCCGGCGCGGCCGCCGCGACCCTCGCCCCCGACCTCTCCAGACCCAAAGTTTTGGCGGAGGGGGGAAAAGTGCCCGGCCCCGCGGGCCGGCTGGCGGCGGCTCCGGACGCGCGGGGTTCCCTCCGTCTTCCTCAAGTCCACCCTACCGGCTGCCGCCGCGGCTCCTGCCGCGGAGTCCTTGGGGCTGCAGCCCGGCGGCTCGCAAGTGAGTAGGAAAACAGAAAGTGCGGGGAGAGCGCCCCGGCAGGGCTGGGGATGGGGGGCGCTTACCTAGCGGGCTCGCCGGGCGCGAGGGCGTGTGTGTGGCTCGCCCTCCGCGGCCAGTCAGGGTTCCTCTATGGGAAAGTGGAGAGGAGCTCGCGGAGCCGCTCTGCCTCCGCTTCACTGTACACTGTTCCACATACAGTACATGCAACCCGGAGAGACTGAAAACACTCATTTTATATAAGGCAGCCTGCCATTGGCCCGCGCCAAGACGGACGGGCCGCGCAGCCAAACAGAAGGCCCGTTACACCCAAACACACGCACACATACACACATTTTACAGAGACACACAAAGATCATCACATTTTCTATTTTCTAATGTTCGGGACCTGTAGACAGTGGGAGAGGACAGGTAGAGAGGCCCAGCGGAGAGGGCTGAAGGGCAAAAGCCCTGTCTGCACCAAGTTGCAAGGCTTGAAAGTGGTGTCCTTTTGACTTGGGAGGGTTATGGTAATAAACTACAACTCCACTGGATGTGGAAGTGAGGGTTTTTTTTTTTTTTTTTTTTTTGAATCGCTGCTGTGGGGTGCCCCATGGAAGAAGCGTGCATCGTGTTATGATTTACAGCCTGGCCTGGCTCACAATTTCCAAGAAAGGCTTTTATCAGCTTGGATTTCTTTGATCAATGGGTTAGCTATCACCTAGGCCAAAATAGTCCAAGATAAGTTTATTAGGACTGTGATGCCTTGGGGTTGTTCATGCCTGATTCATGGGTGACTCCAGAAAAATCCATACGACAACACACAGGAAACAAACATACACGTTGCGCTGAAACAGCCAGTCTACTTTTAGCAGGTGAGAGGGCTGCAGTCACCTGTGTGGCCATGCATACTGTGCTGTAAGGCAGAGTAAGTCATGGAAGACCGGCTTTGACCTTTTGCCTTAAAAATAGAACTTTTGATTCAATATGTTTGTATTTTGCATGCTTCATAGCTGCTGTATAAATATAGGATTCTTACTTTACGTATTTCACATCATATGTGACCATCATGTCGGGTAACTTTTGGAGATAGCGAACCTTTATAGAGGGCTGGACTTTTCTCGTTCTTTTTTTCCCTGCAATGCATCTTTGGCAGATTATATTTGACACTCTGATATAAGTAAGTCAACAGGTTGCTGGGGAAGAGCCAAAAATGGGAATTAGGAGGGAAAATCTCTAGACTCAACTATTTAACTACTTGAGCAATCTTGAGCAAATTATTCAGTTTCTTTAATGCTCAGATTTGCTTTTTTGTTTTTGCTTTAGCATTAATATAAGAACGTATTCCCAGATTTCCTTCATTAAATGTTTTTGCAGCATCTACTGTGTGCCCATAGACATTTTCTTGGTTCCTTCTGATTTTAAGAGTCTGTGAATTACTCTTCAACAAAAGCATTTTGAAAATTAAATACACAACATGATTTTATGACCTAGATGCATATCCTTAAAACTTAAAGGAAACAAGCATAAGAGAACTTATTTCAAATCCTCTTTTATTTCCTGGCTGCCGTCTTGAGATTTTTGTCTCCCATCCATAAAGTTATCAAGTGTGTGTGTGTGTGTGTATGTAAGGGTGCAAAAGAGCAGCAGATACGAGAAAATTTAAGTTTGTGAAGTTTAAGGGGAAATGTATTTACAAACGTGTTTTTCTTTTTAGGGAAAATCATCTTAAAGGGAAAAATATAAAATTACAGTGTTTTAAAATGATAATATTAACAGTTACAGTAATAGTGTTCTGTGCTAAGTTAACAAAATGAACAAAGTTTTTTTTATCCACACTACATAGCTGTTGGGTCACTGTTAAGTATGATCATCTCTATCTCATAAAACAAATGAGGCAGAGACAATTATATAGCCTACTCAATGTAAAACGGAACGCCAGTAGAGAAGGAACTAAAACCCAGGATTTTAATACCCAGCACAAATTTTGAGTAACTCAAAAGACTTTCCTTCCAAGTGACAAACTTTGGGAATATAAAGCAAGTGGAGGGAAAACAAATTCTTCGGATTTTATTGTGCTTTTTTTGAAGAAGAACAAGAAATCAACAGGAGTTGATATATTTAATTGCTAGATGAAATGTTGTGAATTATTTGCTAGCATGTATAGTCTGAAAAATATAAAAGACCAGCCCACTCCCTGCCCCTTCCCCCAGCCCCACCATAGGAAAACATTTTTTATTTTTTTACGGTGGCAAAGAGATTTGTGTTTGAATTATGCTTATCTTGGAAGAATTATTTGGAGCCACCATCTTCAAACTTTTAGACCATGCTTTGCTATGGGTAAAATGTGTGAGCAGGTAAATGCTGTACATGTAGATTTATGTATGTATTTTAAAATGCACCACAGTATGGCTGTGTTACTTATTGTAATACAGCATATACACACAAAAACAAAAACAAAAGGAAAAAACATACGAAAATTGAATATCAGTTTTAATTTCTTTCTTAGTCCATAGAAGTGTGGACTCCTATGATACGGTCTTAGCACATTACATTCTACTTTGGAGGCCTCTAACGGGGGGAGGTGTAAATTGAGCAAGACCAATGTGGGAGAACATGAGGAAATGTTTTGAGGTGACTCCTTGCTAATCATCACTGCTACTGGAAAATTGGTGGATAGACAGAGCCTTTAGAACTGGGAGAATGACACCTTTTTTTTTTTTAAACACATATTATCTATTAGTTATGTGCTTCTGTTAGGCATCATGTTGTGGTATAGGCCATAATTCAGCATTCTTTTGCTGAACATTTACTGAAGGGTTTTAGGCACTTATGGAAGCCAGATCATGGAAAAGAAAAATTGCCTGCTCCTAAGAGAAGCAATAGAATGGAACTCTAGTTTCCTACTTGTTGGAAATTGTCTAATTTCCTACTTGTTATAATTGTCTTACATCTAAGTAAGGAAAGAGGCTCAGAACTAACTTTAATGTAGTGTTTTACCATTTAGGAAATCCTTTTAAATTTTTATTATCTCATTTGAGAATAAATGTCAAGAAATTTTAAAAACTAGTGGTGCTCAAAATTTTTAGATATCAAGAAAAATCATAGCTTTTATAGTTTATTAATTTTATAATGTTGGACTATGAAAATAGAAATAATTGTTGGTTACCTGAGTATAATGGCATTAAAAGAGGTCAGTTCTCTTCTTTCTTCTTTTCACATTTGATGATCAATCACAGGCTGACCTTATATAGTTAGCATATTCTTCCTTCTCATAGACTTGATTTTTCTTGAAATCATTTTATATGAGTCCTTTGTTGTAACCATATAAATAATTTTGGAAAAGTAAATTTAAATATATGTGTAAATGCATATATACAAGTATCTGTATTATTTAAACATATATAAATAATTTTATTTCCTTATATAATAATTTTTTGTACAAATTTAGTTCAAATCCTGATTTTTCCACTTCCTAGCTGTGTATCCTTGGAAATACTCCTTTTTTCACTTCAAAACTCAGTTTCTTTATTTGTCGAATGAGGATAATAAGAGTAATCATAAATAATACATGTTAAATGTGCAAGCCTAAAGCATACTAAATAATCATCATTATTTTTAATTTCTGCTCTACAGAAAGTTTTCTAGAACTTAAATATCATATCAGTGGAGTTTATGGAACCTGTTGCAGCTTATTTGCCCAGTGTTTGCAATTGTCTTTAGCCTAAACTTTTCCAACCTCAGCATCTCTGCACATAAAAAGAATGTCTGGTTGATCACAGGATAAAACAATCAGCTTATTAGGTGGGCATTGTTAAACACTTTAAAAAGCAAACTTATCATAAATCATTTCTTGAAATAAGCCTTGTTTGGTGCATGGAAACTCCAGTTGCAGTGATGAGGGTCTGTGTTATATAACTATTTATGACTTGTACTTGACCTTGCTGAGCTTTACATTTTTTTTCTCTATAAGAGAAAAATATGGAAAATTGTACCTCTTTCCTAAGGGACTAAAAATTGGAACTCAGACAGTTGAATCGCTTCTTAGCACCAAAGCAGGGATGCAGAATCTGGAAGAGAATCAGCTTCTACTGGGTCCCAACCGAGTTAGGGATAAGAAAGACGAGAATACCCTATTTTCCTAGGGTGGCACTCAGGAAAGCATCTTGGAATTCCCTCTCCTGTCTTCTGTAGCATTTTATCTATATTACTCTTAAGACTTCAAATACCTTACCTTGTAACACATTATTTATGTATTGATAGAGATCTTCATGTGACGACAGACAGCTTGAAAAAACTGATGTTTCCTTCAACGTTTTGTTTTCCAACAGTGGATAGAACAGTAACTAGTACATTGCCTAACTTGTAATAGTAACTCAACAGAGATTTGGTCACTTACTTTAAAGTGACCAAAAGGAGCAAAAGCAAGCAAACAAAAATCATACATTCTAAGAAAGCTCAGCCAGAAGTCAGGGAGTAGGGGGGTGTCAGAGAAGTGTTGGATATTTCAGATAAATAGTAAATGGAGGTAACAGTCCTTACATATATTAATTTTCCAATTAACTTTTATATCTAAGATAACCTCACATGCTCACTAAAATCCATGTGAGGTCAGTGAAACAGAAGGACCTCCTAAAAAAAAATGGAAGCAGGGAAAGTTTAAATTATTCTTTCATTATCATACAGCTGGTAGTAGAGTTGGGTTAGTACAAAGGTTCTAAACTCTTAGAAGTTCTGCAAGGTTTCTGCCTTTATTTGGTAGAGGAGAGAGGGGAGTCACTTAAAATTCATAGCATTAAAGCAGCCCTCTAAGTGGACAGTGATTTCACACTAATGGGTTTGATCATGAAATCAGTAAGCTTCAGCATTATCAGGGAGGTGCTTCTAGCAGTCATCCCATTAGAAGCTTCGACAATATCCCAGCAATGAACCTCTGCTATGATATGTCCAACTCCTGGGGACTCCCTCCTTCTCTAGTCAGTCTATTTCACCTTCTGATAGTTTCAACCACTGTAAAGTTCTTCTGATACTTAACAGAATCTCGCTCCTTTTATCAGTTGTTCCTTTGTCTACACTGTTGGAGTCACATAGAACAACCTACTCCCTTTTCCACATTGCACTTGAAATACATGAAGGTGCTCTCAAGACTTCCCCCTGCCTTGAGCTATGCCTTTTCCAGACTCATTTTCCCAGTTCCTTAAAACGTGGTTTCTACCAACCATTCTCTGTTCTTGGTCTCCTTTCAAACCATACCTACTGTTTTTGTTGATGCAGCCCTTCCACTGTAACACACAGAGCAGGTGGGGGCTGAGGCAATTTGCAGTACAGTAAGAGCACAGTTCCTTCATACAATATTAGGGCTGCCTCAGATAGAATTCGCTTTTTTTTTTTTTTTGGTAGTTATTCTACCAAAAAGCACTATACTGACTGATATTGTCAGTCAAAAGTTTTTTGAAAAGTATGTGGTTAAACCATGCCTTCTCCATTCTGTGTTGTATAATTTATGTTGAAAAAAATCAAGGCACAAGTTACTATACCCTTGGTATTCTCTACTGGTTAAGAGCCAAGACCTTCAATTTATACTATCATAGTTTAATATCTTGGCTCCAACTCTACTAACTTTGTGAACTTGGACAAATTATATACTTCTTTATGTTTTAGTTCTTCATGTTTAAAAAGGATGATAATAATGTACTTCTTAAGGTTATTGTAAGGATTAAATAAAAGAATATATGTGAAACACTTAAAACAGTGCTTGTCATGTAGTAAGTACCCAAAAATAATGATAGAATTTTCTTTTATTTTTTTAGCTGATGAGATTCAGCCCCGCATTCCACTTGCCAATATCTTTTTATATGCTGATTATTTCATTCAACACATTTTCTTATTGATCTCACCATGTTTGCTTGATTCATAAATTTCTTGTGTTCTTTACAGTTTTCCAAATCGTTTTCAAAAGTATCATCCAAAACCAATTCCAAAGCCTGTGCCCCCCAATTGGTTAACACTGATCCATTAATCAAGATTCTCATGGCCACTGTTGTTGAGCCTGTCATAAATCCATCCATTTTCATCTAAGTCTTTGTTATGTAAACCTAGAGGCATGTATTGAGAATATCATTATGCAGGAATCATCAGAGCTTTATTTGAACTCAACAGATTAGTATATCATCCTAAATTTCTTTATAAGGAATAGAACATTGCAGCCTCAGTTGAGTCCCCCTTGCCTGGTCCTGTCCCTCTCCTCTATTCTCCCAGCAGTGGCCCTTATTTTATAATTTTACTCTTATATTATCCATATTTTTGGTAGTCCACACATGAAGTCATTTGATATGGCTCTATCAAAAGGCTTTATGAATTTTGCCACTCACTAAAGTTATCAGAGAGGAGTTCTTTTGTAAGTGGGGTATAACAACTCTGGCTAATTAGGATGAAAAGAGGAAATTATGGAAAGATAAGGGATAGTTCTTAGAAATAAAGGGAAATCTGGAGAGCAAGATCTCAGAAAGCCTGGGAACAGTATCACCTCCTGAAGCTGAGATATTTTAGCTTAGGGTATCTTCACTGTGGTGAATTTGTTTAGTCTTTTTTTAAGAAAAGAAAATGTTTATTTGAAAGCTAGAGCAGCATACAGAGAGAAGGCTTCCATCCACTAGTTTACTCCCCAGACACCCGCACCAACCAGGGCTGGGCCAGGCCAAAGCCAGGATCCAGGAACTCCATCAGGGTCACCCGCATGGGTGGCAGGGACCCACATACCTGAGCCAATATCTGCTGTTTTCCCAAACCCATGAACAGGAAGCTGGATCTGAAGAGGAGGTGGCTTTGATTTCAGGGGTGCAATGTGGGTGTCCCAGGTGGCAACTTTACTGTCAGTACTACAAACTCTCTGCTAGTCATTCCTCATGTCACTGAGTAGAGTGAGAAGGAAGAGTTCAGTTGTCCAATGTGTTGTGCTTACCCTTTGGCCAGAGTGAAAGAAGACACTTTTCTTGGCCCTCCCACCAAGATCACATGGTTACATAGTGTGGGGAGGTGGAGCAGTGGGGTGGGGAGGCAGGAGGCTGAGTAAGGAAATATTTAGATGGATGCAGTGTTTTGGTAACTTTCTAGTTCTTTGTAAAGATTCACAGGTGTCGGCCGGCACTGCGGCTCACTAGGCTAATCCTTCGCCTTGCAGCGCCGGCACACTGGGTTCTAGTCCCAGTCGGGGCGCTGGATTCTGTCCCAGTTGCCCCTCTTCCAGGCCAGCTCTCTGCTGTGGCCAGGGAGTGCAGTGGAGGATGGCCCAAGTCCTTGGGCCCTGCACCCCATGGGAGACCAGGAGAAACACCTGGCTCCTGCCATCGGATCAGCGCGGCCATTGGAGGGTGAACCAACGGCAAAGGAAGACTTTTCTCTTTGTCTCTCTCTCTCTCACTATCCACTCTGCCTGTCAAAAAATAAATAAATAAAAAACAAAAAGATTCACAGGTGTCCATAAACATTTTTAAAAATAAATGTAAACCTTAAGAAAATAATAGAAAAGAAGGTTGAATGCAGAGAAGGCTTCTTGATTCTCAGTGTAAAAGTAGACTATACTAAGAGAAAGCAAATAGATACTAGACAGGTTAAAAGCAGGAGATCTTTAAAATCTCCAATAGCCAGGATGTACCTGAGCTATCCATTTATTAACTGTATTACAAGAAGACTAGGTTTAGGGGCCACTGTCATATCATAGAGGGTTGAGCCAATACTTGCAAGGCTGGCATCCCATAGAGGCAACAGTTTGAGTCCTGGCTGCTCCACTTCAACCCAACTCTCTGCTAATCCACCTAGGAAAGCAGCAGAGGATGGCCCAAGTCCTTGGGCTTCTGCACCCATGTGGAACACCTGGAAGAAGCTCCTGGCTTCTGGCTTCAGCCCAGCCCAGTCCCGGTTGTTGCAGCCATTTGTGGAGTGAACCATCAGGTGGAAGATGTCTGTCTGTCTGTCTGTCTCTCGCTCTCTCTCTCCATCTCTCTGTAGCTCTACCTTTCAAATAAATAAATGAATCTTTTTTAAAAAGCACAATGTGTTTAGCCTCAGTGTTCCCTTGCTGGTTGATTCATCCTACACACAGGTTTTACCTTCACTTACCTGTCTTAGGCAGGTTTCATTTTGTTTCATTGGCCATAAAACCTATTCAGAAAAAAGGGAAAGTAATTGTACAACTCTTGAGTTCTCTCCCAGAATTCAAGGGTATTAAAAATAACCAAGTGTGGAAACAAAAGTGTACTGCTTCAGGGTCATCAGGTGTCAGTGCCACCAGGCAAAGGATGAGGACTCAGCTCTAGGAGGGCTGCATTTTTGGTGTTTGTAGGTAGAAGGTCCTCTAAAGTGAGTATGCAGATGGAGGGAAATAGCAGGTATTCTACATAGCATGTTCTAGACTGTCATTTGCTACCTAAAATTTGCCAAATCCTTTCTTCCACCAACTCTAAGAAATTCAACTAAAATTATTCAGAATGTTTATGAGCTACCCATACAACTATTCAGAAATACATTAATTTTTACATATTTGTTCACTATACTCTTTGACTTACTCAGGAAAGGACTTATATTACTGTTTAGCAGTTCAGTCTTAATTGCATGATTTCTCAGTGCTCTCAGGTACTCTAGAATGTAGGAATCTCAACTAACTTAGAGTGTCTAGGTGGCCTCCAATTTTTGAAAGCTTATTTTTTACTTCCTATTACATTCTGCAGCAATCTACTCAAACTAGCTAAAGAAAATGAGGATTTCTTAGAATCCCTACACAGGTAAGGTTACAGCAAAGAACAACCTACAGGAAGCTATAACCGAAACCGCCAAATGAAGCAGGATTAACAGGGCTTGGAGATGGGAGATAGGCTGGAGCCCAGGAGCTTATGCAGAGGTGCAGTTGCTATCCAGGAAGTAAAGTTGGCTAGAAAAGCTGCTTTTCTCTGCAATAGGAAGGGACAGACAGGAGAGGCATACAACTGAGAAGTTAACTAAAACAAGGATGTTTTGAGGTGAATGAGCATAAAATAAAGGAGAGGGGAGTTTTTGTTAAATGCTGGCTTTTGTATGAATTCATATCTAGGCTCACCCCCACCATATATGAGTTACTAACAAAAAGCAAACATATTGAAGCTGACCTAACAGAACGGCAAGATCAAAAAGATTAACATGAGTGCCAGTGTTGTGGTACAGCAGCTTAAGCTGCCATAGGAGGCACATATGGGCGCATGTTCTAGTCCAGCTTCTCCACTTCCAATCCAGCTTCCTGCTGATGCACCTGGGGAAGCAGCAGAACATGGTCCAAGTCCTTGGACCCTGCACCCACATGGAAATGGATGGAAAGGCAGAGACAGAGAGACAGAGATATCTTCCATCCACTGGTTCACTTGCCAAATGCCTGCAAGAGCCAGTGCTGAACCAGGCTGAAGCCAAGAGTCAGGAACTCCATCCAGGTCTCCCATGAAGGTGGCACAGGCCCAAGCATTTGAGCCATTATTCACTGCCCACCTCCGGGGAATACAATAGCAGGAAGCTGGATTGGAAGAGAAGGTGCCAGGACTCTAACTGGCACTCCAATGTGGAATGTGGATGTCCCAAGCAAGGGCTTATCCCACAGTGCCACAATGCCTGCCTCTAGTCCTATGTTTCATCATAGTTTTCGAGTGAATTCCTTCTTTATATGTGTATTTTTTTTTTAAGTTAACTGTAAAGCAGTCACAGGCAGGCCTTTCAGGAGGTGTCCTGAAGAAGACATTGTGAGTGTGGAACATGTCAGCTCCATTGTTGTTGTTGCCCCAGAACCAGACAAGATAGAGATCTGGAAGTCAGTGATATTGACAATCCTATGCTGTGTGGGCCTACACTAATGTATGTGATTGTCTTAATCTTTAACAGAAAGTTTGAAAAGTAAAATAAATAAATAAATAATTTTTAAAAATAGAAAAAGTGATATAGAATAAAACTATAAGGAAAGAATGTATTTTTGTATAGCTCTTCAGTGTGTTTGTGTTTTAGGCTAAAAGTTATTAAAAATAATCAAAAAGTTTTAAAAAATTAAAATTTTTGTAATTGTTAATAAAAACAATTGCAGTAAGTTGAGTTTTTTTTTTTAAGATTTATTTATTTATTTGAGAGGCAGAGTTACAGAGAGAGGGATAGACAGAAAGAGGTCTTCCATCTGCTGGTTCACTCTCTAAATGGCTGGAACCACCAGAGTTGTGCCTATCCAAATCCAAGAGCCAGGAGCTTCCTCCAGGTCTCCTACTTGGGTGCAGGGGCCCAAGCACTTTGACCATCCTCCACTGCTTTTCCAGGCCTTTAGCAGAGAGATGGATCAGAAGTGGAGTAGCCAGGACACAAATAGGCACCCATATGGGATGCCAGCACTACAGGTGGAGGCTTGACCTACTGTGCCACAGAGCCGGCCCCAACGTTTTATTTCTTACTGAAGAAAAATATTCTTGTAAACTCACTGAAGCCAAGTGCGCCTTGTTTAGAAAGTCTGTGGTGGCATACAATAATGTCCTAGGCCTGCACATTCCCCCAGCACTCACAGCAACTTCCAGTCCTGTAAGCTCCATTCATGGTAAATGCCTTATACACAGAGGCCATTTTTTCTCTTTTAAACCATATATTTTACTCTACCTCTTCCATCTTTTCTATATTTATATGCACCAGTTCTCCACAAAGTTCATGGAAAATGCATATTACAAAACGCTATGAGTGGATGTCAAAATTTTCTGTACCAAGATGAATTTCTCTGTTAATTCCACATTCCTTGAATTTTTTAAAGTACTATGGTATATTTAGATACCCAAATACTTAGCACCGTGGTACAGTTGCCCACCATATTCAGTACAATAATATGCTGTAAAGTTCTATTCGGCCCAGGAGTGATAGTGATAGGCTATTCCATTTGGTCTACGTATGTAGTCGACTAAACCATCTAGACTTATGAAAGTGCACTCCATGATGGTTGCACAACAATGGAATTACCTAAGGACACATTTCTCAGCACATATCTTTGCTGTTAAGCAATCTACTGTATTGTTTAGGGAATAATGAGAAGGGGAAAAAAAGGTCTGTACATGTTCAGTACAGGCAAAATTTTGTTTTTCAAATATTTTTGATCTGTGCGTGGTTGAATCCACTCATGCAACCTGCAGATACTGAGGATGAATTGCATATACCACTTTGAAAAGAAATGTTTTCTTTTTCCATCATCTAACACTTTTTCTTAAAATACCATCTTCTGCCTTCAAAACTTCTAAATCTGTTGGGTTGATAAAGTTCTCTTTCCTAACATCAGATTAACTGTTAGGAATTGGCTAAAGTGCTGACCTATGCCAGTACTACTGAAGGGAAAATAACTTGAATAATTTGCTCTTACAACACAGGAGGAAGGCGCAGAAGAAAGAAGAAAAGAGTGATGTGGCCAGAGGAGAGGGGAGGAATAATACACATAAAACCTGCTTCTAGGTAGGCAACTGGGAGTTCAGAGGGTAGAGAAGCTTCCCGAAGTCTCTTCAGCAACAGCTGGGTCTCAACCCCAGATGCAGAGATAAGGGTCTTTCTGCCCTCCAAGTCCCCATCAACTCTAGAGAAAAGCAGGTCAGTGCCCACAGCAAGGTCAAGCCTACCGTCTGGCCATCCTGTGTGTCCTGCTTTCTAAACCTTAATTACTGAGTATCCCATTCCTTCTCTTCTCCAGTCACCTTTTTTTTTTTTTTCTACTCAGAGGAGAAAAACAAGCAGCAGAAAACACCTCACTTTTTATCCCCACCACCGCATAGAGGATAGAATGAACTGAACTCCAAGAGTCACCAAGTTTCATGGGTTAGTCATTTAATTCATTCATTCAGTAACATATTTGAAGTGTCTTCTCAATACTCAGTATGATGGCTACTGCAAGAGACACCAGACGTGGCACCTGTGTCAGTGTAGCCCATGGTCCAGTGGCAGAAACAGCTGGAATCTGTTCCTCAGAACTGGGGAAGAGGCAGAGCTAGTCAGTTGTCACGCTGCAAGAATTATAAAAGAAGAACAAACCTTAGAATCTGAGGGTGCTAAGGGGTTAGTTGTTTTAAAAGTAGAAAAGTTTTCCTTAGTTGGCTAAGGAAGAAGGTGGGATTATGGGATCTTTAGGATCTTAGGTTGGCTTTATATGCTAAGTAAAAGAAAATGCCACTTTGGGACGTGTCCTTTTTCTGGTTTGTGTGGTCACTATTATTCTTTTTAAACCCCTGGGTTTGTGTGTGGCAGTGAGTGATTGGGAAAGATGATTTTACTTGATACAGAAATTTCAGTAAGAGCCTAAAATGTATTAGGAGTTGCAGAAAAAAGGAAAAAACCCTAAGTATTAATGGTAATAGGAGGATATCTCAGTGAATATTGCACATTGGAGGTTTCAGTGGCAGCTACACGGAACAAAAATATGCTGGCAACAAGAGTGACTATTTCCATAAAGATGTCTGGTAAGAGTGACAAACACTGGATATTGATATAGATTTTAGTTTTTGTTTATATTTTTGGGAGTCATAATTACATTTTGATTTTATGTCATTTCTTATAGAATAGACCTCTTATTCTACTGGAATTGTGTATCCTCAGCAAACTATGCAATTTGTGTGGATATTTGCTTCGTATGTGCATGTTTATAGGGTGGGTATGAACTAAGGCTCCCAATGGAGGCAAAATGGCTTAGAGCTTAAGAGCTGGTACTTCTATGTTGACAAAGATCTATGTTCAAACACTGGCTCTGCTGTTTGCTAATCCCATGACACTGGACACAGGTTTTAGCCCTTCCAAGGCTCAGACCTCAGTTTCCTGAACTGTGAAATGGGAATTATAATGATTCCTATCTCTAAGGGTAATTGCAAAAATTAAACAAGATGGTGGAAATAAAAACAGTTCCTGACGGTAAGTGTGACTTGTCATGTAGAATGATGTTAAGTGTGCAGTGAAATGGACCTTTGGAAGACAAACAGAAATTTTATCTTCTGAGTATGATGATCAAATGTTTGAGAGATTTAGGAGGACTATTCTTTGAAGATTGCTAAAATCTAATTTGGGGGCATGGGAATTACAATGGACAGGATGAAATAAATATTCCCTTCTGTTTCATTACAAAAGAGAGTGTTGTTCCCAATTATTTAGGCAACATTGGAGAATTCCAGCGTATTTGTGTACTTCTGACTTGATTCATTCAGCATTCTTAATGTGTGTCTGCAGTAGATCAAGAACTCATTTTGAGCCCCAAGTCCCCAATGCATCCTTAGCGCTCCTTAGTCTTATGATAGCATTTTTTAAAGTGTGGCTCATCAGAATCACCCAGGTAACTTATTAAAAATTCAGATTCCTGGCCTTCATATGTGAAAAAGTCTCTGAATTTTAAATAACTACCCAACCCAGCTGTTCTTTCATGAACATCTAAGCTTAAGAAAGACTAGACCACACAAATGATGGTTTTCAACAAATAAGCTATACTCCCAAAGCACTAACAGGTTGTACTTACTATTTAAATAGTAACTTGTATAAAATATTTATGTGACACACCCTGATTCCTTCACAGACTATAAAACTTTTTGTTGCGCATTAACAGCAATTTCCAAATTACTTGATTAATAGTGATTAACTTTCTTTCCTAATCTTCAGAAATAATTTTCTTTCTCCACATGTTGTGTTTAATAGCTAAGTTTTCACCTTATGCTAGCCACTGAAGTGACTATCGGATGGAACAAAAATAAAAAGCCTCATGATTGGGATCCGTACAGCATCCCAGATTATTGTAGCCTCTCTTCTGTAGGCAAACCTTTCTCTTCCCAGCCCTTATAAAGTCTTATACAGCCCCTTATCATGTTAACCTTATGAAAGAGGTAAAATTCCATTTTCATTGGATCATAGGAGGAATGTACATCGGGGCTTTCAGAAAGTTCATGCAAAATGTGTAGCATGAAAAACCTATGCATGGATTTTGTTTTAAAATTTTTGCATCAGAATAACCTTTTTAATTCCACTTTTCCATGAGTTTTTTGAAGCATCCACTTATCTTATAAACTTATGACTTATCCCTGTTATTAATCTTAATCACTTGATTAAAGCAGTCTTTGTGAGGTCTTTCCACACATAGGAGAAGTTTCTAGATTCCTCTCCTTGGTTGTCTGTAAGTTCCTCCTCCAATAATGAGAAACCTGGCTCCCACTGTGTACCATCCATCTACTTAAAACATGGTTAATTCCATTACTACTAGTATCAGAACAACTTTGTTCAGCTGTTGTGCATTGTTCATGTTGAGTTTCATTTCCTTTAGTCTTACAGACTCCACTCATTTCCAAAGTTACTTAGATCAGCACCTTCCTACCACACCCCCCTCGGTGAGGTTGTTTCCTACACTTGTAATACAGTTAGCTCATTTTGGTCACATTCTGCACTCCATCTTGGGATTCCTTCAGTCTCTTACATGATTTTTTTAAATCTGTATATGTTAAGTTTCATTATTTGGCTGTAAAATTCAGCAGGTTTTGACAAATGCTTAGTATCCTGTATCCATTATTATAGTACCATATAGCATAGATTGTCCATGCTAAAAATCTCTTGTTCTCACCTATTGAACCCTCCCACTCTCCTGAACTCCTGGCAATTATTTCTGCCTTTTCCAAGATATCATATTATTAGAATCACACAGTGTAGCCTCTTTAGATGGACTTCTTTTGTTCAACAATATACTTGAATTATTTTCATGAATTGATAGCTTGTTTACTTTTTTGATGAATACTTTTCCATTGTATGGATTACCATAGTTTGTTCATCCTTCTATCTCTTTGATGCTTTTTGTCTTGATCTGTGATTGGGATCTGACTCTGCTTCTGCTTCTACAAATGTGTTATGAATGCAGTAAAATGTGTATTTCCATATTCTGGTTTGAAATATTTGTGTAGAAATGTTTATGTGAGCTAAGGGATGAGGAGGAAAGATGTCTGAATTCAGGGAAGAGATGGAGAGAGCTCTACCTTATATTGCTTGATCCTTAGGTAGTTAGAGATTAAGAGGCATATGGAGGCATATCTGATGTGTGCTGCCTACAATATGTTGAATCTGCAAGTATTTAGCTTGCTAAGCTTTTTTCTACTGCCTAGGCAACATGACATATTTTTCTTAATGTTTGTTTTTTGTTTGTTTGTTTGTTTGTTTGAAAGGTGAAGATAATAAGATCTTCCCCTGCTGGCTCACCTCTTAAATACTCGAAACAGCCAGCACTATATCAGGCAGAAACTAGGAGCCAAGAACTCCATCTGGATCTCTCATATGGGTGAGAGGGACCCAGGTACTTGAGCCATCACCTGCTGTCCCCCAGAGAGTGCATTAGCAACAAACTAATATGAATATAGTAATTGCATAGTATGCTAAATGTAATTAGTACTATGGAAAAGAATAGAGTAAAGCTATGGGAACTGAGTGTAGGGGAGGAAGTGTTTCCAGTTTTTAATGAAATGGTCAGAATAGGTCTCACTGAGTTGTTTAAACATAGAAGGAATGGGAAATCCATTTTATGAAGTTGTGTAGACTCAGTGTAGTTGGGCAATTTTAGGCAAAAATGAGAGGATGGAATGCCTAAAACAAGTGAGAAATCGTTTTGAATTTCTCCAATGCAGCAGAAAGGTGCCAAAAGGAAGCTTGTGGTGTTTGCCCATGATGTGATAAGAATCACCTCTGTTTCTCCCTCTAACCTTGCTCCCCCCTATCCTTTAAGGTCAGAGAATCTTCATCCTTTCCCCTCTTGGTTTCACATCTCAGGACCTTGGGTGATGAATAAATTTATCAGAAAAAGATGAAAAATTAGAACTTTGATACATGCTATATCTCTGTGTTTGATATAACCTAGAGTTTCTATAATGTAAAAGTTTATGTTTTATATAACGTGAAGCTAAAACCCTAAGTAACTCAGGGAGAAATATATAGCTATGAATCCGTGATTAGATTTAATCTTTGGGAATTTTTATTAAAGTACAGCAGCAAAAAAAAAAAAAAAATTAAAGCCTAATAAAGTGAAGAGAGTACTGCAGTGGGATTCAGAAGCCAGGATCTGCCACAGCCCTGCCGCTGTCATCCGATAGTTCTGTGGCCAAGATTTTCTTAACCATGAATTGAGGATGAAGAGACGTGACCCTTCTGCCTCTCCAATTCCATGTACCTTTGAAAAGCTTCAAGAAATGTCTTATTCTAAAGCAAGTATGATGTGTAGGACTATAATCTCTTGGTTTTCTGTTTTATTAGAAATTGTTATTAAGGCAAATTGTCCTTTTCTTGGATAGAAACAAGAGTAGAGTGGTAATCTTCTACCTGTTATTGGTGCCTCTTTATCAGGAATGTTGTAATTGAAGGAGAGAATATTCCTTTTTTTAAAGAGATTTATTTATTTGAAATGGAGAGTTACAGAGAGAGATATCTTCCATATGCCGATTCATTCTCCTGATGGCCGCAATAGCCAGGTCTGGGCCAGACTGAAACCAGGAGCCTGGAACTCCATCTGGATCTCCAACATGGGTGTCAGGGGTCCAAAGGCTTGGGCCATCTTCCATTGCCTTCCCAGTTTATGAAGCGAAAGCTAGATTGTAAGTGGAACCAGCCAATATAGAATGCTGGCGTGACAGGTGGTGGCTTCACCCACTGTACCATGACACTGGCCCCTGAGGAAACATTTTAATCACAATTGCTTGTTTTATCATACATGTAGAAACTTCAAGGCCTTACTATCAGATGTTAGCTATCAAATGCTTGAAATATTTCAACATTTATATAAAGAGACTTACCAGTGACCTAGGCTGGTAAGTCTCAAAACCTTTAAACCATTATTATTATTAATGCTTATTTATTTATTTTCACTTATTTGAAAGGTAGGTTAATAGAAAAAGAGATCTTCTATCTGCTAGTTCACTTCCCAAATGTCCACAACAGCAGAGCTAGACCAGACCAAAGCCAGAACCCAAGAACTCCATCTTGGTCTCCCTCATAGGTGGCAGGGACCCAAGTACTTGAGGCTTCCTCTGCTACCTCACAGAGTGCTCATTGGCGGGATGATGGATGGGAACCAGGTACTCTGATATGGGGTGGGGTATGTCAAGCTGGCTTAACCTGCTGAACCATAAAACCTTCCTGTAACCATTATTATTTTTATATCAGAGTTAATTATATAAGTAATATTTTATAACAAGCTTATATTATAAGCTTCACTTTATATGGGAAGAAATTGAAATACACATAAGGCCCACTCAAAAATTCAGTTATTCCATCACTTCCAATCCAGACCTTTCCTCAATCTTCTAAACTAGGAATTGGCAAATCTGCTTTCCCTTCCTTCCTTCTTCCTTCCTCCTACCAATTTATATGGTTTTATGTTTTCATTATTATTTTGCTTATTTGAGAGGCAGAGTTACAGAGAGAGAGCGAGCGAGAAATGATCCATCTGCTGGTTCACTCCCCAAATGGCCACAATGGCCAGAGCTGAGCCAGGCTGAACCAGGAGTTAGGAGTTTCTTCCTCATCTCCCTCGTATGTACAGAGGCCCAAGCACTTGAGCCATCCTCCAATGCTTTCCCAGGCACATTAGCTGGGAGCTGGATCAGAAGTGGAGCAGCCAGGACTTGAACCAGCACCCATATGGCAACCAAAGCTGCCACCTGCAGCACTGGCATCCCAAATAGGCACCAGTTCAAGTCCTGGCTGCTTCACTTCTAATCCCTCTCCCTGATAATGCACTTGAGAAAGCAGCAGAAGATAGCCCAAGTGCTTGGGCCCCTGCACCCATGTGGGAGATCCAGAAGGAGCTCCTGACTCCTGGCTTTGGCCTGACCCAGTCCTGACCATTGTGGCCATTTGGGGAGTTAAGCAGCAGATAGTGTGTGTGTGTGTCTTTTTGTCTGTCTGTCTCTTCCTCTCTGTAACTCTTTCAAATAAATAAATAAATAAATCTTTTTAAAAAAATCTGAAACCAAAGTAATCCATAAGTGATTGGATAATCCACAGTGATTAGATAAAATCATGGATAGGCCAGAACAGTGAACGATAGACTGACCAATAAGAAATGATTGCCAGAAGACTATGGCACTGCCCCACCAAGGTTACCACTGGAATGATTCAATTCAAGAATATCTTGCCATCCGCTAATGAGGAATTGGGAAGGCAACTCTGATATTCTTGCCTTTGTGACTGCCTCTCAATGCTTATTGAGCCAGAAATGGACCCAGGTACTCTTCTGTTGAAAAGGGTCTCTATGAAATGGTCTGCCAGTAAAAAAACAGCCAGAAATGCAGGAAGATACTCTCAGCCCCACTGTAGGTTTCTAAATCTACACCTATTTTGTGGATTCAGAGCTGTTGCTGCAACAAATAGCCTTTAGTTTTCTAGTCTTTGCAACACAGGGAGACACCCTAGAAGTAAAGTGGAGTTGAACAGGCCATGCTGCAGAATGTGTCACATATACTAAATCAATGTTACCATCAGGTCAAGGAATGACAGTAGGTTGGACTATCTAGAGCAGTAGACCCTAAATATTCAAAAGTGATTCCCTTTTTAGCATGAAAATGTTGAGCCCAAGGGGCTAGCCTTGTGGCACAGGGGGTTAAGCCTCTACCCTGCTGCACCAGCATTCTATATTTGAATGCTAGTTCTAGTGGCTGGCTGCTCCACTTCCCATCCAGCTCCCTGCTAATGTGCCTGGGAAAGCAGTAGAAGATGGTCCCTGACATCCACATGGGAGACCTGGATGTGGAATCCCTGGTTCCTGACTTTGGTCTGGGCCAGCCCTGGCTGTGGGGGCCATTTGGGGTACGAACCAGAAGATGGAAGATTTTCTCTTTGTCTCTCCCTCTCTTGTCTCTATCATTATGCCTCTCAAATTAAATAATGAATCCTTTTTTTAAATTTATTTGACAGATAGAGTTAGACAGTGAGAGAAACAGAGAGAAAGGTCTTCCTCCCATTGGTTCACCCCCCAAATGGTCACTGCAGCCAACGCTGCGCTGATCCGAAGCCAGGAGCCAGGTGCTTCCTCCTGGTCTCCCATGTGGGCCCAGGTCCTCCACTGCCTTTCCAGACCACAGCAGAGAGCTGGACTGGAAGAGGAGCAACCGGGACTAGAACTGGGTGCCCATATGGGATGCTGGTGCTGCAGGCAGAGGATTAACCAAGTGAGCCACGGCACCACCCCTAAATAATAAATCTTTTAAAAAAATATGTTGAGACCCTGATGCCTAGGACAGCAGTTTTATTTTAGCATCGTATAATTGAGGAATATATTTTAAGTACTTACATTAAAACATAATTTTATTAATCACAATAGCAAATATATGCTTTTGAAAAATAATTGTGCTGACAATAGTTCATGTATACTTCATGCATCACAATATGTAAACTCATTTGGGAGTAATGTATATACAGTCAGTCTCATCATTTGTTCAGTTAACAAATAATCCATAGACTTATAAACTTTTTAGTAATGCCTAATGCCAGTGTTTTAGACTCACAATTGGATACCATTGAACTTTAACAGTTTATTATATGTGTTGAGGGAGAGGCAAGCAAAAGGGCTCTCGAAGAAGGCTAATTTCTTTAGATATTAACAACTATAAGGTGATGGGTAATTACAGAATTCTGCACAAGGTAAGAACAAAATCTGATTTTCATGTCAGAAGGAGCACTCTGGCAATGGCTGGTAGATGAATTGAAAATGAAAGAGCGCAGGTAAGGATAAAATGCAGGAGGCTATAACACTAATCCACATGGGGAAATCAGGGGTCTAATAAAGTACATAGGTAGTACAGATGCAAAGAAACTGATACAGAAAAAGAATTGATGGCTTATTGATATATTTGGTGTGACATGGGTGAATAAGAGGAAAAAGGAAAGCAGCTGTGCTTGGTAACCAAATAAATAGGAAGTACAGATGAAAAAATGATCCATCCAAGATCTTGAGCAATATATATATATATATATATATATATATATACACACATACATATGTGTGTGTGTGTAATTAAATACAAGTCAGTAAAGTGAAATGAGTGAAGCTCAAATTAGGAAGAACTAACTGCTATATTAACAAAACCCAAATCTCAGTGACTTACTACAATAAATATACATTTCTCATTGCCATTACAGTCCAATGGAGGACTTAGGTGTGTGTGTTTGATGATGAGAAGGGAGACAAGTCCTGCTCTGTGCCATTAAATCTGGGGCTCAACCTTTTTCATTTACTTGCTCCACCATCTCTTAGGGCCACTGGGTTGCCTACATTCCTCTGGACTGAAATTAGAGAACTGGATTGCAAAGATCTTATGAGTCCAAGCTTAAAAGACGTGTACATCACTTGTGTACACATTCCATTGGCTAGGACTCAGTCTCTTGGCACATCTAACTGAGTTGGTCATGAGAAATATAATTTAACTGTGTGCCGCAGACAAAAAGAAAGCGTGAGTTTCAGGAGCTCTCTCTGCTATGAGTATATATTAGGCTATAAGATAGAACTCGCAGAATTTGGAAAGACGATTGCAGAGAGTGATAAAGTGATCTGAGTTTAATTAGGCAATGTCTAAATGTGATTGATGGAACAGAGAAATGTGAACCACTTAATTGCATTACTAAAGAAATTCTGTGTTCATATGTGGAGTTTGAGGAGGAATGAGAAAGAGTAATACAGTTATTGAGTCTAGAGATGGAGGAATTATCACCACTCCAGCACTGGCTGGCTGGGGGTACTCTGCTTATTCATGAACTAATTATTTACTAAGTGATTGCCATTTTCCATGCACTGTTCTTGATACTGGAATAGAAACCAGTTACCCTTCTGCTAGCCAGGTGTATCCCTAGAATAGAGTATATTTCTAACAGATCCTCATGGCTTGAAAATCCAAACTTTTATAGTATTCCATTTGATTCATTTTGCTCTGACTCTCTACTGACCAAGTACCTTCTAATTCTTTCTTGACTGTCTTTGATCTCAGAAAGAAAAAACACTGATCCCAGCATAAGTCTTCTAATTCCCTATGATTCCAGCAACCTCCTTCTTTCTTTCCTCCTCTTCTTTTCCCTCCTTCTCCTCCCCCTTTGTTGCCATCACCATTGTCATGCTCATCACCATTCATTTGTTAAGAACTAGGTTTTATGTTAAGTATTTTATGTAGTTCTTTTCATCTTCATCTCAATTGCATTTTACAGATGCAAATGCCGAATCTCAGAGAAATTCAGTAACTTACCCTCATAGTAAGCCGCGGTGAGCCTGGATCATAACCCATTCATGCTTGCCTCATATGCCAGCTTCTTCCTACCATTAAAAAGGAGTAAATCTACATCTGGTTTTATAGATCAGTTCCTTGAGAATTTAATAAAAATGTGTTGCTTCTTTAAATTAATGATATCATGAGTATATTTAAAATCAACTTACTGGTTTCAGAATACTCAGGACCCTAGACTGACCTGGAGAAATTCCTTAAAGGTTATTTGACCCTCTGAGGTCTTGCCAGGGCAGTTGATTGGCCATCTTCTTCTGACATCCCTGTAGTGAGTGAGTGGGTGAATAAGAGACAGAGGTGGAAAGAGAGATATCCCATCGCTGGTGCACTCTCCAAATGCCGGTGAAAGCTGAGGCTAGACCAAAGCCCAAACCAGGAGCTTGAACTCAATCCAAGTCTTCCAAATGGGAGAATGACAGGACCCCAGCTATTTGAGCTATCACTGCTGCCTCCCAGGGTCTGCACTGGCAGGAAGCTGGAGTCAGGAGCATGAGCTGGGTGTTGAATGCAGGTGTTCTGATGTGGGATATGGACATCTTGAGTGCTACCTTAACTGCTAGGGTAAACACCTGTTCCTGACATCCCGAATTTTGAACTTTTACTTCCTCATTGATAGCCCAATAATTTCAAAAAATAATCTACTTACCAGGGAAAATTGTTAAATATTGTTATTTTGTAATAAGGAAAAAAAAGCCATTCTCACAAATAAAGCCCACACTTTAGATAAAAATTTAGTAAGGTTATCAGATAAAACTTATATTTCAGTCCTTTAACAGAAACCGTACTGTGTAGTCACAATTACTGAGCCAAGATATAATCTGAAAAATATGTATTTGACTTAAAATGTATTGATAGGAATAAATCAAAGTAAATATGTTTTCTTCTATTGGCAATTTTATTTTCCCACAGTGGGAATTTAAGATTGCTTCAATTGCTTCTAAGTTAGCAAGTAGGAAAAGCACTTAAATGGTGATAAAATGCACTACAAATGTTTAACTATCATGCGAAAGATGACCAGGAAAAGAAAAATTCTGCATTTGTCACAGTAAACCATGCACACTTCTGTCATTTCACACTGATCTTTCTAACCAATGTACCACATTTAAAAGCATCTACTTCATTTGCGTTTTCATGTATTATATATCTTAACTAAAACTAACCCTTGCACAATGGATTATTCCATTTGTTTCACAATATTTCTGACCCTTTGCATTTTATGTTGTCATTTTTGCTGGTTCTTCACTGCTGAATTACATCATTGTCATGTTAAGGAAGGCATAAAGACATAGGTCAAAGTGTGTCTTTATGAAATCGCTGTAGGAATGCTGGATAAAACGCATGAATAAATAAATTGGTTTTCTGATATTGTGTATGTTGATGATGACAGTAACCACACTATTGTTCTTGGGAGAAGTGCCACAGTAGATGTGTGATTTGGGAGGCAATGGTGTCCTCTGGCAAACAATAACAACCTGATCACCCACCATTTTTAAGTGAATCACAAATAAGCCAAACTTCTTCATAGCAAGTGTATGATGATTATCCAATTCAATGTCTATATCTATAGAGTGGGCAGCTACAAGCTTGCCAAGCTGTGCCTGTCAACTTATCAATATTCTAGTGCTTTCATGTGAAAACTATAAATCCTACTCTGAGAAAGTGAAGGAAAAACACCTAGGAGTGAAGATACCTGATTGTACCCCAGGTTCAACTCCAGGACTCTGGGAAATTCACCTCACCTTCTGAAATCAAGTTTTGTCTTTTTTATTAGAAGATTAAAAATTTTAATTTATTTGAAAGACGGTGGGGGGAGGGGAGAAGAGAGAGAGAGAGAAATATCTTCCATCACTGGTTCACTTCCCAATGCCAACAACAGTCGGGACTGGGCCAGGCCCAAGCCAGGAGCACAGAATTCAATGCCATATGAGTGACGGGTACTTGAACCATACCTGCTGTCTCCAAGGGTGCACATTAGCAGGAAACTGTCATTGGCAGTGCAACTGAGACTTGAACCAGGCACTCTAATATGGAATGCAGGTGTTCTAAGAGGTGTATTAACCGCTGTGCCCAATTCCCATCCTGAACGGTTTAAGTTTTTAATTTGTAAAATTAAGAAATTGGACTAAATCTACAGGACCCCTTCCAGATTTAAAATCTAGCAGTCCTACTCCATCACGGAGAGAAAAACCTTCCTTTTGAAAATTGATTATTAATATCACATGAAGTGATATTTATAAGATAATTGCAATCCATACGGTTGTCATACTTGTGTAGCAGATAGTGTTCTCAGTAAAACTGATTGCATTTCTTTCTGTCCTGTCACCAGTTTAAACCTGAGCCTGCATTGATATGCCTCCAGGCTAGAGACAAATTCAATCTGTGATTACTGGGACTCTATACTCCCCATCCGTAAAAGTGTTCAAAATTTCCAGACTCTATTGGAATTACAAAATTCTTGGAAAGCCATTCTGGGCATCCTAAAGCCAATCCTAGTCTCTACCGAAAGTTGTGCCAGTCCCTGCAGACCTTTAATCTCAGGGATTCTGATGATTTGGTGGCACCACTGGGGCAATGCAAGTGTGGGAAAGGCTGATTGTGTCTGTGCCTGGGACTCAGCCCTGCTAAGTACCCCAGTCCAGCACCATCTACCCCAGAATTCTGTTCCCCTTCTAGCTCTGACCTGTGCCAGGCTAGAGAACAACCCTCTTGGAACCTTCGAAGGGTCTTTCTTTTCTCCTGTCTCTCTCTAGAATAACTTGTGTCAACTCTTTGCTAAGTTTAGATTTTTATCCAATAGAAAGAGAATTTACCTTATGTAGCTTCTCTTTGGCTTTGTAAATCCCTCTGAAGGTTAGAAATGCAAACTCTTGAAAATGCACAGGCAAAAACACAAGCAATATTTTAACAAATCATTCTTCTACACTATCAAGTAATTACAAATACAATCATGTTTAAGGGGAGATACATTTTTATCTGTTTTTTTTTTAATTTTTAAGAATGAAAGCTTTTATTGAGATATAATTTCTATGCCACACAATTAACCTGTTTACTATGCTTGGATTTATTTTTAATTGTAATTTGAATAAAGGCAAGTTTAATTGGAGGGTATAGCTGGTGAAATTTATAGATATTTTAAAGGAGACTTCTGAGTACCTTAAAAAGGCTTAAGAGGTTAATGGTGCTGGCACTGCTGTTGGGGAAAATTTCAATAAAATATTTCATATTATGGGAAGTTACAGGGCACATAATAACATAAAAAGGTTTTATACTATACTGTTCATTAAAAAGGACAGACTACAAAATTATAGATAGAATATGACCACACCTGTAAGAAAATTTAAACAAAGAGGAAGAATAAAATGGATGGTTTGGATGTTAAGGTTTCAGGTAACTATATCATTTCCTACCTTTGTAGACTATTATATTCCTTGATTAGTATGTGTACTTTTAAAAAATGATTTATTTATTTGAAAGGCAGAGGCAGAGAGAGAGAGAGACGTCTTCCATCTGCTGGTTCACTCCCTAGTTGGCCACAACTGCTGGAGCTGTGCTGATGCGAAGCCAGGAGCCAGGAGTTTCTTCCAGGACTCCCACACGGGTGCAGGGGCCCAAGGACTTGGGCCATCTTCTACTGCTTTCCCAGGCCATAGCAGAGAGCTGGATCAGAAGAGGAGCAGCCGGGACTAGAACTGGCACCCATATGGAATGCTGGCACTGCAAGCAGCAGCTCCACCCATTAAACCACAGCGCCGGACCCAATCATAAACTCTTTAATAACATACTTTGACATAGCTGTTATTTAATATAAATAAATTTAGTTTTATTTTACAAATTCTTTTTAAACAAAGCTATGAAAATTCAGAGGGAAAAAAATATCACTGGGATTGACATTGTGGCATAGTGGGTTTGAACCACAGCTTGGGAGAGCTCTATTCCAGGTCAGAGTGCCAGTTCGAATCCCAGCTGCTCGGCTTACAATCTGGCTTCCCGCTAATGCATCCTGGGAGGCAATGGATGATAGCCCAATTGCTTGGGATCCTGCCACTCATGTGGTAGACTTAGATAGTTCTCCGGGCTCTTGGTTTCAGCCTGGCCCAGCCCTCACAGTTGCTAGCACTTGGGGACTGAACCAGCAGTTGGAGAATCTCTCTCCCTTTCTCTCTCTATTCCTTTCAGGTATATGAAAATAAATAAATGAATATTAACAAAAAATGAAAAATATATATCAGCTATTTTACTTAGCAGTAATAGCTTATTTTATCAGAATCATTAAGTTAAATTATCATCGGATGGGGCCAGCATTGTGGCATAGCAGGTTAAGCCACTGCCTGAGACACTGGCATCCCATGTGGGCTCCAATTTGAGTCCCAGCTGCTCCACTTCCAATCCAACTCCCTGCTAATGTGCATGGGAAAGCAATGGAAAATGACTCAAGTGCTTGGTCCCCGGCACCCAAGTGGGAGACCTGGAAGAAGCTTCTGTCTGGGTCAACCTTAGCCATTGCAGCCATTTGGGGAATGAACCAATGGATGAAATATCTCTCTGTCTCTCCCTTTCTCTTTGTATAACTGCCTTTCAAATAAATAAATAAACTTTTTTTTCTAAAAAATTATCATGGGCTGTCTTTTTTGTACATAAAGAATTTTAAAATAACTACTTTGAAGTTTATCTGAGTCCTAGTACTCTGGAACCACTTGGTGAGGCAGTATTTTTTAGTGTCAAAGCCTGGACAAGCATTTGAAAGATGCTTGAATGTCGTAAGCTCTGTGTGATGTTACCGCAAAGAAATAAGAGTACAGAGTAGATCACAGAGGCCCAACGCACTGGAATATATACCTGCTGCCTTCGGCACAGTCTGGCTTTGGAAAGCTCCAGATCCTCATATGTAACAAAATTTCTGGCATGAGAGATTCTATCATTTCTCTCGAGGCTCAGCTGGAGTCCAGATTCCTTATGGAAGTTTCCCCAGATACCCTAGCCGGCAATGCTCTGTTAACAGTTGCAACAGGCACCTCCAGCCTTGTCCCATCCCCTTGATCCACCGCTGATTGCAGCTGCAGCTCTGGTGGGAGAGCCCCTGCAGACTCAGTGCTGAGCGCCCCATCTCACTCTCCTCAAGTGTACTTGCTCATGAGGGCTTTCTCCAATACCACGGAATTCACTGGCCTCTGGACAAGCCCAGCCTGGAAGTTTAGGGGAGCTGTTGTTCCTGGGAAGAACCCTTCATCGATGGTGTATGAGAACCAGTGGATAAATACTTGCACTTCCCACTTTCCAGGTGGGCACTTCTATTCCAGGTGCTTCCTTGAAAGGAACCCCTATCGCCTATGGTAGTGACCTCTCACGGGCCCTAATGTATCTGACTTTTCATCTTTTTTCTTTTTCTTTTTTTTTTTTAACATTCTTTCTACTCCTTTATTCCTGGGATCACCTCCAAAATAAACGGCCTGACCCAAGTCCTTATCTCTGGTTTTGCTTTGGGATAAACCCAAACTAAGACAACAATTACATACTACTTTGCATTGCCTTTGTGTTTTAGTTAAGTCCTTGCTTCTACAACTAGACTTTAGTCTCCTGAGGACGGCAAGAATTTCTTAAAGACTGTATCATCTCCATTAGTACCCTGAGGACTGCCTTGCACATGGTAGATTTCTGTTAGTAAATATTTGTTAAATAACAAGCTCAAGATGGTACATGGAGATACTGTCAAGCCTTCTGAGAATTCTGGTCACCTAATACCCAGATTCTTGTAAAAGCTCTGTGTGTTCATCTTTATCAGTCTATAGCATGGACATTTGACCTTCTTTACCCAGCATCTGAACTCTTCACTTGTAAAAGGGGTAACCCTCTACTTAAGTCCTGAAAATGCCTGCAACTTCTTCCTTTGCAGCTAAGTCATGCCGCCCACCAATCAGCTTCTCCCACTCTGGACCGGGAGTCCACGTCAGGCTGTGCAGAAGCAGGGAGCACTCAGAGTCCATCCTGGCATGCACTGATGGCAGCTGCACTGGTAGTCACTTCATAAGATCAGTTTTGAAACTAAAAAATTAAGTTCCTTTTTTGAGTAACTCACCCAGAGTGGCTGTTTATTGTTACCAGTAAGAACTTTTTTCTATTGCAAATGTTCAGTCCTGAGGCTAACTATTGGGGTCGCTAGTGGGGAATGTATAGCCAACTTGAAGAGAATGAGGGAGATGGACTCTTCTGGGGAATTCTAGTACGTCTCATGAAGGGGTGTGTCATGCCAAGCACAACTCGCCAGGAGTCTCCTTGGTCCTCACACAGCACAGTGCAGGATTCTGGGAGTGTGGGATGCTGGCCAAGAGGCAAGAAGTACAGAGAGCCATCTTTTTTGGCGAGTATGGAAAGTGTGTTGAAAGTCGAAATGATGGGCTAGGGAGGAATACCTTGTAAGGTTACCATTTCCTACCGAGCCACTGGAATTGCTTTCAGATAATTCACAAACATGCACACACACACACACACACATACACACACAGAGATATCCCTACTCTCTCAGCAAAGGCAATATTTCCAATTCAAAAGATAATTGACTATTAACATATCTACCATTTATAAGCTAAAAATAAAAGTCTTTTTAGCAGAGTAGATTCATTCACATATTAAAAAGAATGACCTCTTTAGTGAAAATTGTAAGTCATAAAAGACCTACAAAGGTTAAGCCATTGTGGACACCATACACTTTATCAGTAATCTTAAGACAAAGTAAAACTATATTTAAATTAATTTCTTTTAAGCATATGACTCAATTCCTCAAAATCCCCAGGTTTCTAAAACAGACCTGGTTTTTTTTTAAAGATGTATCTATTAATTTCAGAGGTAGAGTTACAGACAGAGAGGGAGAGACAGAGAGCGAGGTCTTCCATCTGCTGGTTCATTCCCCAAATGGCCTCAATGACACTGAGCTAGGCAGATCCAATACTAGAAGTCAGGAGCTTTTTCTGGGTCTCCCAAGTGCTTGGGCCATCTTCTTTCCCAGGCCATAGCAGAGAGCTGGATGGGAAGAGGAGCATCCAGGACACAAACTGTAGTCCATATGGGATGCCGACACCACAGTCCAAGGTTTAACCCACTGTGCCTCAGTGCCAGCCCCCAGGTCTGGTATTTTCAGAGAGTTTACAAATATATTAAGATCAATGTATGGGTTTTGAAATGGTTAATATTTATTAACTATAACCAGTGAGTAATAATTAACTAATAATAATTAGCATATTATTTAAGAAAAATGTAAGTCATAACTATACCATGTGATACACCAAAATTGAAATCATAAAGCAACTAGGTCTGGATAGTAAAAGATAGGAGAGAGGCATGTGTGATGCCAGGTTGGGGAATGACAATATAAGAAGAGGAAAAGGATTGACTACATATTTAACACATGGTCAAGATACTTGACAATATAAGATATAAAACTTCACAAATCTATCCTAAAACTAAAATGAAGATAACAAAAAACATTTTTAGAAAATATGAGAAATTGCTTAACGGCCTGATATGTAAAGAACTTCTAAAATTTTAAGTAAAAATATTTGTCCCAAATTTTTAAAAGCAGGCTGCATATCAATACTTAACATCAAAAGGAATGATGAAACTGACAAATATGAAAACATGCACAATAGATACTAAAAATAAAATACAAATGAAACTAAGTAGTATTTTCAACAACTAAATTGGCTATTTTTTCCCTAAACCATTTTGTTGTTAAGTATGCATTGAAATGCTATTCTCATGTTGGAGTGCAAATTAGTGCATCGTTTCTGGAAGAAAATTTGGTAGGAGTTTCCAAAAAACAGAAATATTTATTTTGATCTAGTTTATCCTCTTGCAAATTTCTTTTCAGGAAACAATGAGATGTGCATAAATATTTAGAAGAATATTTATCTTAATGCTGTTTTAAATGCAAAAATGTAAATCATAATAAATGTCCAATTTGATAAATTATTAATGGCTTACCTGTCGACTAGAATATTATTCAGCCAATAAAATCATACTTCTCAGAGTATTTAAAGATCTAGAAAAATGACCACAACATTACATTGCATAGGAAAAGCAGGATAAAACTATGCATATAGTTTTTTTCCAATTTAAGTTTTAACAGTGTTCATAGGAAATTATTACATGGAAATATCCAGTCAGTTTTTTCTTTGGTTAATAAGTGTTTGAGTAATCTTTATTACTTTTTGTGTTCCTCAAATAATTCTAAAATTAATTATAATATTTGAAAAATCAAATCTTGTTATTAAAAGAGTGATTCTTCAATTTTTTTGCCACATGAAGTAACACATTTAGTAGTGTGATCTTCTTTCATCTGTACTAAGGAAGTAGGAAAAAATATTCATTTAGTCCATTTTAAGAACTTTAGAATTAGATAGAACAGGTGTTAATGATCCCAGTTAGAAGAGGAAGAAATTGAAGATTAGAGAGACTAAGTAATTTGCCAGTATTCAGTTATTTCAACAAGCATATTTTATTTTTTGAGCATATAGTAATTACTGTGAATTGAGTTAGACATTTAAGCATTAGGAATAAAAGATTAAAAATTGTTCCCAAATGTTTGCAATCTTATAGTAGGTGACATTATTCTGAAAATTGATATTTTCTCTTAGTGAACAAGTGCTGGCAGAGGCATACAGTGGAAACTACAGGGAAAATATTAGTTTGATCCACTTAAAATTGCTAATCTTCAACTATACTTGAACTGCAAAAATGGCTTTTTTATATATTCTAATATAACTAAACCAAAATGGTGAAAATGGATAAATTGAAAATTGTTGAGAAATGAGGAAATTATTAGGTGAAGTTCTGTTCATCAATCAGGGTCTAGTCGAGAGATTAAAAAACAAAATCCAGTAAGCTGGCCAGAGACTTTGTTTTTTATAAAGATTTATTTATTTGAAGGAGTTACACAGAAAAGGAGAGGCAGAGAGAGAAGTATTCCATCCGATGGTTCACTCCCCATTTGGCCCTAATGGCCGGAGCTGTGCCGATCTGAAGCCAAGAGCCAGGAGCTTCTTCCGGGTCTCTCATGCGGGTGCAGCGGCCCAAGGACTTGGGCCATCTTCTACTGTCTTACCAGGCCATAGCAGAGAGCTGGATAGGAAGTGGAGCAGCAGGGTCTCAAACCAACGCCCATATGGTATGCCGGTGCTTCAGGCATTAACCCGCTGCGCCACAGCGCCGGCCCCCAGAGACATTTAATATAAGAAATTATTAACTATGGTCAGGGCTTTCATTAATGCAGGATTGTCTAGTGAGAAAGAAAGAGACTCTATGGAATATAGAAATAGCAGATCTAAGAATTAGCACTGAGCTAGACAGGCATAGAAGAACTCCATATCCCATCCTCCCTGTTCTGACAGGCAGACCCTGTTGATGAGGGTCCAGCCATGACTTGCTGAATGGCAGAGAAGTTCCTGTGCTGGAAGTGCTGGAAACACACCCTCTAAGAACAAACAGCCCAAGCCAGTGCTGACTGCCCCTTGCTGTAGATGACCCTGCCATCCGGTGTGCTGCACACCAGCGGCTTGGTGCTTGGAAAGCCTTGTGCATGGGAGAAGCCACACCTTGCAGAGGGCTGCTGCTGGAGCATACCAGGAACTGGAAGGAAAATCCCTTCTTCCTGCAACGTCTTTCCACTGCCCTCTATTGACATGGTTCAGCATGGTGTTGCCTGGAAAATACAAATTGTCTGAAAGGCCAGCTGCATTTTCACACAGCAGGCAATGAAGAGTGAATTTGAATCTGAAACAATGAGAGTCTTCCGGCCAGCAGTAATAATATGAGTGAAGACATGTGGAAAGGACTTCTATACCTGGCAACATGATGGACTAGACAGCCAAACTGACACTACCACTATCAAACATGCTAGCCAAAAAATAAAATATCCCAGATTAAAGAAAAAAAAATTAGGGAACTTGTGTTCAAGTGCATCAGTGAGAAGGAAAAAAGTGAAAAATACTTAGATGTCAAAAGTAAGTGAAATCGTGAACTTGAACACTGCAGATGTCTTTTGTTTTGGTTGCATCTGCCAAATATTCTAAACTGGAACTTCACTTTGCAGGGTCTGTTGGAGTACAGGTGACAAAAGAGTAATCCCAAGGTCCTCTCAAATTTGGGAGCCTGATTTTGAGACCTTCTTACATTTCATTATGATGTAGAATATTTGGTATGAAAGTACACTAGACACTGAGGGTGAATTTGTACACTTAGGCAGGGTGACAGTGAATTCTCCCTTCTCCCCATTTTCTAAAGGAATCTCAAAGAAAATTGCAATGGTTATACTTTGGCATTAATTGAAGAAAGAAATACCATAAGCCAAACCCTAGAACATTTTAGCCTGAATTTGCAATACCCACATGGTTTGAAACCTTCAAGGTAAAAATTAAATTGAAAGTGATGCCAGGTTGATGGTGATCATGAAAGGTATGGAAAAGCAAGCAGACCTTCTCAGAAGAAAGACAACTTCAATCCAGGTTTCAAGAAATTCTCCAAATAAATGCTAAGAATTAGCAAATCACCTCAAAAACAATAAAATACATAGGGAAACTGGCTACAATGAGCAAGAACCAGCAGAAATAATAAACCCACAAAGGCTTCAACTATTTGGATTATCAACATAATTGGTACATTTAAGATATCTTTAAAAAAATAAAAGGCCAAACCAAGATGATTTGAAAATCAATCATATAGACCCTCCAAAAATGAAACATACAATACTTGAACAAAATCATTAGGTTGATTTAAAATAGATTAGACATTGTTGAAGTCAAAAATAGTGAACTGGAAGATAGAAATGAATATTACACAGAACATAGAGCGGAAAGATAAAGAGACAGAAAATATACACTGAGTGAGAAGATTTCACATATACCAAATTGGAATTCCCATAAGAGATAAGAGACAATAGGGTAGGAGCAACACCAAAAGGGTTAATAGTAGAGAACTAATATAAACTTGGTTGTAATAACTCAAATTAGAATTCTTGGCAGGTGACAGTTGTTAAATGAATAGATGGATAAATAAATATCTTAATTGTAGAATGAGGGAAGCTGGATAGATACTAGATGATGAATATTCATGGAACTCATTGCTATTGAATCAGTCCTCTATATTGCCACGTGTATTGTGTTTCTAAAACACAAATATGCTTTCATAAATCTCCAAATTACAAACTTGCAATGGATTCTATTTTCTTTATCATCCATTTGGATGTCCTGTGGTGACATGTAAGGCTTTGTATACCATGATCCCATCTTCTTTACCCGGTCTTATTTCTTTCCTTAATGTAATGCAGCAATCATAGACACAATCCTTTTATTAATTTAATTATTTGCCTCATTTCTCCATACTTCCTCATGTAGTCCTCTTTTGTCTGATTTTTCTTTCTGCCTTGAAGACCAAACTCAAAGGTCACACGCAGTTTTTCTTATCATACTCCCAATGTCACTAACAGCTTCTTTTTCTGTTCTATCGTGGCATTTACATTTCCCTCTACTATCACATTTAATCAGGTTTAGATTTTTTTAAAAATACAGAGAGAGGGGAAGAGAGACAGCAAAAGAGATCTTCCATGTGCTGCTTCACTCCCCAGATGACCCCGATGGCTATCACTGGGCCAGACTGAAACCAGGAGCCAGGAGCGTCATCCAGGTCTCCTAAAAGGGTAGCAGGGGCCCAAACACTTGGGCCATCTTCTGCTGCATCCTTGGCCACTTGCAGGGAGCTGGATCGTAAGTAGAGCAGCAGGGACACTAACTGGCACCTTTATGGGATGCCAGCATTGCAGGCAGTGGCTTTAGCAGGTATGCCACACCGTTGGCCCCAAGTTTAGATGTCTTACCAGTTGATCCTTAATAAACAGAAGCTCTTTGAGGAAAGGGACTGTCATATTCTTTTTATATCCCAACTTCTAGCTCAATGTTTTCAATATGGTTCTTACTAAGTTAACGTTTACTGATAATCCATTGTCCAAAATCACAGTTTCACTCATAAGACAAATTAGAATTTTATAAAGGAAGACACTGTTCTTTGGTCTAGGAAAATAGCACCAATCTGGATTTACAAATATGAGTCTTTTTTGTCTACAAAGGGAACAATCCAAGTGTAAATTCAGCTGGGAAAGGATTATCATTTTCATGTCCAAAAGAAACTGCGCTCATCAAAAACAATTATAAAATAATTGGAGGTTATACTTAGCCGCTAGCTCAACAGTGCAAGTATACTGTTAATTTTGCAGGTTAACATTATGACCTCAGATGTGAGTTTGCAAATGGATTAATCTGCACTATAAATAAAATCCTAAGAATGTGTTGGAAAATTGCTACAAGGTGTACTGGGACAGAGACATGATAACATCATTAAAATCTACCAACAGACTAGACATTCTGCTGTTTGATAGGCCTAATAAAATTGTGGTGCTTATTGGTATACCTGTTTGTTAAGGATGACTATCACAAGAAATACACAGAAGGCAAGCAAATATGTAGGTCAGATTAAGGAGCCAAAGGAAAATTGACATTTAAGGCACATCAAAGTACTGCAAATTATCATCTCAATTATTCTATTTAATTATCAGTTTGGGTTTAAGGATTCACATTAAGTTAAATACCTAAAGGAATAGCATTTATCATATTTGTATTAGTTCCAAATATAATATTCTTGCAAGTAACAAAAGGTTTTTTTTTCTTTTTTTTTCTTCTTGGCATGATGAATTGATACAAATCACACAAGATCATGTTTTTCCACATTTTATCCACACAAGCAAAAGAGAAGGACATGATACAAAGAGTAATATGTAATATGAGTAATATGGTTCATTGCACTATAGCTAGTGCAATCTGAAAGGTAGACAGACACCACTCATGTCACATTGAGAATTACTGTGATGGGGCATGTTAGCAGTGACAATTAGATCTTCTCCATGCAGCTTTCTTGAAGAATCGGACCCTTCACAATGATGGAGAGATAGACCTTTACTCACGTGTTCCTCAAGGAATAATGCCTTAGATACTTGAACCAGGTATTCGACCCAGAGACTGTGGTAATGGCCATAAAAGCTAAACACCCTACAGTATGAGGCCACCACTGAGGGGCATTAATTGTGAACTTTGTGTGTTTGATAAGCAGGCATAGAACATTGAGATGAGGGATCACCTGGTTTGGGGAAGAGGAAGAGATAGAAAAATAACTGACTAGAGGTTCTAACAGCTTTCTAATTCTCAGCCTGTTCCAGGTGTGGATTCTGCAGTTTCCTTGGATTTAATCTTCACTTAAGCTTTCTCGAGTGTATTTCTGTTCCTTACAATCAAGTGGTCTTTGAACATCAGAAGAGAACATTAAAAAAAAACTGAGGGGCCGGCACTGTGACGCAGTGGGTTAAAGCCCTGGCCTGCGACACCAGCATCCCATATGAGCACCGGTTCCTGAGCTGGCTGCTCCACTTTTGATCCAGCTGCCTGCTAATGCACCTGGGGAAGCAGCAGTGGGCCCCTGCACCCATGTAGGAGACCTGAAAGAAGGTGCTGGCTCCTGGCTTCGGATCAGCTCAGCTCAGCTCTGCCCATTGTGGGATGAACCAGCAGATGGAAAACTCTCTCTCTCTCTTTCTCTCTATCTCTCTCTCTCTAAGAAGATTTATTTATTTACTTGAAAGTCAGAGTTACACACAGAGAGAGAAGGAGATGCAGAGAGAAAGAAAGAGGGTCTTCCATCCACTGGTTCACTCCCCCATTGGCCGCAACTGCTGGAGCTGTGCCAGTCTGAAGCCAGGAGCCAGGAGCTTCTTCTGGGTCTCCCACGTGGTTGCAGAGTCCTAAGGACTTAGGCCATCTTCTACAGCTTTTTCATGCCATAGCAGAAAGCTGGATCAGAAGAAGAGCACCCAGGATTTGAACTGGCATCCATATGGGATGACGATACTACAAGTGGCCCTCACTATGCCACAGCACTTGGCCCCCTCTCTGTAACTCTCTGTAACTCTTTCAAATAAATAAATCTTTTTTTTAAAAAAAACCCTGAATTAATAAATGCTCATATAGTTTAATGTTTTAATATCTGTCTGTATGAGAAATATATAGCTTTTCTTATAAAATACTGTCACTACACCAAGGTTACCAAATATTTTCCGAGTGTATATTATCTAGTGAAGTATAGAAAATGAGGATTTGGAATTTGTACTACTCCTTACTTTAGAGTGGCATTTTCTAGGGACTGACACTTTTCTCCCAAGGGCCAGATGTAAGAATTTTAGGTTTTCTGGGTATTGGTCTCTTGCAGCATCTCAGCTGTGCCATTGGGTGTGGAAGGCATCTGGAGGCAGAACACAAGTGAGTGAGTTGAGTTCCAGTGGAACAGACAGTGGGATAGGGTTGACCTTTGGCTCTAGCTTGCTGACCCCTGAACTTAGCAGCTATAAATCTCGGGGCCTAACCAACTCCAAATTTTAGTGTTAGTTTTTCCAGTGGTTCCTGGGACTTTGGAAATATATTCGGTCTTCTTCAGACCCATGTTTTCATGTTATAAAATGAGGATGTGATAATAATTCTGCTTAACCACATAGAATTGATAAGGAATATTTATTAATCAGATCAAATGAGATCAGCTATAATAAAATAGTAAATACAGTGCCCAGCACAGCATTTATTCAACAAACATTGCCTTTGTCAGACTTTATTCTAAGCACTGGAGAGATATCAGGAAAGAAAACAAACAAAAATAGTAATGAGTGCTGTTGTGATTGTGAGAGGTGGATGGAACATTGGAGAGAAGTTCATAATCTCTATACCTTTCAATGACCAATCATCTACTAAATAGGAAGCTTTAGAAAAATGTAAAGCACTGATAAATTAAATTAACTACCAGGCACTATAAATAGCCCTACAACAAGAGGGGGGGGGAAGATAAATCATGGTGTAATTGCTAAGAAATGTAATTTAGCATGGTCTAATATATGAAAGATGTACTTAATACGTTAGGAAAGTATGTTATTCGCTTCTTTGTTAACATAAAAAACCTACAATTCCAACTGGCAGTTTAGATTCATTCCGTCCTGAATAAAGGCTCTGGCCACCTGTTCTAGAGTCTGGGTAGCTTTAGTTAATTTTCTTATAAAATCTTGACTGATGATACTGTAGATGTAAAAGAATCAGGAAGACACAGGTCCCTCTTCTGTGTTTTTCCCAGAAAAAAATCACGGGTCAAATGGCTGAGCGAGCAGTGTTGTATCATTATTCTCTTAACACAGTCTGAAGTTATCTTCCAGATTGCAGATATGGAGTTTGGGAAGGAGTTAGCCCTGTCCCGTGGAACAGCAAGCTTGAGTCCAAGAAATCCTGGCCCTGTGTGCTCCAAGCTGTGGGGCTCTGGAACAGTCTATTTGTCCAGCAATGCTGTGAGAGTCCAGGACCCTGGAGTCAAGGAATTCCTTCTTGTCTCTGCAGCATGGAAGAAGGAGTCAGGGGAGGAGGGGGGAAAAGGAGGGAAAACATTTTTCTTCTTGTGAAAGAAGCAAATTGAGTTAAAAGGTCGTATTTGTATTTTGATTCATCTGTCCTGATGATGAATCCTTAGAGCGAGGCTGTGGTCAGCCCTAAACCCTCCACCTGAGGCCCTGACCTGGCAACTGTTGGGAAATGCTCTGAAAGGCTTTGCTGCTTGCTTCTTTCTCTTCCACTTGGAAACACAAATTGCTCTCAAAAGAGGTCTCTGCTAAGTGAGGCCCCAGCTCAGTGCACCTGATCGGAAGCAGCTTCATCATCTGGCCTGAAAATCTCAAATGCAGAGTCCTAGACTATATCAAATCTACTAAATTAGAAGCTCTGACCAGTGTGTGTGTGTGTGTGTTACATACAGTGGAATCCAAGAATCTGCATATTTTCTGTAGATTCCCCAGTTGATTGTTAAGCAAAGTAAAGTTAAAGGCTGCTTCCCTTTTCCGAATGCTTTTCTAACTAATCAATGCTTTCCCAAGGCACTACTTAATTCTTGCCAGTATAAGGGCCATTGTGTCAAAGTGCTGTTGTGTTGAGATTGTGTCCTGAACTTCTGGAGAAATGTTCTTAGCTAAAAGATACTAACAATGGTGGAGTGAGTTCTTAAACCATAATGGTTAGAACTAAGAAGACAGGGCTAAGCTAGAGGCTGTAAATGCTTTTTTTAAATTATTTTATTTATTTGATCAAGTTACAGAAAGAGAGGGACACACACAAGGCGAGAGAGAGAGAGAGAGAGAGAGAGAGAGAGAGAGAGAGAAAGTCATCCACCGGTTCACTCCCCACACGGCTGCAGCAACTGGAGAGCTGAGGCAGGCCAAAGCCAGGGGCCCATAGCTCCATTGGGATCTCCCACATGAGTAGGTGGCAGGGGTCCAAGCACTTGAGCCATCTTCTGTGCTTTCCCAGGAGTTGTAACAGAGAGTTAGATCCAAAATGGAGCAGTGGGAAATCGAACCTGCTCTCATATGGGATGCCAGTATCATAGGCAGTCACTTAACTCGCTGTGCCAAAATGCCGGCCCCTATAAATGGAGTTTTTAACCTGGCTTCCACTGGTTACCACAAAGAGTTCATGGATGGGAAAAATTAACACGTTTATTTTCACTAACTTCTAACTGAAAATTAGCGTTGCTTTCTACTATGAATTTGGTAACAAACCTTTAGTGTTAACACTACCTCTGACTCTGTCACCCACAGAAATCATGGATATTTCTGTTGTCACATTTTCGTTGTTACAAATAGCATGAAATACCATTTACATTCATTACAACTTCAAATTACAGTTGTTTTTAGACTTGTCACTAGATCATTTTTAAAATGTTAATGAGGAAACATAGATATTGCCCTCTCACACACTTATATTTTGATAACTGTAATTCAGTATAATCAGTTGCCTTTGTAATCTTACAGTTTTATGATAAACATCAAGAAACACTCTGAGAAGTGGTCTGTATGCTTCACCTCTGACAGTATAATTTTTAATTATAGATTATACATTGTGACTTCACTTGGAAAAGAAGTCTATGACACTTAAGAAAATGTTGAGACCAGTGCTGTGGCGTAGTGGGTAAAGCTGCCACCTGCAGTTCTGGCATCCCACATGGGTGCCGATTTGAGTCCTGGCTGCTCCACTTCCAATCCAGTTCTCTGCTGTGGCCTGGGAAAGCAGTGGAAGATGGCCCAAGTGCTTGGGCCCCTGCACCCACGTGGGAGACCCAGAAGAAGCTCCTGGGTCCTGGCTTTGGATCGGCAGCTCCAACCATTGTGGCCATCTTAGAGTGAACCAGCAAATGGAAGACCTCTCTCTCTCTCTCTCTCTCTCTCTCTTTTCCTCTCTGTAACTCTGCCTTTCAAATAAATAAATAAATCTTTTAAAAAAAAAACTTAAGAAGACTTAAGAACTTCTGTTCTAAAGGACTTCCAGGCCAGCACGTGGCTCTTGGAACAAAGAGCAATGAGCATTTTTTTATTTCCCTTTGCTTGATTCTGTGTCCATTGCCCTCAGTGGTACACTGGAGGTTTCCCAAGCACTGGCTACACCTGTCAGGTGGAGGATAAAGCCTTCTTCATCCTAGCCTATGTAAGCAGGGTCACAGTAAGCAACCCTGTAGCCCACAGGCTCTAACCCCCGCTGCTGTCACTGATGACTGTGGTACTGTGTGCCCCATAGCTCTCATCTGGTCTAGTGGTCAGTTCTTTGGTTCTTTATTTGTATCATGATCGTTAATTCAAGAAGTGCACTTAGGCATCTACTATATAAGAAGCATTCTGCTCCTCGTGGAGAGGAATAAAAGAGAGTTTGAGGTATGTTGACAGGACAGTGGTTCTTGTGTTGGGCTGCTTGATTAAGGGTGAAGTGCATGAGCACAAACGCTTGGGTTCAAATCTTTTTCTTTTCTTTTTTCTGACACTTACTAAGTGACTTTGAGGAAACTGCCCTCTCTGTGATTTTTCATCTGAAATGGGAAGACAATGCAGCAGTGGACTCAGGATAGTGCTTGGTATATAGCAAGTACATGATAAATGTTTGATGTTATTAAATATTCAGAATTAGAATATTTAAGAATCCTGACTCAGAATTTCTTGGGGCTTGGCCATGTGTGTTTTATCAAGTTTCTACAAGTGATTCTGAGCAGTGTTTATCGATGAATTTTTTCATTTCATTTTAGACATTTTTCCCTAATTGCTCTTTCCTCCTCCATGAAATTTTAGTATCATAGATATATGGCTCTCTATATATCTGTTTATGTACTTTGGCCATTTGAAGGATGGCAAACAATTGTAGTATTTAAATTTTTGCAAACCCTTCCCACCAAGAACCAATTTTAGCCCTCCCTGTTCTCAGCAGGTATTTAAATGTAGCAGGTTCTCACACTTGACTGCACATTAGAATGAGATGACGCTTTGAAAAAATGCTCAGGGGCCTGCGCTGTGGCATAGTGGGTAAAACTGCCGCCTGCAGTGCTGGCATCCCATATAGGAACCAGTTCTAGTCCTGGCTGCTCCATTTCCCATCCAGCTCTCTGCCGTGGTGGGGGAAACAGTAGAAGGTAGCCCAAGTCCTTGGGCCCCTGCACCCACGTGGGAGACCTGGAAGAAACTCCTGGCTCCTGGTTTTGGGTCAGCGCAGCTCTGGCCGTTGCAGCCAGTTGGGGAGTGAACCAGCAGATGGAAGACCTCTCTCTGTGTAACTCTGACTTTCAGGTAAATAAATAAATCTTAAAAAAAAAGAAAGAAAGAAAAGAAAAAATGTTCATGCCTAAACCATACCTCCAAAACAGTTAAATTAGAACCTCTAAGGTTGGTCTTTTTAAAGATTCCTCGATTCCACTATGTAGCCAAAGCGAAGACACACTGCTTTAGGGTTTCAGATCCTCTTACCGAAGATTAAAATCTGTTTGGCAAGCAGAACCTACTAACATGAGCATAAACAATGCAGAAGTGAAGGGAACAGTGAGTGCTATGTGAGCTCAGAAAAAGGAGACCAATACAGGGTGTTCTGAGGAGGAGGAGCTTTGTGAGCTGGACACAGAATCTGAGCAGAGTTTGGAAAAGAGAATAGGAGAGCAATTTCAAATGAGGAAATAACATGATTAAGGGTATTGAAAGAATTCAGGGTGTTTAGGGGATGTAGTGGACTGAGTGGTGACACTTAAGAGATATGTCCATCTAGAACCCGTAAAGGTGACCCAAATGGGAAAAGGGGGCTTTGTAAATGTAACTGAGTTTAGGATCTCAAGATGAGAATTAGGGTGATCCCTAAATCCAATGACAAGTGTCCTGAGAGAATTGAAAGGGGAAGAGGGCTATGTGAAGACAGAAACAGAGATTAGATGGATGTGTCTACAACCCAAGGAGCTCCATGAGTAGCCAGCAGCCACCAGAAGTTGGAAAAAGCAGTGATGTGTTCCCTTGTGGACTCTAGGAACACAGCCCTGATGACACTGTGATTTCAGACTGCTGGCCTCCAGAACTGGAAGCAAACAAATCGTTGTTTTAAGCCACCAAGTTTATGGTAATTTGTTACGGCAGCACTAGGAAACTATGGGAACAATGAGGAAACCAATCTGATAGAGCAAAGGGATTGTAGTAGGAGTGAAAAATAAAATTGAAACTATAGGGTGGGTCCAAACAGGAAAGCTATTGTTTGCGTGGTATTTTAATCAGGGTTCTCCAGAGAAACAGAACCAATAGGAGATATAAAGAGAAATCTATGTGGGGCTGTATGATGGGCATTGGTTTACACAAGTATGTAGGCTCATAGGTCCCGTGATCTACTGTTAGCAAACTGGAGAATTTGGGGCAGCAGGGGTGTGATTTAGTCCAAGGTCAAGGTTCCAGAACCCAGAGATCTCCAATGTCTGAGGGCAGAAGATGAATATCCCGTCTCCAGAAAAGAGAGCAAATTCACCCTTCTGCCTTTTTTGTTGTGTCCATGCCCTCAATAGATTGGATAATGCCCCTCACATCGGTGAGACTGGATCTTTACTCAGTCTACTGATTGAAATGGCTAAACCTTAACCCAGTCAAGTTGACACGTAAAATCAGCTGCCACACACAGTATTACTGCCTGTAATGAGAGCAGTTAGAGAGTTCAACCTGGTAAAACCAATGTCACTGGCAAATTAATGTAGTAATTGATGTTATCTAGCCAATAGGAAGTAAGTGGAATGAGGGAAATGACCTATAACCATAATAAAATTACATAAGTAAAGTGAAGGAAACCTGGATTAGTGAGATGGTTTTAGAAAGGAAAAAGAAATTGTTCATACAATAAAGTTCACAGCAAAAAGTCTTGGTATGTGGTCTGTAGGACCATTAGAAGAGGAATGTTTCTCTAATGACTTTAATATTTGAGCTTAGGCAAATAGGTGTATTACATCTAGAATCAAAAGACACATTAGCTACTGATTTATTTTAATATTTGGTTTATTTTTTCCACAACCCTTTTGAAGTATATTTTCACTTCATTCACATATTTCAAGCATGTAATTCAATAATTTTTAGTAACTTCACTGAGTGGTGCAATCATCACTATAAATCAATTTTAGAATATTTTTGTTCTTCAAATTACATTCCCTCATGCTCATTTATAGTTAGTTCCAGCTCACATTCCCACCCCCAGGTAACTACTGGTCTACTCTATAACTTTCTCTCCCCCACCATCTCTCTTTTCTACTTTATATGATGAAATCACATTATAGAATCTCTATGTCTGGCTTATTTCACTTCACACATTTTTTTAAATTCATCCACCATGAAGCATGTGCTTAATATCCACTCCTTTTTCTTGCTGGATAGTATTCCATTGTATTGATAGACCACAGTTTGTCTACTCATTTACCAAATAATGGACATTTGAATTGGTTCCAGAATTTGCTGGCATGAACAATCTGATGCAAGTCTTCATGTGGACATATGTTTTCATTTCTCTTGGGTAGATACCTCGGAGTAAAACTGCTGAGTTGTATGGTGGTTTAATGTTTAACTTTTTGAGAAACTTCCCATGTTTTTCTCATTGTGGATGTATAATTTCCATTGTCACCATCAATGGATGAGGGTTCCTCTGTCCTCCACACAGTTACCGACTTGTGCATGTGAAATCATATCTCATTGTGGTTTTCATTTGCATTAACTTAGTGAATTATGGTGTGGCACAACTTTTCATGAGCTTATTAGCCATATATGCTTTTCTTTCATGAAATGTTTATGTTTTTACCTATGTTTTGGTTTCATTTATATTCTTATTAAATTGTGTAAAAATTTTTTTTTAAGATTTATTTATTTATTTGAAAGTCAGAGAGAGAGAGAGAGAAAAAGAGGGAGAGACAGACATTGGGTTCACTCCCCAAATGTCCACAATGGCCAGGACTGGACCAGATCAAAGCTGGGAGCTTCTTCCAAGTCTCCCACGTGGGTGCAGGAGCCCAAGCACCTGGGCCATCCTCTGATGCCTTCCAAGACACAGGGAGCTTGATTGGGAGTGGAGCAGGCAGACTCCAACCGGTGCCCATATGGGATGCTGACATTGCAGGTGGCAGCTTAACCTGCTATGCCACAATACCAGCTCCTGAATTGTATAAATTCTTTAAAAGTCCGGAACATAAGCCCTTTGTTTTGATAAAAGTTTTGCTTTTCTCCCTCCCACATGTTGCTTTTTTTTTTTTTAAATGTTCTTATTACTGTATTTTGAAGTACAAGAATTTTGAATTTTTATGAGGTCTTATTCATTATTGATCTTCTTGTATGGATTTATTTCTCCCAAAGTCTTAAAGTCTTCCATGTTTTATTCTATAACACTTATTTTTAATTCATATTTAACTTAAAATGCATATAGAGTTAATTTTTACATATAGAGTGAGAAGAGGGCCTAAGTTCATGTCTTTTGTATATGGCTATCTGATCCTGGCACTAAATGAATTGTCTTGACACCTTTGCCAAAAGTCAAATGATTACAAGTATAAGGATTTATTTCTGGACTGTCAGTTCTCTTTTATTTGTCTATATTTCTGTCCTCAAGCCAGTCCCACACTGTCCTGGTAACTATGGCTTTTCATAGTAAGTTTCAAAATCAAGAAGTAAAAGTCCTTCAATTTTGTTATTTTTAAAAATTCTTTTAGCTGTTCTGGGTGCTTTGTATTTACATATAAATAGATCTGCTTGTCGATGTCTTCAAAAAAGCATGATGAAATTTGCATGCAATCTATAATTAATTTGGAGAGAATGGTCATATTTATGATACTGAGTCTTCTATTTTATGAACATGGAATGTCTCTTCATTTATTTAGATCTTTCATTTCCTCAAACTTTTGTAATTTTCAGAGTACAAGTCTTGCATTTCTTTTGTCAATTTATTCTTAGTGTTCTGTTCCTTGAGATGCTATTTTGAATAGCATTGTTTTCTTTTTTTAATTTTTTGGTTTATTTATTTTTTGACAGGCAGAGTGGACAGTGAGAGAGAGAGACAGAGAGAGAAAAGTCTTCCTTTTCCGTTGGTTCACCCCCCAATGGCCGCTGCGCCTGGCGCACCGCGCTGATCCGAAGCCAGGAGCCAGGTGCTTCTCCTGGTCTCCCATGCGGGTGCAGGGCCCAAGCACTTGGGCCATCCTCCACTGCCCTCCCGGGTCATAGCAGAGAGCTGGACTGGAAGAGGAGCAACCGGGACAGAATCCGGTGCCGCGACCTACTGGGACTAGAACCCGGTGTGCCGGCGCCACAGGCGGAGGATTAGCCAGGTGAGCCACGGCGCTGGCCACATTGTTTTCTTAATTTCTTACTGAATTGTTCATTGCTTATAGATACACCAATTTATTATTGCATGTTATTTCTTAATGCATACCTTTTTAAATGAGTGGAGTTACATGTGAATGAGCAAGTGGAAAATTACTAGCCAAAGGAAAAAGGAAGAGGTAAGTTAAAGATCGATTTATATAGTATCATCTTAGAATTTAACACTTTAATATTTGTGAAGGTCCATGACGTGTAGTTTATGATATAATTTATTTTTAATACTTTTTGCATAATTAAAGTATACAACATGATGTTATGGGATATACATAGATGATAAAATGGTTACCATCTCTAGTTAAGCAAATCAATATATCCATCATCTCATATAATTACCCATTTGTGTGTGAGTGGCCAGAGCAACTAAAACCTAGCCATTTAGAAGAAATCCCAAACACAGTACAATTTTATTAACTCCAGTCCTCATGTTGTATGTTAGATCTAGAGTTGCTCACCCTACATACATGCCACATTGGATCCTATGACCCACATCTCCCCATTCCTCCTGATTCCTGTCCTTAGTAACTTCTGTTTAATCTCTATCTCTACATAATGTTTTACTGTTTGACTTTTAGACTCTGTATCGTCTTAATCCATTTTCTGCTGCTGTGACAGAATACCTGACTGGAAACTTTGTAAACAGCAGCAGTTGACTTGGCTCATGGTTCTAGAGGACAGGAGATCCAGGACGTGGCATGGACAGCTGAGTGACATGACACCTGGGGAGGGCCTTCCTGCAGAGGGATAACATGGTGGAAAGCATCACTTGGCAAAAAACACGTCAGTGAGAGAGAGAGCGGGAGAGAGAGCAAGCATAAGAGAGGCCAAACTTCTAGTAGACCCACTTCTAACTGACCCACTGCAGCAATAATAGCATTAATCCATTCATGAAAGCAAAGCCCCATGACCTTATCACCTCCTGAAGGCTCCACCTATTAATACAATTATAATGGGATTGAATTTCAGTATGAGGTTTGGAGGGGACAAACCATAGCAATGTGTAAGTGGGATCATGAAGTATTTTTTTCCTGTGTCTAGTCTATCTCACTTAGCATGATATTCCTCATATTATGGAGTTTATAGTGCCTACTTCTTGGAGTGGTTGTAAGGTTAAAATAGAATAGATACTCATATAAAGTTCCTGGTATAAATATAAAACTTCTATTCTCTAAGGCTGGTATAAAGAAGGGGTACACTTTGCTAAGGAGTGAGCTTGATTTAGTGTTCACTCTTTTCCTGTCAGTCTTGGAAATTTGGGGGTTGTTAGGGATGTCCCTCATAAATACTGAGGCTCTCCTAAATTTTTAAAAGTTAGGTATTTCGGGCAAGCACTGTGGCATAACAGGTAAAGCTGCTGCCTACAGTGCTGGCATCCCATATGGGTGCCAGTTCAAGTCCCAGCTGCTCCACTTCCGATCCAACTCTCTGCTATGGCCTGGGAAAGCAGTTTAAGATGACTCAAGTCCTTGGGTCCCTGCACTGGCAAGGGAGACCTGGAAGAAGCTCCTGACTCCTGGCTTCGGATCGGTGTAGCTCCAGCCATTGGGGTCATCTGGGGAGTAAACCAACAGATGGAAGACCTCCCTCCCTCTCTTACTCTCTCCCTCTTTGCCTCTGCCTCTCTGTAACTCTACCTTTTAAACAAAAAAAAAACAAATCTTTTTTAAAAAGTTAGAGATTTCTGTCCTGCTGCTCCTTCCTCTTGCTTTTTCTTTTCATTCTCTCCACTTAAGTCAAACTGAGTGATAATTTTTAATAATTCACTTCAGCCCAGAATGTTTAGAAAGTATTTTTGGCAAAGTTTAGATAATTTTGCATTTCTCTATTGTGCTTTCTTATTGCCTTAATTGGAACAGCATTGGTTTTTTTTCATCTCATGCTCCTTTGTGAAGCAGAAGCAAATCTTACTTATTCATTCATTCCTTTATTCATTCACCATTCCCCATTTCTTGAGTGCCTGCTATGAGCCAGGAACTGGGTTTGTTGAGAGGTGATACTACGGAAGCACATGGACAGAATAAACGCTTTGCAATTTTATGGGTAGAAAGACCTGGGCTTTCCAGAATAGGAGGAGGAATATAGCCAGTGGCCTCAGAAGACATTGCTCATATCAGGATAAATAAGGGTCATGTGAAAGTCTGCTGCTTCATTAAGTTTCCTCTCTGGGTTATGGATTCTTTGAAAAAGTTAACACCATCTGGCTGATGTTCCTGCTCAAAGGCACCTTTAAGTGGTGTATAAAATTATGAAATCAGATAACTATTTTTTCCCAGGACTCCTCTTTGAGCTTAAGGGGTTTAAACCTAAGATCTTTCCCTAATTAACCATGTGACTTTGGGCAACTCACTTCACCTGTCTGCACTGGCAAGTCAGCCCAAGAAATCTTTGAGTAAATTTCTAACTCTAGATTCTGTTTCCGACTTTTCTTACATTCTTGGGCCATGAATTTGCAGGTGGTGGAGAATGGAAGAAAGTGACAAACAAGGAGGAAAACTCTTCAGAAGGACTCATGTTTTCAGGAAATGGGATGACCAAGTACATAAGGACTTAAAAAATAATTTGTCGCTGAGTATGGGATATGGAACTGAGCCTGCGTGGCCCTATCTCTTTCCTTCCCTTTTACTCTTGAGAATGAATATAGCATAAATTAATAATAAATAAAGCATACATTTTGGTTGACTTTTCCATGCCTGAGGATTGTTTTGCAAAGTGAATTGTTACATGAGGAGGTCTGTGGTTGTCCACTTTTGGGTATGATGGGGGGGGGGGGAGGCGGTTAATTGTCTACTTCAGGTGTTCAGTATTGGAGTACCCATTGTTACTTAACCAAACCATATCCTCTGTCCTGATTTTATTAATGATGATGGTGATGACAGTGACGATGATGGTGGTGACAAAGGTGAGATGTTTCCTCCATTGGCCTGATGTCCTTTGATTCAAAACTCAAGGAAGAAAACAGTGTTTTGGTTTTTTTAAATTCATTTAGGGGCCAGCGCTATGGTGCAGTGGGTTAACGCCCTGGCCTGAAGCACTGGCATCCCATATGGGCACTGGTTCTAGTCCCGGTTGCTCCTCTTCCAGTCCAGCTCTCTGCTATGGCCTGGGAAAGCAGTAGAGGATGGCCCAAGTCCTTGGGCCCCTACACCCACGTGGGAGACCCGGAGGAAGCTCCTGGCTCCTGGCTTTGGATTGGCGCAGCTCCAGCCGTTGCAGCCAATTGGGAAGTAAGCACCGGATGGGGAATCTCTCTCTCTCTCTCTCTCTCTCTCTCTCTCTCTCTGCCTCTCCTCTCTCTAACTCTGACTTTTAAGTAAATAAATAAATAAATCTTTAAAAATTCATTTATTTATTTGAAAGGCAGAGTTACAGAAAGCAGAGGCTCAGAGAGAGAGAGAAAGAGAGAGAGAGAGGTCTTCCATCTGCTGGTTCACTCCCCAAATGACTACAATGGCCAGAGCTGGATCAATCCAAAAATCAGGAGCCAGGAGCTTCTTCCCAGTCTCCCATGTGGGTGCAGGGGCCCAAGGACTTGGGTCATCTTCCACTGCTTTCCCAGGTCATAGCAAAGAGCTGGATCAGAAATGGAGCAGCCTGGACTCAAACCGGCAACCATATGGGAAGCCGGCACTGCAGGTGGTGGCTTTACCTGCTGCGCCACAGCGCCAGTCCCAACAGTGGTGATCTTATTGGGTCTCCACAAACTTCAGCCCATGTCTTCACCACTAATTGTCGGCTGAGATTTAGTAAGGGAAATAGCTGAGAGGTGGTTTAAAGTTGCTCAAGAAACATTCTGCAGAGCCTCTGGAGGTGCAGATCAGCAGGTACACAACCTTTAGAAAAAGGAAGTCAAGTAGAAGAGCTTGGTAAATGGGGATTGGGTGGCTGCTTTATTCTATACTTTAAAATTAGCAGCTGCCTTCCTGGAACACAATTGGAGTATTTCTGGAATCAGTCAGTCATTGCTGTCAGGATACGTTGGATCAGGTACTTTCAACCAAAGATCTGAACAGTGCATGTGTGGTTTATCCTTAATTTACACTTGTCATTCCTATATTCTGATTTATAGACATATATAATATCCAACAAGAGAAGAAAACTTTTTTAAAAAAATTTACTTCAAAGGCAGTTATAGAGACAAAGAGAAACAGAGGGAGAAAGAGGTCTACCATCTGCTGTTTCACTCTCCAAATGACCACAACGACCAGGGCTGGACCTAGGCTGAAGCCAGGAGTCAGGAGCTTCATCCAGGTCTCCCACATGGGTACAGGCCCCAAGCACTTGGACCATCCTCTGCTGCTTTCCCAGGTATGTTTGCAGGGAGCTGCGCTGGAAGTGGAGCAGCTGGGATTCAACTAGCACTCATATGGGATGCCAATGCTGCAGGTAGTACCTTAACTACTGTGCCACAGCTCCAGCCCCAAATAAACCTTGTATTTTGTAGCTCCATGTGCACTGTGCTCTCAAATTTACAACAAAAACTGAAAAGAGAAATTTTATATCCTACTTGTGAAGAGCCTGAAATGATGGTTCCAACTCTCATGAGGCTCTGGACGCAATTTCTCCACGTGCCCTCGAGATTTCTCCAGATGAACAGCCTGCCTTGAATCCAACAGATTCAAATTCCAACCACAAACTCCCTTTGTCCTTTTACAATTCATTACCTCCTTTAGAGATAGCATCTAACCAGTGAGTCACCAGGCTTCATTTCTGGGCCCCTCTTCTCTGGGGTACAGCTCTCTGGCCCTCCCTCAAGGCAACTTCTGTTCCTCTCTGGCCTTACTGTCTGTCCCTGTCCTTGTCCCACCACTGGTCATGTCTCACCACAGCTCTAATGATAGCCTCCGCTCCACCTGCTGAAGGCCATCCTGAATATTATGGAAAGATTTCCCGACCAATTTTGCTAAAACATGGATTTAATCATTTAATCAAGCACATTCAGTCTCCTGGATATCTGCAGCATAGAATTTAAAGACCTCATTCTGAGTGCTGCTTGTCTCAGCCCTGTTTCCCTCTGTCCCTCCTTCTTTGTGAACCCTAAACTGTTCTGGTGGGGAGCTGCTGCCTGAGGACTCTCCCTTTGCACCTGGAACCAGGGCAAGCCGCAAGTGCCAGGGGATTTCATTCAGAAGAAGCCCTCAACCAATGGCCAATGAGTGCAGCAAGTGAAGTATAAAAACCCACGGCGCTAGGCTGAGGCTTCTTGTGCACTGCTTCCCAGAGATAGCCAGCAGGACTGGGCTCTCCTGCTCATAGGCAGAATCTGCTCATAATGTACCTTTTATTATCAGCTACTTTGTTTCCTTGACTAACTTTTCTCCTCCCCTGCTGGTGCTTTCTGTGAGCACCCCTCCCAAATAAACCATTTGCTTGCACATTTTTGTCTCAGGGTCAGCTCCTGCTGGAACGCAATGTAACACACTGTGACTGTGGTCTCATCTCAAGCTGCTTAAACTGACTTCTAGTATAACTTCGTTCCCCCACTTGGGAAATACTCATTTGGCAAAAATCTTGAGGTCAGAAATGGCCTCTTCCTCTGTGTGTTCAACACCTAACACAGTCTCTTCCTTGAAGCAGGTGCCGCTCTTCTTTTCTTTTTAATTTATTTTATTTGTTTGAAAAGCAGAGTGAAAAAGGAGAGAGTTCCCATCCACTAGTCACTCCCCAAATGCCCACAGTGTCCGGGGCTGGGCCAGGCCGAAGCCAGGAGCCGGAAACTTGATCCAGGTCTCTAACATGGGCAGCAGGGACCCAGTTGCTTGAGCCCTCATCTGCTGCCTCCCAGGGGGCACATTAGCGGGAAGCTGGCATCTGGCAGGAACCCAGGCACCCTGATTCCGCATGAGGGCATCCCAAGGGGCACCTTACCCGCCAGTGTTTCAATAAAGAGGAAGAACTGCATTTCAATACTTAGAGAAAAAGTTAAATTTTTCTAGCATTTACAGTAATTCTATAGCAGAACAGTGATCACACCGCAATTTAGAACTCTACCACAGTGAACACCATACATTATCTGTAGCCTTCACTCCATACTTTTCTGGTTACCTGGTCCTGAGAGTCACATCTCCGTGTACCTCTCCTGTTTCAGCCCCAGCCCCTAACACTCACTGAAGGCGGGCCTGTGATTTATGTTTCTTTCCAATACCAGCCCCTCACACATAGTATAGGCTCAACTCCAAAAACATGCTTTAATGAAGCCAAGAGTTATAAAGCACCTGAGAGTGTTTTAAATGGTTTACTTCTTAAAACATAGTTTGAAAACATTTTTCAGTGATCATCTTTATTCTAGTCATTTTTATGCCTATCGTAGACAAGTAAACCAGCAGAATTCTATCATATTATACAGATTTTAAGTTGAGAGCATCCCCATTAATGAGGTTATACCGTACTCATGAAATTACTCGATCAGTTATTGAAATCAGGATCCTGTAGAGTGTGTGATGCCAGCTAACATTGTGAATATCCTGATTGCAGAGTCCTCATCCTTCCCTTTCCTTGTTATCAGCTCTACTGTAGTGCTGATTCACAGTTAGCTCTCTCTTCATCCCAAAGAGGCAGTCTGCAGATCTTATAACTTATCTTGCAGTCAGAAAATCTAATTCACTGCATCAGACACAGCTGTGTAGGTTCCCTTGGCTGCTGTAGGCAGCATCCTAGAGAAGTTAGCTTAGGTAAAGAAAACAAAATAACAGAAAACAATAGGAGGGGGGGAACGTCAGTGTTGCATGGCCTGGACCCAGGTATATCATTCTCACAAAGCAACTTTTTCTGTGTTTGGTATTAGGGCTTGGCTTGAGTCATCAGCAAGTCCTGGTGGGTTGGAATTTTGAGGCCTTGTCTCTTAGGAAACGTTGTTAGAGATTCCTCCACCAGTGTCACTGGCAGCCAGGAAAGGATAAATTTGAAGTTGATTTGTACTCCAAATTCATAGTTTCCTTCCCTTGATGATCCAAATATCTGCATGATCTTCCATGCAGCAGTAAAGTCAACTGAACACTTTCGAATAGACTGTGCACCTAGGTACAAGCAGGAGGCTGTGCTTGTAGTTGTGGTTCAGAAGCAGTTATCCTGCTAAAAGGAATGCAGGTACAATGCAGATGTATGTAAAGAAAAATATTCTGCATGAAACTCTCCTCCTAGGACTATAGTTCTGGCATTCTTTTTAAATATATATGTATAAATATATACTTATATAAAAATAATTATAATTTATTTTTCAAATAAATTTCAGATTCAATAACTTTGGACCCTGTCAGATTTTCAAATTGTTATTAAAGAACAATAGAACCCAGTTGGTGAGGGAGTAGCCGTTGCTTTGAATTACATTCTGTTTTGAGCACTATCTAACACATATTATAACTAGGAATAGTGTGTGCAGGCAGAAGAGATTTGCCAACAAGGAGAGACCTGTAATCCAGATCTTACATTGTTGCTCTCAGGACCTGATATATAATTATCTGCCTGGCTCAAAATTTACTGACACGTTAAAAAAAAAAAAAAGAGAGAGAGAGTAGAGCATTAAGCCCAGTGCAATATGAAATATGGCCTGGGCAATTGCATGGGTCTTGTACCCTTGAGGCTGGACCTGGCCACCCTCCACTTTCAGGATCCTTCTCTGTAAAGTTTGATTCTCCATGGTTCTCGATTAAATGCAGTGTTCCTAGACACACATTAAAAATCCAAGTCAAAATTGAGCCTTGCTATATCATTCAAGTGTGTCACCCTGAAGTCCATGGAAACTTACTCAATGCTGCAAGGTGGGGCCCAGTGGGAGGTGTCTGGGCTACAGGGTGGAGCCTCCTTGAGAGGGTTGATGCCCTTCTGCACTGAGTTCTTCCTCATAAAACTGGATTGGTGGCCGGCGCCGCGGCTCACAAGGCTAATCCTCCGCCTGCGGTGCCGGCACACTGGGTTCTAGTCCCGGTTGGGGCGCTGGATTCTGTCCCAGTTGCTCCTCTTCCAGTCCAGCTCTCTGCTGTGGCCTGGGAGTGCAGTGGAGGATGGCCCAGGAGAAGCACCTGGCTCCTGCCTTCGGATCAGTGTGGTGTGCCGGCCGCAGCGCACCAGCCGCGGCGGCCATTGGAGGGTGAACCAACAGCAAAGAAAGACCTTTCTCTCTGTCTCTCTCTCTCACTCTTCACTCTGCCTGTCAAAAAAAAAAAAAAAAAAAAAAAAAAAAAGACTGGATTGGCTATGAAGACAATGGTGGGGCCGGCGCTGTGGCATGGCGGGTAAAGCTGCCACCTGCGGCACCTGCATCCCATATGTGGTCTAGTTCGAGTCCTGACTTCTCCACTTCTGGTCCAGCTCCCTGATAATGTGCCTGGGAAAGCCATAGAAGATGGCCCGTTGCAGCCATTTGAGGGTTCAACCAGTGAGGGTTCAACCAGATCTTTCTCTCTGTGTTTCTCCCTTGCCCTAACTCTGCCTTTCAAATAAAAATAAATCTTAAAAAAGATAAAAAGGCAAGGCTATTCCTCATGCTTTACTCTTCCATGTGCCCCCACTTCTCCCTCCTCTTTCAGCCAGGAGTTTCAGCAGCAGGAGGACCCCAGATTGTGCATTTCTCAACCTCTAGTATTGTAAGCAAAAGAAACTTCTTTCCTTTGGCAATTCCCTTGTTATAACAAGGGAATGGATTAAGACAGGCCTACAGAGGAGCTATATAAATACAATTCTGGAATTTTTCTTTTTAAAAAAGATTTATTTATTGATTTGAAAAGCAGAGTTATACAGAGGCGGAGGTAGAAAGAGAGAGAGAGTTCTTCTATCCGCTGGCTCACTCCCCAGGTGGCCTCAATGGCTGGAGCTGGGCTATCTGAAGCCAGGAACCTGGAGCTTCCTCTGGGACTCCCCATACAGGTGCAAGGGCCCAACCTCTTGGGCCATCTCCACTGCTTTCCCAGGCCACAGCATAGAGCTGGATCAGAAGTGGAGCAGCCGGGACTCGAACCGGCACCCATATGGGATGCCGGCACTGCAGGTAGCTACTTTACCTGTTACACCACAGCGCTGGCCCTGTAATTTCTTAATACAGTAGAATACCTATCTACATCATGGTGGAAACATCACAGATTTGGGGGAGTAGGGCTAGATCTTAATAGAAATTCAATAATCCTAGGAGGATGGCAGGGGATTTGGCCTAGCGGTTAAGACACTGGGCATCTGTGTCCTATGTTGGAGTGCCTGTGTTCAATACCTGCCTCAGGTTCTTGCCTCCAGCTTCCTGCCAATGTAGACTCTGGAAAGCAATCGCTCAAGTAGGTGGGTTCCTGCCACCCATAGTGCTTGAGTTTCTAGTTCCCAGACTTGGTCCTGGCTCTAGTCCAACCCTGGCCATTGCAGGCATTTGGAAAATAAACCCGCTGACCAGAGCCCTTTCTCTGTGTCTCTTTTTCTGTTTTTTTTTTTTTTTTTTCAAATAAAAAATACTAACTTAGTCCTAGAAGGATATTCTTGCTTTCCTTCTTACCTATTTGTCAATTTTTAAAAGCCAACCTTGGAATTCTGAGCGTTTATGCACTCACCTACCCTAACAGTGTTTGTGAAGGAGAGAGAAGTAGCAAATGCACCTACGATCATGCTTTCACAATGACCTTCCCACAGATACCTCCCTGAACTCTCCTCTGTGTTCCACTGAATCTGTGAACTCCTTTTTTTCAGGGCCATCTCCAGGCAATTCTGCACACTCCCCTCCAGGTCTTTTCCTGCTTCCCATATCACCCCTCTGAGCAATAGAGAGATAAGACTAGATCTTCATGAGTTAGCTTGGTCTTCACTCCTACTGCCCCCAAAGCCTCTCCTCTTCTTATCTGGGAGGCCCAGCTGTATCCTTGAGTTTATCCTTGACTAGTATTCTTTATTTTAACTTAGAATAGAACAACTTAGGTCTTCTCTTGAAATTGGAATAAAGAAGTGGCTTGCATGCCCACCTCAGCTGTTGATTTAGTTTTGCATTATTGAAACAAGTGAGATTTATGTGTCTACTAATCCCCAAATAATTTGAGAATAGTATACATTAGTAACTCTGAAACTGAAACCTTCAAAGTGTTTTCAAATTTGATTAAAATTCTTTCCTCACTGACACCATGTTTCTTCTAAGTCCTAAAGACCCACGTACTGTGTGAATTCCTCTCATTGTCATTTTTTTAAAATTAATGTATTCAAAAGGTATTGGCTGCAATGAATCTTGGTGAGCTCCTATGACAAACTAAGAGTTTTGGTTGAGTTTTAAACCAAGTTACAATGTTAAGCAAAGGAAATTTTCAGACATTTTGTGATTCTCATCAAAAGCAGTTATGCAAGACATTCTTCAGGCAATTTATGTTTTAATGTCTAGTGAATGGAAATCATCCTAACTACCCTCTTACTTATTTCAGACTGAAAACATCAAGGTTTTGTTGTTTTGTTTTTTTAATTTTTTAATTTTTGCTTTTTTTTGAATTTTTTAAATGAAGAATTTAAGCCAGTGGTATTATTTCTACTATGACAATTACTTTTATTATTGTAAATTTTTAAACATTTATTTTATTTAATTAAAAGATAGATTGACAGAGAACAAGAGAAAGAATGAGAAAGAGATGGTTCATCCACTATTTCAGTCCCCAAATGGCTGCAGCGGCTGGGGCTGGGCCAGGTTGAAGCCAGGAACCAGGAACTCCATCCAGGTCTACCCCGAGGACAGGGGCCATCTTCCATTCATTAGCCGTATGCATCAGTAGGGTGCTGAATCAGAAGCAGAGGAGCCAGAACTCAAACCAATGCTCCGTTCTGATATGGAATGCCGGCATCACAAGCAGCAGCCCACTGTGTCACAAGACTAATCCCTATTGTAAACACATTTAAGTATTATTTTAGTTTTTAGAATCCATCACCTCTTAAGTCCAATTTTTTTGATAAGATAGAATTTAGTTAATACATTTTTCCACTGAATTAGGTTTTTAGAGAAAGGAAGTGATTTAAATGACATTTCTACTTGGAAATTGGTAAGAGATATTGAGATCATTTATCCAAATATCTGTTTTATAGGTATGGACTATACCTAAACACAATTTTTCAATCAGTTTTTAGTAAAATAATAATACTGGTCTGATTCTCAGAGTATTTAAAGTGTGCAAATTGATAAACTTTGGTGAATTTGACATCTTTGAACAAATTAGCATCTTCAGGGTAGTAAACATATCTGTTACCTCCCAGAGTTACCTTGTACCTGTTTGCAATCCTGCCCTTCCTATTTTTTCTCAAGGCCCCCTTCCTACAACCCCAAGATAACCATTGAACTACATTTTGTCACTATTGGTTTGTTAACCTTTTCTAATTTTTAAAATCTGGTTTCTTTCATTCACCATAATCATTTTGAGATTCCTTCTGTTGTTTCATCTTGTTTTCAATAAATCAGTTTCTTTTTATCACTGAGTAGTATTGCATTGTGTGAAACATCATGTTCTGCCTGTCCATTCACTATCAAATGTTGTGAATAGCCTTCTTCTTCTCTTCTTTAAGCTAAATGCCGTCTTCAGTTATGCCTCCAGGAAGGCCTCATGACATCACAGGAGTTTTGTGGTCAGCACATCTAGGTCCAAATCCCAGCCATGATCTCTTGCAGCTGCGTGAATGTGCCTTTTGTGGGTTTCTTCTTAGGGCTGCAGTTCCCTTTTCTGAAAAGCGAGCCTAGTTGTGTGCGCCTCTTGGGACTGTTGTAAAGATTCAATATGTAAAGCATATAGAACAGAACTTGACACACAGTAAATGCTAGATAGTGGTGGTTATTATTACTACCATCATTAATCCGCAGGACATGTTGGGTAGAACTTCAGGCTCATAGAACACCCTCAACAAATGGTAGCTATTACCAACTTGGCTGCTGTTACGACAGGACCTTCCTTTCCTTTCCTTGTCCCTCTCATGTTTTCAGCCTCTTCACTGTCCTTGTCACTGGTTGTCCCAGTGCGATCCAGCCAGGCAAGACAGAGGAGGACAGAGGCTTCCTGAGTTTGATCCCAGGACCAGCAACATTTACATGGACCTGGAAACTTGTTCGCATTGCAAACTCTCAGGCCCCAACCCAGGCCGAGTGAAGCAGACACTCTGGAGGTGGAGGTCTGTGACTGGTGAGTGGCCCAGGTTTCGGGTGGTTCTGATGAAGATGAAGTTTAAGAACTAGTGAAGCAGGGTAATTACCAGGTTGGGGCTCCGTTAATGCAGGCTCAGTTCACATCAACTTGCTTGTTAGTGAAAGCGCACTGTTGACTAATTGAGCTTAATATCAACTAAAACCCTTAAGTCTTTTTCACACATGTTGCTGCTAATCCCTATATTCCCCATCTAGCACTTGTACAGGATTCTTTTTGGACTGAAGTATAAGTCTTTACATTTATCCCTATTAAACTTAATCTTGTTAGATTCGGCCCATCGCTTCAGTCATGTTTGGGGAAATTTTAGTTCAGCTGGAATGAACCATGACAAAAAGGCAGGGCCTAGAGACCAAGGAGGAATGTTGCAAGGACAACATCCTTTTATATATTGGCCGAATAAAGGCTGATGAGATACTGGCTATGGTGGGCTTCTAATTAAACACTTGAGACCCTGGGAGGATGGAGTAATTTGATTTCAGTTTAATTTAACTAACATCTATTGGGTGTCTACCAAATTGCTGACCATGAACAAGATACAGAAGCGCTAAACAGCCCACTCTTTAATGTCAGAGATTAGCAGAGATGAAGCGGTTTTTGTGTTTTGCTTTTGCTGTGTTTTGGTTTTTTAGAAGATGCCTGCAGATCAACATACCAGTAGTTAGAAGTCTCAAGTGCCAGATCCTTTGCTGTAGACTTTGTTGACAATGTCATATTTAACTTGCAAGCCAATCCAATGGTATAGGAGTGATTACCTCATTTACAGTTGAGGAAACTAAGAATTAATACATTTCCTCAAGGTCACCTAGGTAGTTAGCAATAGAGCTGGAGGAATTCCCAGATCTGTGTGGGTTTAAAAAACATGCTGTATGTTGGCTTTCTCCCTGAGATCAAGAAAATTAAATTCTTTAAAATTATTGATGCTTTTGGTCTGATGTATAGTGGGTAAATTTACAATCCTAAAAACATTTAAATAGCAATTGATGACCGAATCCTCAACAGACCGGTAGTACAACTAACTGTGCTCACAGTCCTAATTTTTCTTTTTTTTTTTGTAAAGATTTATTTATTATTTATTTGAAAGTCAGAGTTACACAGAGAGAGGAGAGGCAGTGAGATAGAGAGAGGTCTTCCATCCGATGGTTCACTCCCCAACTGGCCGCAATGACTGGAGCTGTGCCGATCGAAAGCCAAGAGTCAGGAGCTTCTTCTGGGTCTCCCATGTGGGTGCAGGGGCCCAAGGACATGGACCATCCACCAGTGCTTTCCCAGGCCACAGCAAAGAGCTGGATAGGAAGAGGAGCAGCCGAGACTAGAACCGGCGCCCATATGGCATGTCGGTGCCGCAGGCGGAGGATTAACCAAGTGAGCCATGGTGCCAGCCTCCTGGCCCCCCCCCCCAAATTTTTCAAAACTTATATTTGGTTTTATTTTTATTTGCCTCTTTTAAAATGTTAACCAAATACTTTAATCAATATCCATCACAATATTAATGTTGTAACTATAGGTCATTACCTCTGGCAACCAAAGCTTTGGAAAAGGATATAATTTCTCCCTCTAGGGGGCAAAACTAGCCAATTCTATTCTAATGGGTAGTATCTGCTGTGTTTTACTGTGATGCAAAATTGTGTGTTTTCATAAAGTACCTTATAGTGAAATTAGTACACTGTAGTGAAAGGGCACTGGTCTTGGAAGATGAAGATTAAAATTGGGTTCCACTTACTGACTATGTCACGCTGGGCAAAAATTCAACCTGGATTAGCCCTAGTTTTAATTTAATTTAATTTTGTTAGCCCCAGTTTTTAGATCTCTCAAATGGGAAAGATAATGTTCATGGAGTGGTGAGAATTAGCTGAGACAGCATCTGTGAAGGATTTCCGTCATTTTTCCAATGGTTTATAAAGAGTTACTACGTTTTTATACCTGTCTATTTTATAAGTTTCCACAGTGTAACACTTCTGCTGGTTACACATCTACTTAATTCATAGAGCAGAATTCAAAATTTTTGAGCATTGCTCAAAATGCTTCCATTCTTTCAGTTTCTTTTTAGCGGTAGAGCTTCTTGTAGAATTACACAAGAACAATGAGATAGAACCAATATTGAATTCCTAGATTTGGCTTGTTAATTAGCATTTCAAAGATAAATTCTCCAACATTGTCAATACTGCTAACATCATTATAAAAAGGTACCCAGTAGGTGCTTGTATGCCTGAGGCCATGTACTACGGTTATACAAAGTAAGTTAAGCTGAAAGAGCCTTCTTCTCTAGGACTAATATGGGCAGACTTTAGATGAATAGGGAAAAGTAAGGAAATGTACTTAAATGCCCAGATTTGAATCCTGCTCTGTTAGTTATAAGAATGAAACCCTGTATTATGGGTGGAATGTCTAGTGCATCAGTCCTTAATGCATAGTCAATATTAGACATTATCTGAATGAGGTAAGGTATGCTCATCTCTTCTGGTCCTCATACCCTGAAAATATGGAGCTGCTGCTGATCATCCCAAATAATGCTGTCGCCTAGACATGGCTGTCAGTCACTAGAGCAGGAGCCCCAAACTTTGGAAGTCCTTCAGAATAATGACCTTGTTTTACAAATGCGGCAGCTAAAGTCCACAGTGGTTAAATGGAACATCCAAAAACGGTAGGGCCAGTGAGTGACAAGGTTGAACTAAAACCCAGGCTCCACACTCAAAGGCTGCCCCTGTCGCTCCCTCCGCTTCCTCAGGCTCTTGGTTGCTTTAATCTCTTCTTATGCTTGCCTTGCCAATAGGTCTGTGCTCTTCTGGCCTGCTGCCAATTTAGGCTGTCCAGTTTTAGCTAAGTCTTCATGGTTAATCTTGTTATTCAGCTCCTCTTTTTTTTTTTTTTTTTTCTTAACATGTAAGTTTCACAATTTACTTAGTAGGGGAAAAAAAAAAAACAAAAAACAAAAAACAAAAACCCTGCGTTTATTTTCCAAATAGAACCTTTCTTGTATCAAAAATAAATAAATAAAACCTATAAAAGCTTTCCTGGTTGGATATGGATGAGGTGGTGGCAAACCGGTCTCTGCCGTCCCCTCTAATGTGGTCCCTAAGGGAGTTCTGCCGAATCCTCAGGGCATCTCTTAGCAACACAATTTAAAAGTTATTACCTAACACATACACTTAACAATGGTTATTCCCAGGGACTCTCTCAATTGTTCTGAGAGACTGAGGCCACTTCCGGATTTAAGAATACAGAAAGGCTAAACAAGCTTACACAAATTGTGATATATTTTAAATGTTTACCCATAACAGATTAATATTTTTAATTCAGGTACAAAATTGATGACAGTGTGCAAGGCCTCATTTTGACAAACCATTGGAAGTTTAACTATGAGTTACTTCTACTCCCCCCTCCAACTTTTCAGTGTCCTGACTATTCCTGATTTGGACTGTTACTCAGTTCTGATTCTGAATTTATTCTCTCACTCAATCTCCATTTAGTGAATCCTATGACGTGTTAAATTCTGTGGAAGGTATTGGGGCCACAAAGATGAAAAACACATAATGATTGCCTTCCAAGTAAATAGCAGATTAATAAAAGAGACAGTTCCAAAGCTGGTTCCTATGGAAACGTGATTTCTGGGAATCTTGCTTTTGGGTAGTCCCTGGCCCAGCAGTTGTGTTATAGCACTGGATGTGACACGGCATCTGTTCAGGGCCTACCCTGTAAGAAGACTGGCAGTTTTTGATTCCTTCTTTCTGGAATTCTTTTATTTGGGAGCCCCGAATTGCTGTGTTAAAATTAGGTTACCTTGGTGGAGGGACCATATGGGAAGACTGTGGCGAGAACGAAGCCCAGCTTTGCCACCATCCCATGTTCTGTGTGGTTGTCCAGCTCTCAGCCAAGGTCCCAGACATAGGAGTGAATTGTCTTGGAAGTTCCAGTGTAGTTGAATCCTGCAATTGACTGTAGTATCAGCTGACACCACATCAAGTTGAAGAACCATACAGCTGATCCCATTCAACGAACCTCAGAATTTAGGAATAACAAATTATTGTTTCAACGCCAATGTCTTAGAGTAGTTAGTTACATAGCGATAGATAACTGAATGGATAGATGGATAAAAAGATAATTAAGATGCTTTGCTATTGGGACCGGCATTGTGGTGTAGCATCCTATATGGGCACCAGCTGGAGTCTCAGTTGCTCCACTTCTGATTCAGCTCCCTGCCAATAGGCTTAAGAAATCAGCACAAGATGTCCCAAGTGCTTGGGCCCCTGCACCCACGTGGGAGACCTGGAAGAAGCTCCAGGCTCCTGGCTTCGGCCCAGCCCAGCCCTGGCTGTGGTGGCTATTTGGAAAGTGCAACAGTGGATGGAAGATCTCTCTCTCTCTCTCTCTCTCTCTGCCTTCCTATCCATAACTCTGACTTTCAAATGAGTAAATAAATCTTTTAAAAAATAATCAATAAATAAATTCTACTCCTTTGAAAAAGAAAAGATGCTATGCTATCATTGAAGTATGTACAAACTGAAGTGGTAGCATTGAGAAAACATGGAGTATACAGTACTTGGCTAGGGACTAAGAGTATACCAGGGGTCACAGAGGAACTGGCATTATGAGATGGGTGTTCAATGAGTTCGATTTTGTCAGGCAGTGAAAGCAGCTTGTATAAAGAAGCCTGAAAGAACATATTAGCATGGAAAACAGCATGTAGTTCAGCGTGGCATGGGACATGAGGCATCACGAAGGTGTATTAGAGCCAATTTCTAAAGGAATTTGCTTCTCAGGTTTATGCTATTCTGCAGGCAATGGAAGGCCAAGGATGGCGCTCAGGCACTGCTGTGAAATGAGCGGTTGTGCTATGTTATCACAAGCCTATTTCTCTCTGATTATTTATAACCATCCTCTTTCTCTTCTTCTGTGACTCCATCCAGGTTCTCCTCCTGCTTCTCTAGTCGTTGCTTCTCTTTTGGACTTACGGGCTTCATTCCTTCATTTTCCAAGTTTCTGTCTTTGATTTTCTACTCCTCTCTCTCCTTATTGTCTTTCGACTGCAACTAAGATTATTGGAAGAAGATTCCAAATCTCTGTCTCTAGACTGGTCTTTCGAAATGCTATTATACCTCAAACAAGTCTCAAATAAGACCAATTTTCTTCTCGTGTCTATAAGAAAAGCCTGCCCCTTATCTTCATTTCCCATTCCTGTAATTTCTTCGTATTACCAAGGCTTACAACCTCAGAATGACTTGTTCAGTTACCAACTTTCTTACATACGTGATTTACCAATCAAGTTCAGTTGTTTTTCCTGTATACTGTCTTTAACATTTTTCTATTTCATTGCTCTCTTATTTATAATTTTCTTAAAATGTATATTGATCTTGCCAGTCTCTTACTGAACAGTGTTTTTCAAAGCTGCTGGATCTGTAGCTGAAACATGGGTCCTTGTACAATCTGGTCCATAACTGTCTAATTTTTTAAAGCTCTCTTTCCTAAACTCACTGCTGTACAGGAAAGTTGGTAAAGGCCTACCCCTGTGTTGCATGTTCTGTGTATAATACTCCTTAGAATTGTGCCAAATTGGGAGCTAAGTCGCTAAATGAGGATGAAATTCTTGGTAGGACATAGAGGAGAACTAAGAAGAAAACATGTTTGTTTCTTCTTAGGGGATTAAGAGAAAGCTAATCAAGGGAGAGAAGATAGATGCCTCAGTGCTGACGCTAAAATGCTTTTCATAAGTTGCCTGAGAAGAATCACTTGGGAAGCTTAGTAAACGTGAGGTACCCAGGCCGTACTGCCTTTAGCAGTGGGTCTCAAATTAGGCTAAACATGAGACTCACAGGGGGAGTTTTAGAAAAATACTGATGCTTGCCTTCCTCCGTAAGTCAGTTTGATTTAATTGGTTTTGACCGAAACCTGGGCATCAGAATTCATTTTAAAGCTCCCTGGGTGATTATAATGTGCAGCCAAGGTTGAGAACACTACCCTAGAGATTCTCTTTCACTGTGTCTAGGGTGAGAACAATGAGTAGAGCTCCCTGCGTGATTCTGGGAGCCATGCTGCCATAGGAAGAAGCATTTGTCCCCCTGGGCATTTCTGGAAAAGGGTTGAATTAATGCCTAAGGCAGGCACAGGATGAAACATTAGGTCACCCGCAGGTTGTACTTACAGGTAGGTGACAGACTGGCTTCTGAGTTAGTGGCTGTGCCTAGCTCATCCTTATGCCTACTCTCACCGTGAAATTATTCCTCACTGTTTTTCTTCCAGAAGCCAAATTGACTTAATTTTATCACTTGCACTTCAACCAAACTGGCCTGGCTGGGGTCCTCCATGATTTCTCACATTCATTGCCTCTTCCTTGTGTTGATCTTAGCTGCTAACTTCAAAACCTGATCCATTTCTAATGCTCAGCGTATATCCCACCACCTTAGTAACTGCTCTTATATCTCATATACAATCGATCTCCTGAAAACCTGAATGCCAATCCAGTGTCTAACAGTAACACGCTGTAAGTCACTTTAACTTGCACGTGAATCATTAGGGCTGCAGATGAGCTATGCCAAGTTCAAAACACAATGCACACATACCTGTGGTTACCGTGTATATTCATATTTTTAAATTAAGGAAATGTCATTTTAATATCTAGATATTACAGTAAAATTTAGCTATGCTACTAACCTATACAAGCTACTAAGTCTTAGCTATTTTATTAGTTGACTTGGGCTGTCATATAGAGTACCATACTGTGTGTCTTAAATAACAAAAATGTTTTTTCTCATAGTTCTGGAGGCCAGAAGCCCAAGATGAAGGTGTCAGAAGAGTTTCTGTCTTCGGAGGACCTGTCTTCGGAGGACTCTCATTGACTTGTGGATGGCTGTGTTCACATGGTTTTCATTCTGTGCATGTCTGTCTCCATAGTTCCTCTTATACCAGCAGTGTAGGATAAGGGCTCACCCCCCAGTGACCTCACTTTAACTTTGTTTTTAAAAGATTTTTTAATTTATTTAAAGGCAGAGTAAGAGAGAGAGAGAGAGAGAGAGAGAGAGAGAGAGCACTTTTCCACCCACTGGATCATTCCCCAAATGGCTGCAATGGCCAGTGCTGGGCCAGACCGAAGTCAAGAACTTCCTCAGGGTCTCCCACGTGGGTGCAAGGGGACACAAGTAGTTGGGCCATCTTCTACTGCTTTCCTAGGTCATTCACAGGGAGCTGAATCAGAAGTGGAGCAGCTAGGATTCGAACTGGTGCCCACGTGGGATATAGGTACTGCAGAGAGCAGCTTAATCCTCTGTGCCACAGCACTGGCCTCTCATTTAACTTAATTACCTTTTTAAGACCCCATCTCTAAAAACAGTCATATTCTGAGACAATAGGAGTTAGAACTTAACCATATTATTTTGGGAGAATATAATTCAGCCTGTAACAGCTGTCTTACTATATTAGTGACTCACTTTATATGTCAGGACTGTATGCAAGGTTTAACATGCTTAAAACAAATAAATGCCTAGTAAGCCTATATGTGTGTTTTATTGTCATATTATACTTTTGAATTATAACTTGAATGATAACTTTATGCATATTCTCAGTGGGTAGGGAATGATAAGCATTTATTAACATTTAATTTTAATTAATATTTTGATTACTTCTAAAGCTTTTTTTTTTTAAAAGATTTATTCAATTTATTTAAAAGGCAGTTACAGAGAGAGGTATAGACAGAGAGAGGTCTTCTATCCGCTGGTTCACTCCCCAAATGGCCATAATGACCGGACCTGGGCCAGACTGCAGCCAGGAGCCAGGAGCTTCTTCCAGGTCTCCCACATGGGAGCAGGAGCCCAAGCACTTGGGCCATCTTCTACTGTCTTCCCAGGCTGTCAACAGGGAGCTGCATTGAAAGTGGAGCAGCTGGGACTCAAATCAGCATCCATATGGTATGCCGGCTCTGTTGGCCGGGGTTTTAGCCCACTTTGCACAGCACTGGCCTCACTTTTAAAGTTTTTGACTTATAATTGCTCATAAAAGAGTTTACTGCTTAAACAATAGACATGTCTTAAAATGGAAGGACATAAAGCTTGGCAGGGTGTGACCTTGTCTGAATCAATTCTTTTCTACACCTTTGTCCCATCATCTGTAAAAGGGGACCTTTGCTGCTTTATCACTGAAGGGGAATGAACAAATGAATATTAAAGTCCTTTGCACATTAGAAGCGTGATTCAAATATTACTGGGATGGACCACAGAGAAATTTGGAGAGAAGTCCCCAGAACTGTATCATTCCCCCTCAAAATAACAGAGGTTTAGAGAAACTGAGTAGAATGCTCCAAATTAAATTCAGCTGGCTCCTTTAGCGTGCCTTTACTAAGATCTCCGAAGAGTGTGTGTTTGTTCTGAATGAGTTTTGCCAAAGCACTCTTATTAATAATTCATATGATTACTAGGAATGAACTCAGTGTTGATGAAGTGTTGATTGTTTGCATACTATATAGGACCTGTCCTTTTTTTAATTAAATACTTCTAATATTAATAGCACTTAAGGGCTCTTCTCAAGGCAGTCCTCATTTAAGGGTAAAAAGTCACTATCCAAAGCTAGAATGAAATAAGTTCTTTTCATAAGATAGTGATATTGAAAGGATCCCTAAATCTTTGAACTTTTAAAGACTGGGCACATTTTTAAGCCACTCTCTGCTCGACCTCCCCCTGACTTTTTAGTCAAGGTGGCAAATTAGCCTTGGGTCTTGGGCCAGCTGTCCCTTTGGCAGGCAACTGAGATGACAGAGTGAGGCCAAAGGTCAAGATCAGGAAGTGCTTTCAGGATGCCTCCTCACCCATCTCTTTTCTTCCTCACACTGCTGATAAGAGGGTAATATTGTGCTGTTTGGCACTTGGGTCAAAATCTCTAAGTATGGCTCTGAAAGACATTTGAAAGGGTCAGTTGCTGTGGAATCAATGTCAGCTTAGATCACACCTCCTCCATTGTCTAATGTGTGTCCAAATTACTGTTGTAACCAATAAATGTAATAAGAAGTTAGAAGATTCCCTGGATCTATGGTCTATTTATCAACACCTTAGATATTGGCAAGCCCTGTATCAGTCAACACTCACTCACTATCTTGTTCACACCTGTGTACTGAGTAACTACCATAACACCCAGTACTTACTGCGCAGTGGAAAGGAGAGTTAGTAGGGTTCCCAAGACCCATATGGCTCAATCAAATCATCTTAAAACAAAGCAGGACTCCTTGGAAATAATCACCAGGATACAGACCATGTAGCTAAGCAGATCCTGGAAGGTGGGGAAGTGTGATGGTTAATTTCAGGTGTCAGCTTGACTAGACTACAGAATACCTAGAAATTTGTTAAAGCCTTGTTTTGAGGTAAGCATGTGAAGGTGTTTCCAGAGCAGAGATGTGAGTGGATCTGAGTGAACTAGGTGAGGAACATTCACCCTTAATGTGGGTGGGTATTATCCAATTGGCCAAGGATCTGGAAAGAATAAAAACAGAGAAAAAGTGAATGTGTTGGAGATGGTGCTGTGGCATAGTGGGTAAAGCTGCCGCCTGCAGTGTCAGCATCCCTGCAGCAGCTGAGTCCCAGCTGCTCTGCTTCCAATCCAGCTCTCTGATATGGCCTGGGAAAACAGTGGAAGAGGCCCCAAGGACTCGGGGTCCTTGGGCCCTTGCATTCATGCGGGAGATCTGGAAGAAGCTCCTGGCTCCTGGCTTCAGATCGGCACAGCTCTGGCTGTTGTGACCATCTCGGGAGTGAACCAGTGGATAGAAGACTTTTTTTCTCTCTCTGCCTCTGCCATTCTGTAATCTGCCTTTCAAATAAATAAATAAATCTTTAAAAAAAAAAAGTGAATGTGTCAATCTACTGCAGCTGGAATATACTCTTCTCCTGTTTTTGGACACCACAACTCCATGTCTTCAGCCTTTGGGCTCCAGGAGTTATACCAGTGGCCTCCTGGGGTCTCAGGCCTCCAATCTCAACCTGAGAGTAGAACCATCAGCTTCCCTAGTTCTGAGGCCTTTGGATTTGCACTCAGCCATGCTACTGGTATCCTAGGGTCTCCAGCTTGCAAATGTCCTGTCTTGGAATTTCTTAGTTGCCATAATTGAGCGAGCCAATCCCCCTAATAAGACCCCTGTCATATATCTATTTATATACCCCATTGGTTCTGTCTCTCTGGAGAACCCTAATACAGAAGGTAATGTTGTGTTGCCTGGTTTTGGTGTTGCATAATACATTTCTTCTTATAAGGGTTGAAAGGCAATTGTAAGGAGTCAAAAATTCAACCCAGGAGACTAGGCCATACCACAGTTCCTTTACATCCCAGGCTAGTGAGCTGGGAGATGAGGTTCCATGACACAAAGGTTTAGACTGTAGAATGACTTCTTTAATCAATGTCAAGGCTCATTGAATCTCAACGAGGCTAGAAAATGGCTGAGCTCTTCTTTAGGATTAAGGACCAGTATTGCTGCCCTTGCTTTTTTGGGAGAGTATGGGAATGAAGGATCCTTGTGACAGAAGGTGGGCTTGTTAAGAGTGGTGATGGCAGCCAGATAAGCAATCCTCATGACCTCTGTGGAGCAGAGAAAACAGCTGGACAGCTGATATTTTCATCAGCTATGTGTTTGCCCAGCTGCACAGATGGGCACTTAAATTATATAATAAATCACAGGCATTCCAATGTACTCATCAAATGCTGTCAGTCATAGTGGTTGAAACCATGAGAATCACAGGGTCCAAGGGTTTGTTAGTTACAAGTAGGCCGGTTTATTCTTTAATATAATGTTTTACCTATTATTATTAAAAAAATCTATTGGATGAAGAGAGCCAACACTTATATTAAATTTCATATATCTGTTATATCGCTGATTGTTTCTCTTTGCTGAAGATCCCACTTGGCTTCTTAAGGAATAAGAATTGTTGCTGTCCAACTCCAGTGTCCTTTCTAGGGTAAAAGTGAAATTGAGCTTTGTAACATAATAAAAAGTAGTATTTTTATTTCTTATGATTTAAAGAATCTAACTTCGTCAGTGTTGAATTGGTCTTGTATCATTCCTGATGACTCAATAGCAATGTGTCTACAAATTATTCAAGCCCTTTTCATGACTCATGCCATGTATTACGGCAAAGCAAATTTTCCCTCTCTTGTGAAAAAAAAAAAAAGCCTATTTTTCTTATGAAAATGGGTAGGCATATGGAAACTTTTCAGAAAAAAGATTTGCTATTACTATAAATGGTTATTAACATTTTAAGTAAATTTTTATTTTTTCTTTCATTTTAAGTGAAATAAAAGCTTGTCGTTAAGACGCAACTAGGATGCTAGAAACCTAAGACTTACATTTGGTGGAATTTGAACACTGAAGTTCTAAGGATTTGACTGAGACTCCTGCAGAAATGCTGGCATGAAAGTGCCTGTGCCCAGTTGAAGGGAGGCTGGTCCATGATCTGGGTAGCTTTGGAACCAGCTTGACAAGTGTACATATAAGGAGCTGTCTTAGTCCTTTTGTGCTGCTATAACAAAATACCACAGACTGGGTGCTTTATAAACAATAGATGTTTGTGTCTTGGAGATCCAGAGGCTAGGCTGTCCAAGATCAAGGCAGCAGCATGTCTGATGAAAGCTGCTCTCTGCTTCCTGCATGATGCCTTATTGCTGCATCCTCAAGACAGGAGGAATGCTGTATCCTCACATGGTGGAAGGCAGAAAGGCAAATCAGCGAACTACGTGAAACCTCTTATAAAAGAGCCCTAATCCCATTTGTGAGGGCTCTCATGACCCAACCATCACGTAAAACCCCTGCCCCTTGATTCTATCACAGTGGCAACACTTGAGGTTTGAAGGAGATACATTCAACCACAGCAGAGGGCTATGTCATGGACAATTATCTAAAAGGCCTGCATTGTTCCTGAAATAAATCAGTGAGTATCCTATGAATTTAATACCATGTTAAAGGACTAAGATGCAAATATTTGAGTAATGTGGGACGACTGAGCTTACTTTATTCTTGCATTTCCCAGTTCTCACAAGAAGTGATTACAAACTACTGCTTTAGATGTTCAGAGGTCCAACTTCTGCTATATTTATTGGTGTCTGCCTCCCCCAAGCTAGATCTGTGGAGTCTGGGTTGCCAACAGAAGGGAATCAGAACTGGGAGACTCTTCAAAATTTATACCTGGGGCTGGTGCTGTGGCACAGCAGGTTAAGCCCATATGAGGGCTAGTTCCAATTCAGCTCCCTGCTAATGTTCCTGGGAAAGCAGCAGCAGATCACTTGAGTTCTTGGGCCCCTGCCACTCACATGGGAGACCTGGATGGAGTTCCAGGCTCCTGGCTTCAGCCTGGCCTACCCACAGCTGTTGTAGCCATTTGGGGAGTGAACCAGAGGATGGAAGATCTTTCTCCCCACCTCTCACCCCCCTCATACTTCTGTCTTTCAAGCAAATAAATCTTTTTTTTTTTTTTAATTGATTCCTAGGAGCCAGCACCATGGCTGACTTGGTTAATCCTCCGCCTTGCAGCGCTGGCATCCCATATGGGTGCCGGTTTCTAATCCCGGTTGCTCCTCCTCCAGTCCAGCTCTCTGTTGTGGCCCAGGAAGGCAGTGGAGGATGGCCCAAGTGCTTGGGCCCCTGCACCCGCATGGGAGACCAGGAGGAAGCACCTGGCTCCTGGATTCAGATCAGTGTAGCTCCAGCTGCAGCAGCCATTTGGGGGGTGAACCAATGGAAGGAAGACCTTTCTCTCTGTCTCTCTCTCTCACTGTCTAACTCTGTCAAATAAATAAAATAAATAAATAAATAAATTGATTCCTGATGGGTTCTGTGGGAACCACACTGGCATTTGATATTCAATGAAAAAAAAATTCAACTAACAATATTAAACTCAATATGTCCCTCCACTTCTTAGGGAAAAAAAACCACTATGCTTTTCCTGATGTATCATTTTTACATTTGGAAAAATTGGAAGATTTAATCATGTAAGTCAATTATATGTCTCATTACTTTCAGATAACAATTTTTACTATTAGAGAAGGTAAAGACTATACTTTCAGGGATCATTTCTATAGTTCACTACTATTAGACAAGGTAACTACATATATTTTATATCACTCAGTGATAATAACTTTTACTAGATGGGAAAGTAGTCATATATATATATGTATGCATTTAAAAAGATTTATTTATTCATTTGAAAGGTAGAGTTACAGAGAGGCAGAGGCAGAGAGAGAGAGGGAGGTCTTCCATCCACTGCTTCACTCCCCAGATGGCCACAATGGCTGGAGCTGCACTGATCTGAAGCCAGGAGCCAGGAGCTTCCTCTGGGTCTCTCATGCGGATGTAGGGGCCCAAAGACTTGGACCATCTTCTACTGCCTTCCCAGGCCATAGTAGAGAGCTGGATCAGAAGTGGAGCAGCCGGGACTCGAACTGGTACCCACATGAGTTGCCAGCACTGTAGGTGGCAGCTTTACCCTCTATGCCAAAACTCCGGCCCTATATATATATATATATATATATATATATATATATATATATATAATATATAATCAGTCATGTCTGTATAACTGAAATGATTTGTCCTACAAATTTGAATACAAATATGGGCACATGGGGTGGGCATTTGATATAGTGGTTAATTGGGATACTCATGTCCCATACTGGAGTGTCTGGGTTTAAATCCTGGCTCTTCTGCTTCTTATTGCAGCTTTTGGCTTATGTGCACCCAGGAGGCAACAGATGATTGCTCAAGTACTTAGGTCCCTGCCATCCATAGAGCAGACTCAGATTGAGTTCCCAGCTCCTGACTTTGGCCTGGCGCAAACCTGGCTATTGACATTTGAGGAGTAAACCAGCAGATAGGGTATCTCTGTCTATCTGTCTCTCCGTCTTTCACATAAGTAAAATAAGTAAAAAATTTAAAAAATTGAATACAACTTTTATTTACTTATTTATGAAATGAGCTCAAGCTACTAAGTGTCCTACAAACAGGAAGTTTTAAATATCTCTCTTGGGATGCCACTGTGGCATAGCAGGTAAAGGTGCTGCCTGCAGTGCCAGCATCCCATGTGGGCACTGGTTTGAGTTCTGGCTATTCTACCTCTGATACAGCTCTCTGCTATGGCCTGGGAAAGCAGTAAAAAATGACCCAAGTCCTTGGGCCACTGCACCTGCATGGGAGACCCAGAGGAAGCTCCTGGCTCCTGGATTTGGATCAGCACAGCTCTGGCAGTTGCAGTCACTTGGGGAGTGAACCAGTGGATGGAAGGCCTCTGCCTCTCTGTAACTCTGCCTTTCAGATAAGTAAATAATAAATCTTAAAAAAAAAAATCCCTTTTGAGCTTTCCCCACCCATCAGGCCAATTACACAATCGTTACCTCTAGCTGGCAGTATGCAGTGTCACTGGGGAAGACCATACTCAAAATCTAACGGGTTCTTGTCTACTCTTCATGATGCTCATGCTGAAGTGGATGCCTGTCAGCCCAACAATGGGTCTCTGAACATGAGCTTTGAACTTGCAGCTCTTAGTTGCACCCAGCTATGTGGCTGTTACTCACTTCTGTGGCACTGCATCATCATGGATTGCCTTAGTCACACTGTTGAGATCACTCCACCAGTGTAGCCCAGATACCACCCTAGACTTGTCATTTCTTTAAGGTTATTTCAGGAGCTTCTTGACAGTCTCAGCTCTTAAGCCTTGCACAGACTTGAGAGGTAATTTTGAGTCTCAAGGAGCAAAGGTCAATGAATGGATTCCTTTGTGGCAGAAGGCTTGGACTCCTTTTGCAAACGGATCCATATCCTTCTAAGGAAAAGTTATTTTTATGAAGTAATGAGGCAGATTATGTTAAAATGCTTTTAAAAAGTTATTATCACATCTTAACTTCGAAGTCTTGCATACTTATTTATATAACTAGGAATTGCCTTTCAAATAATTCTCTGAACTAGATTTTTTTGGCAAATAGTCTATATGTGTAAACATAAGGGTGAATAATATAATTTTTAAAGATTTATTTATTTACTTAAAGTCAGAGTTACACAGAGAGAGAAGGAGAGTCAGAGAGAGAGGGAGAGAGAGAGAGAGAGATTGAGGTCTTCCATCTGCTGGCTCACTCCTCAGTTGGCCACAACAACCAGAGCTGTGCTGATCCAAAGCTGGGAGCCAGGAGCTTCTTCTGCGTCTCTCCCACGGTGCAGGGGCCCAAGAACTTGGGCCATCCTCTACTGCTTTCCCAGGCCAAAGCAGAGAGCTGGATCAGAAGTGGAGCAGCCAGAACTTGAACCAATGCCCATATGGGATGCAGGCACTGCAGGCAGTGGCTTTACCCGCTACGCCTCAGTGCCAGCCCCTCTTTCCAGTTCTTAACTTGGCAAATGATCCTCAGCTTTCAAACAACAGGTCTCATATTGTTGCCTTATTGAGGGTTCCTTGATTTCATTTCTAAGATCGCCACTTCTAATTACTTTCTTATCATGAAATTGCCATTTTAGTGGGATTTTGTATTAGTCATTGTTGGTTACTATAGTGAAATACTCAAGACAAGGTACTTATAAGGCAGGAGGTTTATTTTGGCTCATGGTTTTGGAAGTTCACAGTCCAAGATTAGGTGATCCCACTGGAGTCAGCTTTGTTCCTAAGGAGCCAGGAGGGTGACATGGCAAGAGAAAGCACAAGTCTTCGTCTATGTCGCTTTAAAAAGCCATCATAATTTGATCAAGCAGCCCACCCCAACCACCTAATCTAATCACCCCAATAGCTCTACCTCTAAACACTATCATTGGATTAATTTCCCAGCCTCTTACTACCATTGACATATGACTTCAGACAGCAAGCCTTTAACACAAGAGTCTTTGGAGGACAGCCAAACTATATCCAAACCATAGCAGGTTTCAAGAATGAATAAGTGTAAATGTTGTTTTACCTCTAATTTTTTTTAAAGGCAGAGTTAGAGAGAGAGAGAGAGAAAGAGAGAGAGAGATCTTTCATCTGCTGATTCATTCCCCAAGTGACTGTAATGGCCTGAGCTGTGCCAGGCTGAAGCCAAGAGCTTCATCTGGGTGGCAGGGGCCCAAGCACCTGGGCCATCTTCCTTTGCTCTCCTATGCACATTAGCAGGGAGCTGGATCAGAATTGGAGCAGCCAGGACTCAAACCAACACCCATATGAGATGCCAGCATCACCTCTGTGCTGCAGTGCTGGCTTCTTGTCTGTAATATCTACCTGACTCTTGTGATCACAATTCTTTTGTCGTTAGAATAAAAGTTATCATGGGAAGCGGGATACACAGCAGACTCATAGAATGGCAGATGTCCTAAACAGCACTCTGGCCTCAAAAGCAGCCCTTAAGGCATTCAGATCTGGCTGAAGAGCCCATGAGAGTATTGTAGGCATGGAAAGCCAAGACACTCTGGAAAAAAAGGACCTAAATGAAAGATCTCTGCGAGTGTGATCCCAGTGGAAAGAACGGGGCCATCAAAGAAGGAGGTACCTTTCTCTGAAGGGAGGAGAGAACTTCCACTTTGACTATGACCTTGTCTAAATAATATCGGGGTCGGTGAACTCAAAAGGCCTCCATAGCCTTGGCAACTCATGACAAGAGCCTAGGGTGATTACTGACACCATACAAGAGTGTCAATTTGTTAAGTCAACAACAGGAGTCACTGTGCACTTACTCCTCATGTAGGATCTCTGTCCTTAGTGTGCTGTACATTGTGATTTAATGTTATAACTAGTACTGAAACAGTATTTTACACTTTATGTTCTGTGTGGGTGCAAACTGATAAAATCTCTACTTAATATATACTAAATTGATCTTCTGTATATAAAGATAATTGAAAATGAATCTTGATGCGAATGGAATGGGAGAGGGAGTGGGAGATGGGAGGGTTGCGGGTGGGAGGGAGGTTATGGGGGGGGAAAAGCCATTGTAATCCATAAGCTGTACTTTGGAAATTTATATTCATTAAAGAAAAGTTAAAAAAAAAGAATAAAAGTTATCACCATGTTACATAGAATTTTAAAGACTGTATTTTTAACATTAAATCACAAACACTTCTTAGTTTATTAAATATTCATCTTGAATATGATTTTTAATATTTCATTATATGAGCACTGATGTGTCATAATTTAGGTAACTAGAATTTTGTTTTTAGAAATTCATGTTGTTCCCAGTCTTTGGAAAAGAGTTGGAGGAGACCAAGGTAATTATTAAAGCCCTCAAAAATATAGAGGTGGACTTTTGAAACTAAGATGATAGTCTGAAAAGACCAGTGAGAGGATAAACAAAAATGTATTCACACAATCAGGCAGGGATAGTATTTGGATTTCCTCTAAAATTCAAAAGAACCAAATTTAGGACAAATATAAAGAAAATGCAATGCTAACATTGTTGAGCTCACTACACTATGGTTTTTCACCTAAGTTACATGGTACATGGTAACGAAAGTGTAGATTTTGTAGTTTAGGCAATGGGTTAGGTTTCTGAGATGCTGGATATGAATTATTTGTGAAACATCCAAGGGGAGTTGGAGTCAACGGTGTTTGGCTTACGGTAAAATTTCTGATTGAGAGGAAAGGATTGGGAGGCATCAGCATGTATTGAATGGTAATTGAGACCAAAGGAGCTGCATGCAAAAACCCAGGGAATGACAAAAGAAGACAGATGGGTAAAGTGGTGAAAAACATAAAAATTTGCAGTTTGTACAGATGGACATTTAAAGGAGGAAAAGAGCTAGTGGCCAGAGAGATGGGGGCAAAGCCAGGAAGAGTGTGTGTTGAGGATTCCAGCATTGATTAGCCTAAGTGTGTTTGCCTACTTAAATGACTGGTTGCTTTTCCTTCTTCATTCCTTGTTTCTGTCTATCTCTCCAAACTGTGCTCACACAGAGAACTTTTCCAGATACAGCATCCTCTTCCTCCATAGAATATACACATGCTATTGTATTCCTCAGCTGGACTATCCAGTAACTTCACTGGGCTCACTGAACTCAGTGGAGACCTTCAGGATGTGACCTGAAGCATTCTGGGAAAGCTGCTTCTGCCCCGGAAACAGCCCTCTGGCTGACCTGCACAATGCTTGGGATAGCGGGTACTCAGTAAACCCTTGTGAGCAAATGGATCTGTGAATACTGAATGACTAAGTATCTTATTAAAATGCAAATATTCTGGAAGGGATGACAAATAAATTGTCAACCTCAGTTTAACAATTTACTAGGCTGGGAGTTTGTTATCAAAATGCTTTCCATTGTCTGTGTGCAATTGATTCAGAGGGCCGGTTATTATGTGGGGTTTCTAGGCCTAGAGTGGAGGCTTGCCTAGAAAGGGTATATCTAATACATTAATTCAGTTTCACAAATATCTATACAAGCCTTCTGTATTTATCTGCTAGCTGCCATAACAGATTACCACAAATTAGGTGGTTTAGAATAACAGGAATTTGTTGTCTCACAATTCTGGTCCAAATTCAAGGTGTCAGCAGGGCCAGGCTCTCATGGAAGGCCCCTGGGAAGGATCCGTCACTGCCTCTTCCTAGCTTCTGGTGTTTGCCAGAAGCTTTTGGTGTTCCTTTTTTCTGTGTCTGTGTATCTGTGTCTCTGTTTTCTCTTCTTATGAAGATAATTATCATTGGATTAGGGTGTGCCCTAAGTCAAGTATGACCTCATTTCGACTTAACTGATTATATCTACAAATACTCTATTTCCGAATAAGATTGCATTCTGAGGTTTAGCATGGGGACATGAATTTTAGGGGGACTCTATTCAACCTGACACACAATCTGTTATGGGGCTCAACACTCAGCCTTAAGGGAAAATCTGACATAGGATCATCATACGATATGGGGCATTGACATGGGTGTCAATGTGAGTGTGCGTCTTTGTGGCTGTCTGTCTCCACTGGTAGCACAAAGACACTTGACACTAACTGAATGTGCAAGATAACCTGGGAATACTACACAGCAGGAAAGAAAGAGTCAAAGGCCTTTAATCTACTTTCAAAGATGTTTTGAATGCATGTTACAGACTAGGCTTTGGATGAAGGACTAGAAAAAGAGTGGTAAATGAAAAGATATTATTGATATTCCCAGGAAATATACAGCCTAGAAGGAAAAAATAAGCAATATGGAGGTATAGAATAAATATACTTGAAATTAAAGCCTGAGAACATGACATGAGATTTACACAGTGGTTCGTGACAAGAATAACTGAGAGGAACCTACTCAGATAGGGTGGTCAGGAGGAAACATTTATACAGAAAGTAACTTGAAGAATGAGAAGGACCTATCCGTGGCAACAGTCAAGACAGGGTTTCACTTCCTCTGTTGGTTTGTCAAGACTGCCACTGGGCAGAGATCCCCAAGCTCAGCAATTAGGACCAGGGTCTTCATAGTCCATCCCATGCCTTAACCATTTAGCTGGCCTCCTATCATAGGCTGGTGTTTTCATCCTCGCTTTGTCTACTTTTGTCCCTGTATCTATCCCCTACACCACTTTTTTTCTGAATCACATGAGAATTAGATATTTTGACATGCTAGCCCTACAAATTGTAGACCATATTGCTTAAGAAAAAGGACAATTTTCTGGGGCCAGCATTGTGGCATAGCAGGTAAAGGTGCCAACTACAATGCTGGCATCCCATATGGGTGCCAGTTTGTGTTCTGACTGCTCCACTTTTGATCCAGCTTCCTCCTAATGACCCGGGGAAAGCAACAGGAGATGGCCCAAGTTCTTGGGCCCTTGATACCCTGGTGAGAGATCTGGAAGAAGCTCCTGGCTCCTGGCTTTGGCCTGGTCAAGTGCTGGCCATTACGACCAAATGGGGAGCAAACTGGTAGATGGAAGCTGTCTCTGTCGGCCTGTTCCTCTCTCTGTAACTCTGACATTCAAAAGATACTTTTCTACGTAACTATGATGCAATGATTATACTCAAATAATTAAACATGAAAACAATACTGTTATCTAAAATACAGTTCACAATTTAAATTCCCCAAATTGTCTCAAAAGTGTCCTTTATAGATATTTTCTTTTTTTCTGATATAGAATCCAGTCAAGAATCAAGGATTGTATTTGGTTGACATAGCTTTTTAGTCTTCTTTAATCTACAACAGTGCCCCAAACATTTTTGTTCTGTGTAACAATGACAATTTTAAGAGTTCAAGTCATTGCTTTGTAGAATGTCTGATAGAGACCCAAACATATACTGGATATATAGTTTTTGTTTGATATTTTGCCTAAATGCTTTCCTATTTGCAAATGTGCAAGTAACTAAAATCACCTGCAACCTATATTGCTGTAGTTCAAAGTATATCAAACCAGTCCCAAGGAGGTATGAATGATATTTTCTTAAAGGGGATTTGAAATTGCATTAAAAGGAAAAAAGTAAAAACAGGTTTCCTACTGCGGGACTTCTTGAGAGCCTTTTATGTACTAATAGAATTCATGAATTTTGAGAGGACTATAGAATAATGTTGTCCCTTGGTATCCATGAGGTATTGGTTCAAGTATCCCTACAGATGATCAATTCTCTTATATAGAATGGAGTACTATTTTCATATAACGCATGCACATCCTTTCATATACATTAAATCAGCTGTAGATTACTTATAGTATCTAATATGTAAATGTGATGTAAATGGTTGTTATACTGTATTGTTAGGGAATAACAAGAAAAAGTCTATACATGTTTAAAGACACAATTCTGTGTAAAAAAATTTTTCAATCTTCATTTTGTTGAATCCACAGGTATGGAAGCTACAAATACAGAAATCACAAGGTTTTCCAGACTTAGTTGATCACAGAACATTTTGGTTGAAGACCGTATCAGTTATTGATTCACAAATAAAAATTACCCAAAATGTATGGGCTGCAAACAACAAACCTTGATCATTTTACATAGTTTGAGAGTCAGGAGTCCCGGAGTGGCTCAGCTATGTGGTTCTGGGTTACAGTGTCCCCTTGTACTGTGACCAAATGCCGTCTGGGGCTGCAGTCAGGTGGAGGCTTGACTGGGGTTAAAGATCTGCTTTCAAGATGGCACCCTCACATGGTTGGTGGGACGTCTCTGTTCCTCCCACCATGTTGCTTGATCTATCTCAATCACTTGGCAGCTGCCTCCCCCCAAAAACGAGCAATCTAGGAGAGTGCAGGGAGAAAGCTGTAATGCCTTTTAGGACCAAATCTCAGAAGTCATACACCATCATCTCTACCAATCAGTCATTAAATCCACCCCACATCCAACAAGCGGAGAATTAGGTCCCACTCCTACCTGCCTCCCTCTACCATCCTTTTCAGGCTCCAATGTTTGAAGAGTGTCATGCCAAAGAATTTGTGGACATATTTTAAAACCCCAATAAGACCATGATGGAGCTCCAGAATTCTTCATAACACACCTTAGAAAACATTAATGGTAATATTGGAAGAGCTCAGGGTAAGAAATTAGAAGGGATAAATCTGAGGTCAGACTCATTCATTAGGTGTGTTAATTTGGACTTATCTCTTAACTTTTTGGGCTTGATTTTTTGCAAAAGTAAAACAAGGGTGGTTATACTACCAATCTTTTAATACCTCAAGATTGTTGTGAAGATAAAATGAATCAGTATACATAAAAATGCTTTAACAGTTACAGTGTCCTACACAGATGTTCACAGTTCCTAAAATCATTAGCCAACAAATCATTGTCAAGTCATTGAACACTGGATGCCCGACTTTTCATAAAATAAGCTCCTCTCCCCATCTTCCAGGAGAATGTCACATGCATAGATGTGCTTAAAAATGTTTTTGATGAGCCTTATAACAACTCCATAGAAATTTTTAACCTGGCATTTGTCTCTGTATGAGATTTCTTCTTTTCTAGATGCATAGAATTTTGTCTCTGCAGGATGCTGAGTTACCAGGTAAATGAGTAGTTATTGTTGTTGATTTTAAAGACCTTTATGTACCTCCACAATTTCCCTGAACCATAAGGAGGCTGTTTTTCTCTTGTGTATCATCAGCTGGCTCCAAGGCAGTTCCTAAAGAGCAATGTGGAAAATGTTTTAAGCAATGGCAACCTCATCAGAATAAATAGAGTCTCCCGTGGTGACTACATGGCAGGACAGAGCAGGTTTGGATACAAGAGGCTCGATGGGATATGCTTGTCCAAGATTAGTCTTCTTCCTTTATAGTCATATCTCATTACAAAATGAACCACACAGGCCAGACATAAAGAAAATGCTACTGCCAGCCAACTGCAGTTTTTAAATCCAGAGAGCTTAGAATACTTAAAGGCATAATCTTGTTAATCTTCATAATACTATGAGGTAAGTCAAAGTATCATCACTCTTAGACGAAAGTGTGACAAAACTTGGGTTCGTTCTGAGTCTCTGTGTTTGTCTAATACGTTGCTCTGTGCAACTGTTGTTTGAATACTAGATAGAATTAAGAACTAACACACTTGGAAAAAATATCTATTATGGCTGAATAAGGACCAGGGTTCTTAGCCTAGAAAGATCTATTGGCCAATACATTAATTGGGGCATCAATTTTACACCCTGTGTCAACTATAATTGTTTATTGCCTAACTAAGCACTCCTAAATTTATTATAGTCATTAGTGTCTGTTAGCGAGAGAATGTGTTTGAATTTTACAAGGGTATGTGGTTAGCAGCTTTCTGTCTCTGAGCTGGGACCTGCCTCACTTGATCTTCTCACCTTACACTTAACACAGGACCGAGCCTTCCCTAAGAAATGATTAGCTTTCCCAGTGGAATTATAAACAGTCTTAGGTCCTTCTATTTTGTGCTCAACTCTTAAAGCTATAAAATGAGAGTATAGGATCAAGTGATCTCTAAATTGTGCATCCAAAATTGTAAGTTAATAATTATCTGCTTTGATGTAGAGATTAAGGAGGCAATGAAAGAAATAAATACCCCAAATTAGACCATTTGAGACAGTTATTTACGTGTGTTCATAACTATCTACAATCAGTTTGAGAGTCGATAACTTTATACTAATTAGTGTACAGTACTGCTGCCACATAAATTTGATTCAAGTTTACAGAGCGTGACATCCAGGAAAGTACAAGTTCCCTGGCTGCTTCAGTATTGGTTTTTGGAAAGGGAGGGTGAAGGAGAGAAGGGGGGGGAGGAGCCTTTGCTATATGCTTCAGCAACAGATGTTTGAGGCAAGAGGAAGTAGCCAGGAACCTAGACATTGTTGAAAAAAAAAATAGGCCATTAAAGGAGAATTGCTAAGCCTGTAGGGGAAGGTCCAAGTTTTGTAGGGCCCAAGTCGTATTCAATGGTAAAGGCCCTTTTTAAGAAAAAGTACATAATCTGCGGTGGGGGAAGGGTTGGAATGTGGGCAGAAGGGAGGGGGAAGCCCCCCTTTTTTCCTAAATCTATATACGTGAAATATATGAAATTTGTACAACTTAAATAAAAAAAAAAGCACACAAAATTCTGTATGAAAGTGCATCTTTATTCAGTCTAAGTGAATGTTTATTTTTGAATACTCACAGCCTCTTCAACTGCATCAACACAGGGAAAGTGCTATGGTGGAGATTCAGAAAGAGACGGTGGTCTTAGCCAATTATATTTGAAATTTTCTTGCAATTTTCACAAAAACCTGTGGTCAGGGGCCGGCACTGTGGCTTAGTGGGTAAAGCCGCCACCTGCAGTGCCGGCATCCCATATGGGTGCCGGTTCAAGATCCACCTGCTCCTCTTGTGATCCAGCTCTCTGCTATGGCCTGGGAAAGCAGTAGAAGATGGCCCGAGTCCTTGGGCCCTTGCACCCACGTGGGAGATCAGGAAGAAGCTCCTGTCTCCTGGCTTTTGATCAGCGAAGCTTGGCTGTTGCAGTCATTTGGGCAGTGAACCAGAGGATAGAAGCTCTCTCTGCCTCTACCTCTGCTTCTCTGCGACTCTGCCTTTCAAATAAATAAATAAATCTTAAAAAAAAAAAACACAAACTAAAACCTATGAATGTGTGAAGATGTTACTAATGCCCACCCAGGGTCCCCAGAAAGAATCTGCAAAAGTGAGGGACCCAGAACCAAAGTTTCATTAGTTTCGTATTCCATCCGCCATCCTAAACATATCTGGACTCTCCTATAGAGAGTTCAGTTGGGAGTTCATTTAACTTTTTTTTAAAAGTGAAGACATTAAAAATGTGGTTAGTTATTCATATACAATCATAAAAATTCTAGAACATACTGTTAAAGGAAAAAACTAGGGGAGGATGTTTGGTGGAGGGCTTAAGATACCGAGAACTCATATTGGAGTGCCTGGGTTTGTGTGCCAGCACTGCCTGTGTTTCCAGCTTCCTGCTAATGCACACCTTTGGAGGCAGCAGGTGATGGCTCAAGTGACTGGGTCCCTGTCCCCACAATGGAGATTTGGATTGTGTTTCTGGCTGTAGCTGCAACCAGGCCCAGCCCTTGCTATTGCAGGTATTTGGGGAATGAAGCAATGGGAGGGAAACTTCTCTATGTCTCTCGTCTGCCTTTCTAATAATAATAATAAGGCCTGGAATAATAGTAAATATAATGTGATCTTTTTTCTGTTAAAAAAACACAAATAAATCAACACTGCAGTAATCTGTGTGTGTGTGGTGGAGATGTCATGCACCATGTAATGACACATTAGGTCAATGATGGACCACATATATGACAGTGGTCCTATGAGATTTTCTCTCTCACTTATGTAGGAGCTGTCTTAGCTTGTGGAAGCACGATCTTAATGTAAGTACATGTCTACACAATGGCCAATTTGCCTAAAGATGCATTTCTTAGAATGTATTCTCATCATTAAGCAATGCAGGCCTGAGTGTGTGTGTGTGTGTGTGTACACAAATACATTTAATACATATCAAATTCTTCAGTGATTATATTTAGAGTAATAACCCACTGAAGTCATGGAGTATTATTTGAACTTTGCACAACAAATATCCATGTGCTGCTTGTAGATCTTATCATTCATAGTAACTGTGCCTCTCTCCATTGACTCAATTTTAACAGTCCTACTCTCCTACCATCACCAGCAGTTGTATTAGCTTCCCATCACTAAAATACCTGAGAAAACGATCTTTATAAAGAGAAAGGTTTTATTTAGCTCATATTTTTGAAGGTTTAAGTTCAAGGCCAGGCTTCCCCTTTGGTTTGGCATCTGGTGAGGTTGTGGATGGCCGTGGTGGAGTTTCTATTGAAGAAGGATCACATGGAGAGCCAGGAAGCAGAGAGAGGCTAGGCCCAACTCAGACTTCTGTCTCAACCCTTCTCCAAGAACTGAGAGCACACCCCCAATGACTCAAGGACCTACCATTAGGCCTTCCTCCTAAACAGAATTGGATTAAGTTTTGACCATCTTTGTACCTTTAACTTATGACTTTGGAGTATAAACTTCTGTCTGAGTTTGAGGACCAAATCTTGTTTAAATAGCAGTCATCTTTCCAATTCAGCGTGTCTGGAGCTTAACTGCAGCTAATGGATCTACCAGGAGCTAAAGTCAAACCTGATGTCACTTCAATGTCCCTCCTCTCTTCACATCCTCACTTCCATCCTTCCCCAGCCTGAATCCCGTGGACCATTCTTAGCACTTTGCCTATACCTTAGCTGCCCTGCTGCCTCTTCCTTTGTCATCCGTGGCACACTCCATTCCTGCTTGAATCCACCTGTCTTCTTACTCTACCCTTGCTGCCGAGCTGGCTGTGGCTAAAGGACAACTCCAGAACTCAAGCTCATTTTAAACTCGTCTAACCTCAGTGGGGAGGGGGGAGTGGAGGGCTGGGGACAGCGCTTTGAGCACTTCACTGGAATCCTGCTATGTGTGCATTCACCCTCCCACATTCCTAGGTGGCTCTTTTCTTTTTCTCCCTCCTCAAGACTCTCTTCCTCCTCCACCATCCTCACTGTCAGGTTATGACTTTGCTTACTATTTCATTGACAAATAGTTGTAGAAGACATCAGGAAAAAAGCCCACCTAAACCCTGGCCTGAGGTCTCTGGGCACCCACCTGTGCCCTGTACTCTGCCCTCTCTCCTGTTCCTGGAGATGAACAACCATGCGTCCTTCCCAGGCTGGCCCTAGATTCATGCACTTATCTAATTCCCTTTTCTCACTGACTCAGCACGCAGGGCAGAGGGAACCAGGCACAGTATGTATGGTGTGTAGGGCCCACAATAACTTTCAGGGGCCCCTTTAAAGTCAGAAGAAAAATGCAATCACTTAGGTCAAAGAAATGTTTTAATATATCATTCTAATGTATTCACGTTTGCACATAGATGATATTTAAAATATCTTAATGGGGAAGGGGCCCATGATGGGAAAGCATCTAGGGCTCCTGTATGCAAATGCAGCCCTCGTGACCTTGCTGTCCCTTTCCTTGGCAGCATCCTTATCCCCTTCCCTGGAGGTCATCTGCAATCAGCAAGCACAGGACAACTGTCCCCATCTTACCCGACCCTCCCTTCCGACAGCCCACTGCCTGTCAATTTGCTGCCTTTTTTTTTTTAAACAGCAAAACTTCTCGAGAGATTTGCCTACATTTATTGACATCACTTTCTCTCCTTGCATTTTTCCTTGGCCCTCAGGTTTTCATGCCCACTGTGGCACTGTGACTGCTTTCCTGACAAGGTCCCAGTGACCTTTGTAACAATCGGTAACGAATTCTCAGTCCTCCTGTTTCTTCACTGAGCAGCAGCATTTAAAATCCTTCATTATCTTCCACTGAAACCACATTCTTCACTTGCCTGCTGTGCTGGGAGACCTTGCAACATAGCAGCAGATTAAAGACATTTTTGAGAGTGAGTGATGGGCACCACCACCAACTACGTGGAGATGCAGGCACCAACTTGGACCATCTCAGGCAAACTGGATCATAGGGTCACAGTTCTCCTAGTGGTCACTAGTTCATAGCTGGTGCCACCTGTCCCACCAGCCTTTTTTATTGTCTTCTTCTTCCCCCTTTTTCATACCAGACTGGGTCTCAATCCTGGGACTTCTCCTTGTTCTACTTCTTTCCCTCCCTTTAGTAAAATGTCCTCCAACATTATTATTTTTCCTTTACTGATGCCTCTAATATTTGTACGTATGGGGTACACTGTGATAATTAGATAGATTATACAATATGTAATGAGAAAATCACAGTAGTTAGCATTTCTGTCTCAAACATTTCCTGTTCCTATGCAGTGATTTTGAAACAGCATTCTAACTCTTCTCTTCTCCCTCCCTGTACTCCTTCCATGCTGATTTCCCACTGCTGCACATCCGTACACGACTCTGCGTGCTGATACGTCAACCACTTCAAGCAGGTTGTGAAGAGCAGCTGCCCACACTCTCTAGTGCTCTCTTCCACTCCACCACTCTGGGACGCTCAGACCTCCTCATGGTCTAGCTCCTAAAAGCCTAGAATGCGACCCTTCAGAACTGTGCTGCAGCACCCCAGCAGGTTCGCACCATGGCTCTACTGGTCCTGACATGCTTTGCGTAGCACCCTTGCACTCACAGGGCTGTTAAGTGGACTCCTCAATGTCTTCTCCAGCTCAGACTTTCCCCCTGAGCCTCAGACTTGTGTATCCAGTTGCCTATCCCCTATCTCTCCATTTGATTACACTGGGATACTTATTTTTTTAATTTGAAATGTTCTGATGTTCCTCTCCAAACCTGCTCTTTATGTAGTCTTCTCCAATTTTATAATGGTAACTCTATCAGTCTCTCAGGCCACAAATTTAGCGTTTTTTTTTTTTTTTAATTTGTTTTTAAAACTCCCCTCATTCTTTCACTCTGACCTTCTAAGCTATCAGGAAACATTGTCAGCTCTACCTTTAAAATACATAAAGCACTGCTGCCTACCTCCACTGCTGCCACTGTCTGCCACCCCCTCACCCTTGGCCCTGCAGTGTCTCCTGTCTCCCTGCCTCCACCCTATCTCTTCTTAGTTATCCTCAACACAGCAGATAGAGTGATCCTGATAAAGCACAAGACAGCTGTATGTCTTAGCTCTGCTTAGAATCTTCCCCAATCATTCAGAATAAAGGCCAAGTCCCTGCAGTGATCTCAAGGTGCTACATGTCCTGTCCATGGTGTCCAACCATCACTTCTGACCTCATCTCCTACCTCTCCCCCACCCCTCTGCCTTCCAGCTATGCTGGTCTCCCCGCTCTTCTGTGCATGTCAGATACACTCGTGTTTCAGAGCCTTGGCACCTGCTACATCTCAATGCCTGCGCTGCTTTTGCTCCATGCTGCACTCCTTCAGGTCATTAATAAAGGTCACCCTCTCCATGCAGGCTTCTTAACAGATTACAGGCCCACCCCATTGCCCTTCCCTGCTTTATTTTTGTCCACAGCACTTAGAACCACCTGGCTCATTGTTATTTTCATAATATTTGTCAGTTTGGTTCATTGCTCTCACTTGCAGGAGTGGGAAACATCCAGCCCACAGGCCTCATGAAGCCCACAAAATCATCTGCTCTGGCCCTGCCAAGGCAACTGCAGGTGGGACTCCAAATTCAATAAATCTATAGCAGGCTAATTTTTAAGTTGATCATTTTGCGTGGCCTATGAATGATAAATATCCAAACGGCCCCTGGCAAAAAGAAGATTCTCCACCTTCCTGCTTAGGGCCCCAGAACAGAGCCTGGTATGGAGAGGGTATTCCAGAAATTAGTTGTGACATGATTTCATCATTAGCAAAAAAAAAAAAAAAAAAAAAAAAATCTCACATCCTTTACTAGTTTTTCATTGCTCAAAGAAGTTTTATTATTTACATTTTACTAATTATCAATTAATATGCCATAGGCAAAGTCTCCAAAAACTGAGCCGCTGGTTATATATCACCATGTTCTGGAATTTTTATGGCGGGTTGGTAAAACCTAAATTTTATGTTTTCTTTATGAGCCTATGTACTATAAGATACATTTTGCAGATTTACACATCTGGGGCTGGGAGGGAATTCTGAAGGTGAAGCTCTGAGGCTAGGAATGTGAGGTGTTCCAAGCTTGCCCCATGATCCAGCCTATCCACCCCGCTCTGGTCACACTGTTGAATTCTGGAGAATACGGTGGCTACACAGCACTTGTGTGCAAACCCATCCCTCTCAAATAGCATGGAGGCCTGAACCAAGGAAAGCAAGACATCAGTCCGCTATTCTTCAAGTAAGATGGGAGACAGAAGAAAATTACAAATGAGCTGGAGCCATGGAGAGGCTGGGAGGGTTTGCCTGCTCTTCATCCTTCTTTTATGTGATCCTTAAGCCAATTCTCTTCATGAAATTCCCTCATTGGCACAGTGCCTTCCTAGGCCCCTTCTTTGATCATCTGGAATACTCTTGTGTAGATGTGTACCCATCTTTTATTCTGTCCACTTAAGAGCTGTTTAATTCACCAAGTTATTCAGGAAAATACAGTCATAAACCTGAAGAGGTGTTATAATTCTAGGGGGTGTTTCCCAGTGTTCTTGAACAGGAGCCTCTGAGGAATGTCTTTCTCATGCCCTCCCAGACAGTCGCTCTTATTACCTCCCCCCCCCCCCCGGCCCCCACCCCGGCACCTCTAAAGCCCCAGAGCTCAACATTACTCGCTTTTCCACCTTCCCAGGAAATCCTCCAGAGAACATCACTTCCTAGCTGCAAGGAGATGAGAATTGCCAGTCACTTGCCCTCCCCACCGCAGAGAGATCCAGAGCCATCTCCAGCTTGGTTTCTTTACTGTTAGACAGCAGTTCAATTCTGCAGCTCACTCAGGGTCATTCTCACTTCACAAAGTTTTAAAAGAAGTACGGAATTTAATTTTGCATCCTGTTCTTATATAACTTATTTAGGATAGTGTTGCTCAAAGATTTTCTTTTTTTACTAAAAATAATTATCTTTGTTTTAAAAAAATATTTCCATTATGCAATAATTTCCTATTGCAGTAGTTAGGAGGTGGTGAAAAGGAGAGGCATGTTAATGTTCTTATGACATGGATATACATTTTAATCATGAAACAAGAAACATAAGGACATGTAGAGATGCAAAATGAAGCCGACATGTCTTATTTAAGAAAACTTAACTGGATGTTAAGAAATGGGCATCGCTGGGACAAGCATTTGGTATAGCAGTAAGATGGCCCAAACTGGGGACTGGCGCTGTGGCATAGCAGGCAAAGCCCCAGCCTGCAATGTTGGAGTCCCATATGGCTCCGTTTTGAGTCTCAGCTGCTCCCCTTCTAATGCAGCTTCCTGCTAATGGCCTGGGAAAAGCAACAGAAAATGACCTAAGTGTTTAGGCCCCTGTACCCATATGGAAGACCCAGCTCCTGGCTTTGACCTGGCACAACTTTGGCTGTTGCGGCCGTCTGGGGAGTAAAACAGCAGATAGAAAATCTTTCTTTGTTTCTGTCTCTCTGTCTTTCAAATAAATCAAAAAGAAATAAAAATTTAAAAATAAATGAGCATTATTTTGAGTTATGATGCCCCTTGTTGCCTCATTCTTACACAGCTTTTAAAAATTTACACATTTTTGTCTCGCTTCAACAGTACTAGTTTAGCATTATAAATGTGTAGCATGCTTTTGTTTAGGAAAAAATGTTTCACAATAAAGAGTGAAAATCTAGCAACAGAAAACTTTGTTCCTCAATTTTCACATCTGCCTTACATGTAAACTCACAAACGTTTGAATGAACGGCTACAGAATTTATAGATTTTCTTATTGTATATATTTAAAGTAGGAAAGAATGTTTTGATATACATATGAAATGAAATGAAATGCCATCACAAACAAATTAACATATGCATCATTCCACAGTTACTTTTTTATGGTAAAAGTACCTAAAAGCTACTCTCAGAAAATTTCAGCATACAATACAGTATTATTAACAATAGTCCTATTTGTGCATTGCTTCTCTAGTTATGAATCCAATATAATTCAAACTTTGTACCTTTTGACTTTTGTCTCCTGATTCTCCCCATCTATATTTTGTTTAAGGCCAATAATGAATCCAGTAAAATAAATTAGCAAACAAAATTAAGTAAACTCATGGTAAAATAAATTATATAAAATGACAAGAGAACTCAATTGTTGCTACATAGGTGCATTCTTCACGAATTTAGGCATTGTTTGGTAGCTATGGCAGCATCACAACTCACTTTACAATTGCTCAAATGCAGAGCAAAATAAAATGGACAAATATTTGAGAAAGTGGTTTTTTGGTATCTAAATCAAAGACTTCTATTCTGTGAGCAAATCCAAGAATCTATTTGAATATTTCTACTGTTACATTTCAAGGAATATATATATATATATTTATATATATATATATATATTTTTTTTTTTTGGACAGGCAGAGTGGATAGTGAGAGAGACAGAGACAGAGAGAAAGGTCTTCCTTTTTGCCGTTGGTTCACCCTCCAATGGCCGCTGCGGCCGGCGCATTGTGCTGATCCGAAGCCAGGAGCCAGATGCTTCTCCTGGTCTCCCATGTGGGTGCAGGGCCCAAGGACTTGGGCCATCCTCCACTGCCTTCCCGGGCCATAGCAGAGAGCTGGCCTGGAAGAGGGGCAACCGGGATAGAATCCAGCACCCCAACCGGGACTAGAACCCGGTGTGCTGGCGCTGCAAGGCGGAGGATTAGCCTGTTAAGCCACGGCGCCGGCCACATTTCAAGGAATATATATCTTAATTATTTTGTGACCTACATCAGAAACACATATTTGAAGCTCTGTGAGATCACAGTGCAGTTTCATGTCCAGGACACTTGATTCTCACAGTACCTGCCTAACGCTAGGCAGGACAGCAGAGATACACCTGTTCCGCAAGCAAGTGACCCAAAAGAGGAAAGACGGGAAGCAAGGTCCCAAAGCTGACAAATGGTGAAGTCAGGACTTGAATCCGAATTTTCATCTGTTGTGTTACACTCCTAGTTTAACATACTTTGATTATTTATTTTTAATTTATTTGAAGGAGGAGGAGGGAGAGAGAGATTTTCTGTCTTCTGGTTCACTCCCCAAATGCCCACAAAAGCCAGGATTGGACCAGGCCAAAACTACAAGCCTGGGATTGAATCCAGGTCTCCCCTGTGGGTACCAGAGATGCAAAAGTACTTGAAACATCACCTGCTGCCTCCCAGGGTGTGCATTCATAGGAAGCTGGACTTTGAGAGCCAGGACTCAAACCCAGGCACTCCAGTATGGGATGCAGGCTTCCCAAGCTACATCCTAACTCTTGTGCCAAACTCCTGCACCTAAGCCACTTGGATGCTGATAGTGATGACTACTGAGGGAATTCAAAGGGGCCTAAACTACTCAGACACTTGACCAGATAGTTTTGGTTGCTTTTGTTGCAGTGAAGTGGGTAAAGCTGTCCCCTGCGATTCTGGTGTCCCATATGGGTGCCGATTCCTGTCCTGGTTGCTCCACTTCTGATCCAGCTCCTTGCTAATGTGCCTAGGAAAAGCAGTGAAAGATGGCCCAAGTGCTTGGGCCTCTGCCACCCACATTGGAGACCCAGATGAAGCTCCTTTGGTGGGTGAACCAACATATGGAAGATTCTCTCTCTCTCTCTAAATAAACAACAAATAAATCTTAAAATAAATAAATAAGTAAATAAATAAATATTTTCAAAAATGACCCAAGTGGCACCAAAGGAAAAAAAATCCAAAAGTGCAGTTCTTTTTTTTTTTGGTTAAAATCTTTTAATGATTCCCATCCTTATGGAACATAACTTTTATGCTATAAATGTGTATGACATAATCCACACAAATCTCTCAGAAATCTACTTTTTCACAGTTTTCAGGCTAAGAGTCCAAAGTGAGAGTGACAGCAGAATTGTTCTTGGTGAGGGCTCTTTTCTCAATTGCAGATGGCCACCTCATGGTTATGTTCTCACTTGGCTGGTCCTCTGTGTGTGCATGGAGAGAGGAACCTATATTGCTTCTATTTCTTCTTATAGGGAAACAGGTCTTATTGATTAAGGTCATATTCTTATGAGCTCCTTTAAATTTAATTGCCTTCTTTTAAGCTCTTTTCAAAATACAGTCACATTGGGTGCTAGGGTTGCAAGAATTTTGGACAGTGCTATCAGCAACAATCAGTTGGCAAAAAAGGCCCCCAAAAATAAAAGTTCAAAATCATATGGTTTCATCAGTGAATTCCATTAAAATTAAAGGAAGGATTAAATCAATTCCTTTCAAACTCATCCATAATATTGAAAAAGGAAGATTTCCTAATTTTTCTTATGATGCCTTATGATATGAAAGTTAAACAAACAAACAAAAAACCTACAACAAAACTACATACCAGTATTACTTATGAAGGACCAGGTAGAATTATTCACAAGGTACTAGCAAAGGGGATATTTTTATATCCCCTTTCCTCAAATTTATTATCTAAGAAATGTTTCTTGCTCCAAGAGCTACCAAAATGTCTTAATTAGAGAAGACAATCTCTCCTCTGGAGTATAGACATTGTTAATTTGTCATAGCTTGCTGTATTTCACACTACTTTCCTCAACACTGAAGAATCTCACGTTCCAGATTCCCCTCCCTGGTGATGTGCAAGGTATGCTTTAATGATGCTAAGACATTATATTGTACCATAACTACTATCTCCTAGGCCTTCTTCCTAATTAATTACCTGTTGTGAGCATAGGAACATTACTAAAATATCGAAACAAACATATAAGATAGTCACAGTATTATTATGGTGAATGCTAAGTGAACCTTTCTAGATCTGATCATCTCTTAGATGAGTCAGCTGGTTGATGTGAGCCCATTTTTCAGGTAAGTGATCTATGGGTATACATATTTGTGTTGCAGAAGTGCTGTTAAATATTTAGCAATTACTTTTTGAATTTTGTGTAAATATACACACAGCTCCTTATTCACTAAAGAATCAACCTGACATGGAAATTTTGTTCATGGAAAATTCTCACTTTGAGTGACTGGTTTTGGTCCCTGAGGTCCAGGATGGTATAGAAAACACTTGCCCACAGTAGGAAATTCTGTACCCAACACAACTGGAGATGTAATTTATTAAGGGTCATTTAGGTTTATTGAGGTTTCTCCACAGGTCTAAGAGGTGATTGCCTGGAACAGAATCTGACATTTAACGGACGTTGGAAAAGCATCTGTCGAATAAATGAATGAATAATCCACAAACTGATTTTGAGGACTTAAGCTGCTCAATTTTCTCTGCCCCTCAGTAACTTAGGCCATCAGTGGGGAAGAGTTCTGGGTCCTCTTTCCCTAAGAAATGTCAAAAGCATGTAAATAATCGTAACTTAGCCAAAAGAAAATACAGGTGTGTGGTTGATAAAGTGACTGAAGCCATCAAAAAGAGACAGGTGAACAGTGATGAGCTAGCACTGGAAGCCCCTGGATGATGGATATTAAACTGGTTGCTCAGCTGAATTTAGACACTTAGGTGTCAGGTATTGGGAAACAGGTGCGGGACTATAATTCGTCCAAAAGTTAGAAAACAGGATCTAGTTATATTTAAACAGTATCTTAATTATATTTTCAAATAATATGCTCAATATATTTTTTTTCAACTTGCAGAAAACTGTAGCATTGCCTGGGGAGCATCTATTTTGCCTCTTCCCCTTTCCCCACCCAGCCTTCAAGTTTTTGCTCTAGCAACTGGAGTTACTGGTAGCATGTAAAACCCAAATCCAGGGATCACCTGAAGGCCTTTCAGGAACTTGTGCTGGCTTTCACTGCCACGAATCCTCGCTGGCTTTTTTTCCTTTTTAATATTAGAGTTCATACCAGTTAACATTGGCAGAAATAAAATAATTGAGTTTCACCCGGTTTCCCTCTCCCTCTGGGAGAGAAACTAGATAACAATCCAGTATCCAGAAGGCAAGCAATTAGAAGAGGAAGCTAAGGATAATCAAGATATGACTGTATGTTTATTGTAGTTGTTGAATTATTTGCATTCTTTGACTCCTCCTAGACTGATCCAGTGTGCTGTGGATGGTAGAAAGGATGACAGCCAAGGAGCCAGGAGGTGGCTTGCTAGATTTCATTCTGTAATTCATTGTGTGGCTTTAGGACACACAACTTCTTTGGGTTTCTCTTCTGATCAGGATATTGAGGGAGTGGGGTTATAGCAACGCTTTCCTAGTTCCACTTCGCAGCCAGTTCACTTGAGGTGGTTTCAAAATATACAGATTTAGGGACCCAGTGTAGTGGTTGAACTCTAGGACTTCCTATAAGCCCTGTTCTGCCACTTTCTAACCGGGCGATCTATCACAAGTCTGGTCAAGTCCCCAGTATCTCATTTTTCTCCTATGCAAAGCAGGAGTAACAATAACACTAACTACTTCATATTGTTCCTATAAGGGCACAATGATAGAATGCTTTTAAAACAGCAAGCGTATTACCTGTCATACACCATGCATTCAACAGATGCTTTCCATTATCACTTGTGAAGCCCACGATGGGTGTATGTGTGACTGCGTGTGTTAGAAGGTAGATGCTCTATAAATATCTATTGAATAAAAAAACTGAAGTTTTTTTTTTGTTTGTTTTCAGCAACTTTTTCTTTTGTTCACTGATGGGAAAGTTATTAGCCCAGGAATTACTTCCCCAAGGAAGACAAAGCTAGTTTGAGAGAACATTTTAAATATTGTGTTCAATTTTACCTTATGCCTACTTTTGGACTGTCAGCCTCGTGACAATTAAACCATAATTAAGTGATAAAATTCCCTTAGAGTAGGGGGCTCAAGAGAGGCATGCAAGGAATGTGAGGGGCTCTGCTGGCGGGCTTGTCGCAGCCGCAGCGTAACACAATGGCTATCACCTAGGTGCGCATCTCCATTTTATCTTCCAAGATGCCTTGGGATTATCTAAGTCACTATCATTACAGCTGATTTCGAATCACAAACAAAGAGGCTACTCTTCCATTTCCCGTGCTGTTGTCCAAGCAGAAAACAGGACCTTAACTTTTAACAAGCAGGAAAATCGGGGCAAACAAAACCGCCGCGAACTTGGATTTCCCCCTAACCGGCTCGCGACAATCCGTGCACACTTAAGTGTTTGTTTTCTTTGGGGGAGGGGTGTGGTCCCTCGCCGAATAGCGTGTGGCTCCTCGAGAGAGGAGTTACGGTGTAGTCCCGGGGGAGGGGGCGGGGGGGGGGACCGCCTGGGAATCCGCGGAGGTGTCCTCCTAGAAAGATTGCCGCGAGGGGAGGAGCCCTGATTGTCCTGGAAGAAAAGCATGGCCCCATCCGGGAAGTCGCAGCTTGCCGTTAGGCTGGGGCGGGCGGCCCCGGGTCCCGGAGGTGGCTGGGCCCTGCGCGCCCGGCAGACGGCTCAGCGTCTGCACCGCCGGGCGGGCATCTGTGGGCTCCGGCCTCGCCGCGCGGCACGCGGGGTCGCCGCCGAACCCGAGCAGCACTCAGCCCTGCCTTGGGTGGGCTCCTGCGCCCGCAGTCCAGGGCCCCCGTGGGGCGCGGCAGCCCCTCCCCCCGGAGCCCGCGCTTCCGCCCGAGACCCGGCGGCGGCCGTGACCGTGGCCGCGCCGCGCCTTCCGCCTCCTGGCTGCCGCCGCCCGCCCGCGCCCTTGTGCGCCGCGCCCAGAGGCCGCGGGAAAGCGGAGCGCCTCAGCCAGGGGCCCTCCGCCCTGTGACGGAGACCCTCTCGGAGCGGGGCGCTAAGGAGCGGCTGGCCAGCCCCGCGTTTCGTTCCCGCTGCGGGGAGCCTCCTGGGGCACCTGCGGCCGCCCCGGAGCGGGGACTGGGCCGGGCCAAGGCCGGCGAGTGCCGCCACGGCTGGGCTGGAAGGAGGGACGGAGGCAGCGGAGACTCCAGCGACACTGGAGGGCAGCCTCTCGGCGCGGAGGTCGGGGACCGAGTGGATCCGGGTCTCCTGCCGCCCCTGGCAGATTGGGGGCGCCGACCCTCGCGCCCAGAGCGCGAACTGGGAGCTCCGAGGTGCGCCCCCGAGGTCGCCCCGCCACCGAGCCCGCGCTGCAAACACTGTGGCCTGGAAGCCTGTGCTACCGCTGCCCTCCGCGTCCCTCTTCCACTCGCCTTCCTTCGTCCACCTCTGAACCTTCTTCCCACGAGCGCGAGGCAAATATGGACGGGAGGGAACAAGTTAGGGTACAGCCGAGTGTGTGTGCGGCGCGTGTGGAAATGCGCTGGGAGAGGATAATGACAATACGGGAGAGAGCGCGGCGTGCGGAGCCAGCACCCGCGCGCTCGGTGCCCCTGGCAGTTCGGCGGAGTCCTCGGAGGGAACTGCACACCGACAGGCATCCGCGGAAGCGCCGTACCCGGGCGCTTCCCTCTCAGTATTGGTTTTACTTTCCCGAAGCTTGCGCCTCCGGCCAGCGAAAGGACCGGCGGCACCACAGCGTTCCTGGACAAAGCTGAGGCTGGCTTCTTGGTGCGGGGTAGGGGGCGGCCTCGGCTCTTCGGCCGAGCTCCGTGGGCTCCTGTCCTAGGAGGGGCCAGGCGCCTCAGGGGCTGGGGCGAACACCGTGCTGTGCGCCCCTGAACGCCCCGTGCCGGCGGGCGGGCGCGGGGGGGGGGCAACCGATTTCCCTCCGCCTGCCGACTTGGGAGGGCGAAAACCTAAAGCTGGGCTGCGTCTCGGACACCCCCCCACCAACGCCCACCTCCGCTCCCCCAGCGTCCCCTGCAGCCGCCGGCATCCGCGCGTTCACTTGCTCACAGCTGCACCCACCGGAGGCGGCCGGCGGTGCGGAGGGCAGGCTCTCAGAGCTCGCCCTGGCTGCTGCCGAGTCCTGGAAGATTCTAGGATTGCAGGCCTCCTGCAGTGGATTCTAAACCCGGGTCGGGTGCGTGTTCTCACAGCCGACAGGGGGCAGCAGATGCGCTACGATGCCGCGGCAGGGTGCAGGCGGAGCGCCCTGCTGTCTCCTGGGAATCCGGCGCGGAAGGCAGCACCTAGCGCCTCTGCGTCCTCCGCGCGGCTGCCAGCCTGCGGCCTCTGTCCCTGGGCGTCCCCGGGCTCTCCTCGCGCAAGGCCTGGGCGATGCCATCTGTGCTCCAAGCCGTACCCGGAGCGTGCAGTATACATAAGTAAGATGTGTGGAAATGCCATGATCGAGAGCACGCACATCCGCTTGGAAGTGCTTCACAGAACCCACTGGAGTTTCTGACCATTAAGTTTTCTCCATCGATACACAATTTAAAAGCACGGCTACATTTGCGTGATGGTGGTGGTGGTGGGGTGTTAAATTAGTCTCGATCGTCAAAGAGCTTCTCCCATCAGAAGTTGGGAACTACTGATCCACGGAATCGCTTGATTACTGTAAAGACTGGCGGAAGGGCAACTGGGAGGACTCGGCGGGTTTCTGCCGGGGCGTGTGTGTGTGTGTCTGTGTCTGTGTGTGTGTCTGTGTGTGCGCGCGCGCCAGCACTGGGAGGCGTCGGCTGGGATTGGCCCCGAGCTGGGAAGATTCGTAGAGGGCTGGCTGGGTTTTCCTGAAAACCTGCCTCCCTGCCTCGGAGAGCCGCCGCGCTCCCGTCGTCAGAACTGTGGGGGAGGCAGCGTGTCTCTTCAGTTCCACGCGCCCTCAGAAACGAGCCCCAAAGTGGATCCCGTGGCAGCTGAAAGTATGCCGGCGGCTACCCGGCGCTGGGGAGGGGAAGGGATGGAGGAACAGGCTCTGAAGTGCAGCTACAGAGGAGTAAGACGTTTTGGGGTTCGGCTGTGCGTTAGGGTGACTACGGAGAGTGTACTGTATGTTTCTCTATCAAAATGTAGAACTGGAAATTGGGGTTTGCGAGGTGTTTTGTAAAGAAATGTTAAATGCCTGAGGAGATAGATCACTTACCCTGATTCGACATTCCACAGTTTATATTATGTGTGGCAACATCACTTGGTACCTGGTACCTATGTACAATTTTTAGGGATGTTAAGAATTTTTTAAAGAATGAAGTTAAAAAAAACTTTTATGAAAAAGTGCTTTTTTCTTGAAGAAAATAAAAATGTAAAAAAATGTAAAAATTTTGAGATTGGCTATTACAATGATCTCTAAATAGCTTTTTAAACTGATAAAAATTGTCTAATGAAAAAACATGTAATAGCAGCAAGTTTATGCCCTTACTGTATACATCTCATGCGCAATTAAAAATGCTAATTAATCCCTGAAATACCTTTGGAATGTCCACAGATTAATTAAAGAATTTATCACAACATGGTACTGTGATGTTTTAATTTTATTACAATAATGCACAGCACATATTGATGATGTCTACTTTTAATGCAATTTTTACAACACCATAGCAAATTCTAGAAATGCAGCCATAATTACTACACAGGGAAGAGATTCAGTAGCATACTTAATTGTCAGAAGTTTCATTAACACAGGAAGTGGATATCATTATTTCAGAATATAGACTCTCAAAATGATGATGAATACTGATTAAAACTTGCAGGAAAATCTTAAATTTGTATTTGAGAAGGGTGGAGAGGAATTGAAAGATGAGAAAGAAGGGACTAATTTATGGTCCAGATGGGGGGAGCAAATCTGAACAAGATTTTCAAATTGAGTCAAAATCCTAAGAGAAACCAGCATTCCAGCTACTTCTAGGGCTAGCAATAAACTGGGAGCCACCAGAAGGGGTTCACCCTTGGACCTAGGAACACAGGTTGTTCTCTGTGCCTAAGGAGAAAACCAAACAATTGTGAAGTTTGCCAAGGACCAATAGTAGGGTATAGAAGCAATTGCACAAGGAGCATAGGCACATATTTTATTCCCTGTTTTGGAGGGGCAAAAACTGTACCAAGAGCCAATCACAAATGTTTCTTTTTAATAATGGCTACCATTTCCTGTGCCACAAGCTAGCTAGACAAAGCAGATAACAATGGTTCTGTTTTACATATAAGGAAACTGGGGTGAAAAGAGCTTAAGCAAGTCACCTCGTATGCACAAACTGAAGTGGTCAAAGGAAAGTCATTTTCTGATTCTTGACCCTGGGCTTTAGACATTCTTGTTGTGGGCTCAAAACCCGCAGTGTGTCCCAGAGATGGACAGTGTCCTGTCCACTGTAAAACACCTTGCCAAGGCAACTGCAGTCAGGGCTCGAAATTCAACAAATCTACTGCAGGCTAATTTTGAAGCTGATATTTTGTATGGCCTGTGGATGATGTTATAAATATCCAATGGCCTTTGGCAGAATAAAGGTCCTAAACTCTCAGGTGTTTGATGACTGAGCAAAAAAAATAGGCAAACTTATTTTCATCACAATTTTACTGACAAAAAGTAACTTCAGAAATACAAACACTCCTACATACCACAGAGGCTCTCAACCTTCAGTTTCTGTCATTCCAGACGATTTGTGGAGCTAATTATGGGGCAAGGAGGTGTCCACAATCTATTTGAAGATTCAGAAGTCTAATCAGAAATTTCATGATTATTGCAGATACATTAACTAAAATTCCATTGGCTTTTTTGTTGGTCTGGCATTGCATACATAAAGAGGTATATAGTCAGATAATCTAGGATAGGAAAAAATGAATCGGCTATTACTAAATAAATGTAGTCTGTGATATATTTTAATTATATCTGATCTATGTAAAACTGATAACAATAAATATTGAAAGGGAGACTTTGAATGTGAAAAACAACCACCAATATACACTAAAATCTCTTGTAATACACATAAGTCACATGTAAGTCTGCTATGTATTATTCTGCCACACACTAAAAGGTCTGTGACTATAAAGGAGTTCTGCTTGGAATTTTATATTGCATTTCCACAGGTGCAATATGTTGTTATGTAAAGTATATTAGTCTAAGTTAGTCATATTTAGATGAGACCGGGCATGTTCAGGGTGCTATGGCCGTAGAGTTGGTCATACTTAAGTCATCAACACCATTCATTTGGAATCATAAAGTGCTGGAGGAGGAGAGATCTGTTTGGAGAGTGTGCAGTGTGCCCAGAGAACGGTTTTCCTAGCTCCTCCTCCTTGCTCTGTTTTCTGTAGTCCAGTGTCAAATATTTTTGTCTTAGATCCTCACAAAGCTATTGTTTCTGTGGGCTTATGTGGATAGCATCATTGACACTTACCATATTAGAAATTAAAACTGGAGAATGTCTTGAAATTTATTTGTTACTTAACTGAAGAAGTATTTTGAAATTTATTTGTTACTTGTTTAATAATAATGGCAAAGCCTATTACATATGAACCAAAATACTTTTTGATGAAAATAATCATGCTTTACCAAACAAAAAAATTGAGAAAAACACTGTTTTTCATTTGCAAGTCTCTTTGATATCTGGCTTACTCGAGACAGCTGGATTCTCATATTTGTGACTGCACTCCACCTATATGTGGTGTAGTTTGAAATGTAGGAAGAAAATCTGGCCTGAAAGAGATAAGCAACAGGTCTTCAAAAAGTTCATGGAAAACCTGCATTATGAAAAAATTATGAATGAATTTTATTTTTGTATGAAAATAAACATATTTTAATCTTTTCTTAATTTTTTTTACATAGAGTAAATGGTAGTTTTATTGATCTTAAGGTCCTCCACTCATTCAACATTTATTTACCACTGACTATGGGTTAGACAGTAAGTGAGACATAATGTTTACTCTCAAAGAGTTTATAATGAATCCATCAGGTTGTGGTCATCTAAACAATAATTTCACTGAGAGTTTACTATGTGACACCGTATTCCAAATGTTTTACAAAAGTTCTTTTCTTAATTTTTCTTCCATCTTTCCATCTTCCACAAATTTTTAAATGCCCTTGTACAGTTGGAAAAGGGAAGAATGTTTTAGTAGCTTTTTCAGATAATTGTGGATAATCTTTGATGTTATTCCAACATCCTTCAAGTAGTAATTTTAAAATAGTTTCAATGTGGTATTTAAGTATATATCAATAAACTCTTCATGCACTTTTTACATTAAAATCCATAGGTCTTTTGAGTTAACCTTTTACTCATGTATGAGTATGCTCTGGTCATTTGGGAATCTGTGGTTTATCAAACTAGGCAGATGTTCCAATGTTGTGTATTTCATCATACAATATGAAATATATCATTTTTATAGATTATATTTCATTATGATAAATTTTACATTTCAGGACACAAATTTTCCACTGATTTAAATTTTTCTTGTGAGTTTAAGTTGTGTCATTGTCAAGAAGTATTGTTGGTTGTTTTTCAAGGTGACAGGCTCACTTTGTTTATTTCTGAGAAAAATCTGTTAAATTTTCAAGTCTGAATAACTATCATTTTGTCTTATGACTCAGTTCTTCTTTCAAGTAAAAATGTCACTCTATAAAAAAAAATGACTAGCTCACCTGTAAAGTCAATGCATTAATGCTTTTCCTAGACAGCCACTGTATTAAATAAACTCCTATTTTGTCCCACAGACTATTAAAAAAACCTAACCAAGAGGATCAGGATTTAATAACATTAAGAAATTTTATTACACTTGATCTTAGCCAAAAGGCCGAGAAGCGATACATTAAGAAATTTTACTGCATTCTTTTTATTTTTAAGGAGAGAGAGAAAGAGAGAGAGAGAGAGAGAGAAAGAGAGAGAGAGAGAGAACACTGCTAGTTCAATCCCCAAATGCCCAAAGCAGCCGAAGCTGGTCTAGCCGGAGGCCAGGAGTCCAGAATTCAATCAGAATTTCCCAAATGGATGTGAGAGACTCAATGACTTTAGCCATCATCTGCTACCTCCCAGGGTGGGTATTAACAGGAAGCTGGGATCAGAAGCAGAACTGGGAATCTAACCCAGGTCCTCTGATATGGGATGCAGATATCCTAAATGGTGTCTTAACTATGTCCCCAAATACCTACCTGCTTGTGTACATTCTTAAATGAAACTGATTTCTATATTTGCTGCTGCAAGTATACAGTGGGGAAGAAAACAGTGACTATAATAGTCCTCCTTTATCAGGGGTTTTGTGATCTATGATTGCAATTTTTTGGTCAATTACAATCTAAAAAAATTAAATGGAAAATTATGGAAATCAACAATTGATAAATTTTAAAGTACATGAAATTCTGAGTAGTGTAATGAAATCTCACACTGACAGGCTCCATGCTATCTGGGATGTGAATCATCCCCTTGCCCAGCATATCAGTGCTATATGTGCTACCTACCTGTTAGTCACTTAGTCCCTAGATTATTTTGGCTATCAGATCAAATGTCACAGCATTGCAGTGCTTATATCCCAGTAGCCTAACACTACATCACAATGTCCACATCAGTCACCTCATTTTATCTCATCCTGTAAGCAAAGTAGCAGCTCATATCTTCAAAAAAGGGTGTGTACAGTACATTAAGATTCGTTTTTTATAAAGCAAGCCCATAGTCACATAACTTTTATTACAGTATATGGTTATAAAATTGCTCTGTATTATTATTAGTCCCTGTTGTTAATCTCTAGTTGTGCTTAATTTGTAAATTGAACTTTGCTATAGCTGTGTAGGTATGGGAGAAAAGTTGCGTGCGTGCGCGTGCTCGTGCAAGTGTGTGTGTGTGTGTGTGTAGGATTCAGTACTATCTGTGATTTCAGGCATCTGCTGGGGGCCTTGGAACATACCCCACTTGGATAATGAGCTGACTACTGTACTACTGCAGTTTAATGTTACTGCCTTTCTTTGTTTAACCCAGCATCATTAACAGAGTGAACAAGGCAAATGACAACAGGTATTTTCATGAAAAAAAGTATATTTTTAGATTTATTTATTTATTTAAAAGGCAGAGTTATACAGACAGAGGAAGAGACAGAGAGGTCTTCCATCCTCTGGTACACTCCCCAAATGGTCACAGTGGCAGGGGCTAGACCAGGCTGAGGCCACGAGCCTGGAATTCCATCTGAGTCTCACATCATCAGTAGCAGAGTTCTAAGCACTTGTGTCATCTTCTGCTGTTTTCCCAGGCTCATTAGCAGGGAGCTGGATCAGAAGCAGAGCAGTTGAGACTAACCAGGGATCACATGGGCTGCCAGCATTGTAGGTGGCCTCAACATTGCTATGCCACAATGCCTACCCCAAGAAAGATAGTTTTTACTTTTCAGAACCTCCTACTCTCTGTGGATACCACTTGGAGAAAATCTCTAATCCTAAACTGCTCTAATCCTAGAACAGTAGTTGTTTGGATCACTCATCCATGACTTAATTACATGCTGAATTATGTTGCTAATTATCTTTTGCTATCTCCAAATCTAATCTCCCTAATCAGAAACTATATCATTCATGGAGTTGTATCCTGACAACTGTTGAAGTACCTGGTACTCAGAGCAATTAAAGTTTGTTGATGATTGATAGCCACGTTGAATTAGTGGTTCATGTACACTCATGTTAATACATAATGCATCTTCATTGGTTTTGCTTTTTACTTACACTATTAGTGAGGACAATAATCCTCTGGGGGAATACATTTATTCAGGGAAAGACAAGAAGCATTTGCCATGCTATTATGTTTCCTAAACAGTTAATATTGCTGGTGACCATATTCATGTGTGTGTGCTCTGCTTTAGCTGTTTGATTGTTGGTACTCAGAACACAGTTTCACCTACCAGTGTATAAAAATTTGAGTCCAGTTTGTGATGGATTTGAAATATTGCCATCACTAGTGCCACCAGAGGAATGGCTTCTAATAGTAAAGGGCTTGTCCAATTTGTATGGACAAGCTGAACAGCACAGCTGAGCGCTGGATAGTTCATTAATTCCACTCCATTAGGTCATGCTAGACTTATCAAATATATGAGGAAGTTCTGTTGCCTGTGAGGTCACAAATCCATTTACTCTAAATAGCAATATGCCTGTATTTTGCACTTTTCATATTCTAGGTCATTGCTGTTAGAAATCATATAGTGTCTGAATCATCTCTTGATCCAGTAACGGGAAGTGGAATTGTGCTGCCAACTGATAGGTGGGAGTAATACCTCATTTTGGGCATATGACATTGCTTCTGTTTTCATAGACAAATTTGCTGACAATAACTCAACACACATGTGATTCACTGATATTTAAGAGACATCAAGAAAGTAGGTAAGGATATACAATTTACATTCTTTCAATGTGATCAAATTTCAGATTTGGATTTATCTAGTAATAGGTATATTCAGATGTATTCCCTGATAAAGTAGTATGTACAGTATACATATTTTACTATTGGGCCAGTGCTATGGCATAGTGGGTAAAGCTGCTGCCTGCAGTGCCAGCATCTCATATGGGCACCAGTTCAAGACCCAGTTGCTCCACTTCCAATCCAACTCTCTGCTTTGGCCTGGGAAAGCAGTAGAAGATGGCCCAAGTCCTTGGGCCCCTGAACCTGCATGGGAGACCTAGAAGAAGCTCTTGACTCCTGGCTTCAGATCAGTACAGCTCTGGCTGTTGCGGCCATTTGGGGAGTGAGCCAGCAGATGGAAGACGTCTATTTCTCTCTCTGCCTCGGCCTCTCTGTAATTCTACCTTAAATCTTAAAAAATTTTTTTACTGTTAATCCCTTGCAAGCGGTGATACATGCAATAAGTTAACATCTAGCTAACTCATTTGTAATTTTATTTATTTAAATTTAAAAACATATTTTAAGTCAATTCTTGGAAAACTCAATATTATGTGGGAAAACTTGCAAACCTATTTTTTCAGCAGTAAATTTTATGAATCTAAACAGTGATCATGTGTTTCCAATGAAGATTCATCATCCAAACTGAGATGTGCTGCAAATGCAAAATTCATTTCGGAATGCAATGACTTAGTATAATAAAAAGGATAAAATAAATCAATATATTTTTTTTAAAATTACTTATTTGAAAATCAAAGAGAGAGAGAGAGAGGGAGGGAGAGAGAGAGGGATTCCATCTGCTAGTTCACTCTCCAAATGGCTACAACAACAGGGCTCTGCCAGGCCACAGCCAGCAGCTCGGAACTCAACCTGGGACTCCCATGTGGGTGGTGGGGACCCAAGGATGTGAGCCATCACCTGCTGCCTCCAAGATGTACATTAGCAGGAAGCTGAATCAGAAGTGGAGCAGGTGGGATGTGAACCTGCAGACCACAACATGGGATTAAAGGCACCCCAAATGGAGTCTTAACCTACTGTGCCAAACACCTGCCCTCAATTTTTTGAATACTTAGTTCAGGTTGAAATGATAATATTGGGATGTACTGAGTTAAAAACATTATTGCAGTAGATTTTACCTGCATCTTTTTTCTTAATCTGTGTTTACTAGATAGTTTAAAAATTACATATATACCTCCTTACATTTCTATTGGATAGAGCTGTTACACAGCACCTTTCTTTCCACCCATGGGGAGAAGAAGGCAAATGAGAAAATATCATACTCTAATTTCATACTCTAAATTTCCAAAAGTAATTGGTAGGGGCAGGTGTTTGGAAAACAGTTAACACGCTGCTTGGGTCGCATATGTCCATGTCATAGTGGCTGGGTTCGAGCTTTTTGATTTTTTGTTTAGAAGACTGCCTTTATTCTATTAGTAGTTGGAAGACATAGCTGACACACCACAAAGATCCAGTTGGCTGGAGAAGAGAGAAGCTGGTGCCACCTCTGAGGCTGGGGCTCCTCTTGAAGTGAGCAGAGAGAGCGCTGCAGAGCCGGACCTGCAGTCCAGGAGAAAGGCTATGCCACCTTCCACAGTTTAATTGCCTCGGGTGTGAAACCAAATTCCTATGTACCTAACCCAGATCTGGAGTGGGGCACTGGGATACGTGGGGCTGAGAGAGGGTGACATAGCCATCTTGCATTAGAGAAAATGACTAAATAGGAATTTAAAAAATCAATATCCCACCTAACTTTATTTCCAAATAAAGTATTCCCACTTTCTTTTTGTGAAAAACCAATACACTTTCTATGCAGATGACAAATATCAGTATTAGGAAATCCAGTTATACAAAAAATACTACATCTGGCTTCATGCTAATGAGCACCCTGGAAGGTACAGGGGACAGCTTAAGTACTTGGGTCTCTGCCACCTTTGTGGGAGACCCCATTCTGGCTTCTGGCTTCCACCTGGCCCAGCCCTGGGGGTGGCCAGCATTTGGGGCAGTGAATCAGTTGATAGAAGTGTGTGCTCTCTCACTCTCTCTCTCTTTCTCTCTGTGTGTCTTCATGCTTTGTTAAATAAATAAAAATTTTAAAATAAATTTTATCCAATAAACATTAAGGTGAAAAGCTGTCTGCACCTTAATGTTTAGTGCAGCTCAATTCACAATAGCTAAGACCTGGAATCAACCTAAATGCCGATCAACAGTAGACTGGATAAAGAAGTTATGGGACATGTACTCTATAGAATACTACATAGCAGTAAAAAAAAAAAAAAAAACAATGAAATCTGGTCATTTGCATAAAAATGGAGGAATCTGGAAAATCTGAGTGAAATAAGCCAGTCCCAAAGGGACAAATATCATATGTTTTCCCTGATTGGTGACAACTAACCGAGCACCAAAAAGGAAACCTGTTGAAGTGAAATAGACACTATGAGAAACAGTGACTTGATCAGCCCTTGTCCTGACTGTTGATGTACAACTTAATACTTTATCCCTTTTAGTATTTTTTTGGGTTCTACTTAATACTATTGGTTGAACTCTGTAATTAACACACAATTATTCTTAGGTGTTTAAATTTAACTGAAAAGTGATCTCTGTTAAATATAAGAGCGGGAATAAGAGAGGGAGGAGATGTACAATTTGGGACAAGCTCAAGCTGACTTGTAGAGTAGAATCGGGTCTGGGGATTCCAATTCAATCCCATCAAGGTGGCATGTACCAATGCCATCTCACTAGTCCAAGTGATCAATTTCAGTTCACAATTGATCATATGATAGGTCTAAGAGTCAAAGGGATCACATAAACAAGACTAGTGTCTGCTAATACGAACTGATAAAATTAAAAAGGGAGAGAATGATCCAACATGGGAAGTGGGATACACAGCAGACTCATAGAAGGACAGATGTCCTAAACAGCACTCTGGCCTCAGAATCAGCCCTTAAGGCATTCGGATCTGGCTGAAGAGCCCATGAGAGTATTTTAGGCATGGAAAGCCAAGACACTCTGGAAAAAAAAAAAAAAGACCTAAATGAAAGGTCTCTGTGAGTGAGATCCCAGTGGAAAGAATGGGGCCATCAAAGAAGGAGGTCCCTTTCTCTGAAGGGAGGAGAGAACTTCCACTTTGACTATGACCTTGTCTAAAGAAGATCGGAGTCGGTGAACTCAAAAGGCTTCCATAGCCTTGGCAACTCATGACAAGAGCCTAGGGAGATTACTGACACCATAAACAAGAGTGTCAATTTGTTAAGTCAACAACAGGAGTCACTGTGCACTTACTCCTCATGTAGGATCTCTGTCCTTAAGGTGTTGTTCAATGTGAATTAATGTTATAACTAGTACTGAAACAGTATTTTACACTTTGTGTTTCTGTGTGGGTGCAAACTGTTGAAATCTCTACTTAATATATACTAAATTGATCTTCTGTATATAAAGATAATTGAAAATGAATCTTGATGCGAATGGAATGGGAGAGGGAGTGGGAGATGGGAGGGTTGAGGGTGGGAGGGAAGTTATGGGGGAGAAAAGCCATTGTAATCCATAAGCTGTACTTTGGAAATTTATATTCATTAAATAAAAGTGAAAAAAAATAAAATGAAATAGTTACAAAAAATAAATTTTATCCAAAAATGTGTTACTCATCTGTTCAACATACTTCAAAGGCCTTTCCATGTATAGAATTCTGATTGTGCTGTAAAAAAGTTTTATTTTTATAATCACTTTATAAATACTTGAACAGTTCCCTGTGTTTTTTTTTTTTTAGAGTTATTTTATTTATTTGAAAGACAGAGTTACAGAAAGAGGTAGAGACAGAGAGAGAGGTCTTCCATCCTCTGGTTCACTCCCCAGATGGCTGCAGCAGCTGGAGCTGCACAAATCTGAAGCCAGGAGCCAGGAAATCAGGAGCCAGGTGCTTCTTCTGGGTCTCCCCCATGGGTGCAGGGGCCCATGGACTTGGGCCATGTCCTACTGCTATCCCAGGTCATAGCAGAGAGCTGGATTGGAAGAGGAGCAGCGGGGACTAGAACTGGTGCCCATATGGGATGCCGGCGCTTCAGGCCAGGGCTTTAACCTGCTGCGCCACAGCACCGGTCCTGTAACTGTGTTTTAAACTTAGTAAGTGATTGAATACTATTCCATCTTATGTATGAAACATCTTCAAAAAGTTCATGGAAATAGTATTATAAATGATTTTACTTTTTTTTCACCAAATCCCTTATTTTTAATGTTTATTTAAAACATTAAATATTAATACATATTTAAATAAATAAAAATAAACCTTATTTTATAATCTGTTTTAATATCTGATAGTATATATTCTCCTTAAATAATCTTCTTTTTCCAAAATCTTGATTTGTAGTGCTTATTTTCTTTAGTCAGTTCTTTTAGGTAAACATCAAAATTATTTTGTAAATATAGTCCTTTCAAAATTAACACAGTGAGGTTTTAATTTATACAATGTAAAAATTGATCTGAGGACATCTAACATCTTTGTAACTATCAAATTTAGAGGGTTAAGATAAGTGGAGATTTGGTGTCTGTATCTTTTCCCATCAGACTGTATAATTAGCCTTTTGTGAAATATTTGTGACATTTCAAGATCATTGTATTTTTTTTAATCTGTGTTTTTGAAAAATATGTATTAGCACTATCTGGTAGTAGGGGGCAGATTTTTTAAAGAGAAAGCACAAAGAAGAAACTTTATACCTTGCTTATAGGGCATAAAAGAAATTAGGAAAGTATAGTGGACTTTTTTATAGAAAGATTTTCTTTATTTATTTGAGAGGCAGAGTTACAGAGAGAGAGAGGGAGAGACAGAGAGAAAGGTCTTCTGTCTGCTGATCACTGCCCAAATGGCTGTAATGGCCGGGCCAGGAGCCAGGAGCTTCCTCCAGGCCTCCCACAGGGGTGCAGGGCCCAAGCACTTGGGCCATCCTCCACTGCTCTCCCAGGCCACAGCAGAGAGCTGGATCGGAAGAGGATGGGGCGCTGCACAATGGACTTTCTAAGCGAAGGAAAAACAATCCAATAAAGAGAGGAGGAAGATGGGAAAGAAGATAGGACAAAGAATAAGCAAAGGGAAAAGTAGCAAAATTAGACCAAGAACAGATTATGATACACAGAGTTGACCTTGTACAAGAAAACAATAAACTCGGAAGACAGTGAGAGAGGAGGGAATGCTTTTTATGTAAACTGAAATGCTTGACTTAAACTGGCACAGAAAACTGGCACAGAACCACTTTTAATACGATGGAATACCATTCAGTTATTTATTCATTTAAAAGAACTACTACATGGGGAGCTGTTCAAGCATTTATTGTTAACTGATAAACCAGGAAGATCCAGTGTGTAAGGAGGGAGAAACTCCTATTTTAGAGGCCCCAATTTAGTTCATTTAAGGAAATATTTTTCTTATAAAATGTATAAATTGGTTTTAAAAGTACCGCTTAAACACATGTCTCTAGATTATCTTATTATGTGAGTGCAGAATATGCATTGGAGCTTGTGTTCTTCATGTTTTATGATTTAACACCTGGTATTATTGCAGTATCTTTCATTTGGTTCATAATAGTAAATTCTGTTCTATTTATGATTTCTGGACAGTTTTTCGCTGTGATGTCTAGCTGTTAGGAAAGCAAAAATCGTTAATGTAAAAACATCAACAGAAATGGATTACTAACAGTCAGATATATTGGGAAATTAACTTAGGCTACTTCGCAGCTGTGCTTAGAGAAAGGGTAGAAAAGAGCAGTGTTTGGGCTTAAGGGTCCCCACTGAGAATGCAGCGGTAGAATCTCACATTTCTTCCTGAAGGTGGCAGTATTTCAGTGACTAAAACAGCAGCAACAAGCGGAACAGCTGTGCCAGAGCTCACTGAAATCGACAATAGTGTCATTTTTTGATGTGAAAGTCCCTTCAGCGAGACTTTTCTATTTGTTGATGTGAATCACATGCCTATAGGGAAACTTGCGGCTTGTGTGCTGATCAATGATTCCTTAGGATAAAAACTCACATGTTAGGGGAAATAATTTGGTGGCATTGGAGACAGGAAAAAAGAAGTATTGTTATTACATTTAGAACTTAGGGTAAAGTAGCAATTATAAAAAGAACAAGAAGCAGAATGATGTGTTTTATGATAATCAACTACTATCTTTTTTTTTTTAAGGTTTGTTTATTTGAAAGTCAGAGTTATACAGAGAGAGAAGGAGAGGCAGAGAGAGGGCCTCCATCCACTGGTTCACTCCCCAGTTGGCCGCTATGGTCAGAGCTGTGCTAATCTGAATCCAGGAGCCAGGAGCTTATTCTGGGTCTTCCACGCGGGTGCAGGGGCCCAAGGACTTGGGCCATCTTCTACTGCTTTCCCAGGCCATAGCAGAGAGCTAGATTGGAAGTGGAGCAGCTGGGACTCGAATCAGTGCCCACATGGGATGCCAGCACTGCAGGCGATGGCCTTACCTGCTACGCCACAGCGCCGGCCCCAACTACCATCTTTTTTTTTTTAAAGATTTATTTATTTACTTATTTGAAAGTCAGAGTTACAGAGAAAGAGGGGGAGAGAGAGAGAGATCTTCAGTCCACTGGTTCATTTCCCAAATGGCCACAATGGCCAGGGCTGGGCTAGGCAGAAGCCAGGAGACAGGAGCTTCATCCTTGTCTCCCATGTGGGTCCAGGGACCCAAGGATTTGGACAATGTTCTGCTGCTTTCCCAGGAGCATTAACAGGGAGCTGGATCAGAAGTGGAGCAGCTGAGACTCAAAACAGTGCACATATGAGATGCAAGTGTCCCAGGCAGAGGCCCAACCTGCCACAACAGCAGCCCCTCAACTAGCACCTTTAATGGGTTCGTGGCTGTTAATATACACGATTAGTTTTCCTAAGAGAGTGGCAAAACTTTCAGTCTCTTGATGTAACACTTGCATAAACACCATCTCATTTTTGTCAATGATGAACATATTGCCAAAGGAGGTAAGATCATCAGGAATCAAAGAAAGTGAATTTTAGACATTTTCAGTAGCAATTTCTAAGAGAAGAATGTGTACACATTCCTGTGTGTATTATGTATGAGGGAACATCAAAAGTTCATGGAAAATGGAATAAAAATTAATTTATTTTGGTGCAGAAGATGTTATATATGGGTAAATAAACACACATAAGAAAAAAAAAGTACAGATGATCAAAACTGTTATTTAAAAATGTCCAACTAGTAGCACTATTTAGTTTTATTGCCTTTTAAGCATCCAATAAACATTAATAGTGCTGAGGAGTTATTTCATCATTCATTTTGGTTGGTCAAGGCCACATTAAGCTGCATATAGCCTGGCTGATTTGTACTGTTGTGTGATTGCTTAAAATGTCTGGACTGTAGTTCTTCCAAAGAAGTTAGGAGCCCCAAAGCCCCAAGGGGAGATTGGGAGCTGTCGTTCTCTGAAAGTTGTCACCAACAATGGAGAGGAACTGATTCATAGAGTAGTAAAGCACATTTTATTTTTAAAAATTCTCTTGGAAATGGAATGCTTCTTCAGGTTTGGAAGCAATGAGTGTCAAAATATACCTCAGTAAAATTGTAAATGCTTTTATGAATAATTTCTATCAATTTTAACTTTCTTTTCTTCCCCTGCTGTCTAAATTGTACCAAGTGCTATTGACCTTCCATTTATAAGTCTTTGCTAGTTCTTCAAGATCTCAATCTTTGACTTTATAGACACTGTAGGGAGATGTTCTGTTACTTCTCTTTTGTGAATTACTAATCTCTTCTCTTGCATCATGGGTATTTGCTGGACTCTTCTTTTTTTAAAAATATATAGATTCTTTAAACATTTTTTATTTATTTATTTGAAAGGCAGAGTTACAGAGAGGCAGAGGCAGAGAGAGAGAGAGAGGTCTTCCATCCGCTGGTTCACTCCCCAAATGGTTGCAACAGCCCCAGCTGGGCTGATCAGAAGCCAGGAGCCAGGAGCTTCTTCCAGGTCTCCCATGCAAGTGCAGGGGCCCTAGGACTTGGGCCATCTTCTGTTTTCCCAGGCCATAAGAGAGCTAGATTGGAAGTGGAGCAGCCAGGACTTGAACTGGCACTCATATGGTATGCTGGCACAGTAGGTGGGGATTTTACCCGTATGCTACAGCACTAGCCCCTTCTATTTGTTTTTTAATGTATGCTATGGGTGCCTACTAGATTGATACCCACTTTTTTTTAAAAAGACTTGTTTATTTGAAAGTCAGAGTTACAGAGAGAGGGAGAGGGAGAGGGAGAGGGAGACGGAGAGGGAGAGGGAGAGGGAGAGGGAGAGGGAGAGGGAGAGGGAGAGGGAGAGGGAGATCTTTCAACTGCCTGTTCACTTCCCAAATGGCTGCAACAACCAGGGTTGGGCCAAGCCAAAGCCAGGAGCCTAGAACTCCATCCAGGTATCCCACATGAGTGGCATGGGCCCAAGTACATGAGCCATCTTTTATCTTCTTTTCCAGATGCATTAGCGGAGAGCTAGATAGGAAGTGGAGAAGCTGGGACTCCAACCAGGGCTCATATGGGATGCTGGCATTCAGCAGTGGCTTAACCTGTTGTGCCACAGTGCCAACCCCTTGATATCCACTTTTGCAGGAGAAGCCATCATATTTAATACTTTACTCTTTAATTATTATTTATTTATTTGAAAAACAGAGTGCTTGGAGTGTGGGAGTAGAGATTTTCCATTTGGTGGTTTATTCCCCCAAATGCCTGCAATAGCCAGGAGTGGGCCAGGCCCATGCCAGGAGCCAGGAACTCCATCCTGGTTTCCCATGTAGGTGGCAGGGCTCCAAGCATTGGGGCCGTCTTCTACTGCTTTCCCAGACACATTAACAGGAAACTGGATGAGAAGTGGAGCTGTGGGGACGGGAACTGGCACTCAGATGTGGGTTGCAAGTGGTGGTTTAACCCAGTGAACCACGAGTCCAGCCCTTCTGCTTTTTTTTTTAATTGATAAAACTTTATTAATGTAAATGGGAATGAAATTTGAGTTACAAAGTATTTTCACGTGTCAGAAAATATTCTTTTTTTTTTTTTTACAATAACCAGTTAAAAATATAAACACTATTCTTGGATCTCAGGTGTACTGAAACATGTGTTGGACCTAATTGGTTTGTGGGCTATAGGTTCTGGACCCTGTAAGAACACATTGCATTTTCATAAGTTTTGTATATATCAATAAGTAACTGAAACAGATGTTTCTACTGGATTTTGAGAGTTACTGTAAAGAGCTTTGCTTGTTATATCCCAGGCCTTTAGACCTTTCCTCTAATGTCACTTCTGTTTGAACATTCTTTCCATCTTCATCATACAGTTCTTTTATCATCATTCCTTCCTTTCTAAGAAGGAATTCAATTCAAATTTGAGCAAGTTATTATTTTTCATGTGAAAGGCACAAAATAAAAAAATTTTACAGGATAATTTCAAGTTACAATTTCATATTCGTGTGGATCACTTTATATGGGAAGAAGTATTATAGGTTTGTTTTGTTTTGTTTTTTTTTGACAGGCAGAGTTAGACAGTGAGAGAGAGAGGGAGAGACAGAGAGAAAGGTCTTCCTTTTCCGTTGGTTCACCCCCAAAATGGCTGCCACGGCTGGCGCGCTGTGCCTATCCAAAACCAGGAGCCAGGTGCTTCCTCCTGGTCTCCCATGCGGGTGCAGGGCCCAAGCACTTGGGCCATCCTCCACTGCACTCCCTGGCCACAGCAGAGAGCTGGAATGGAAGAGGAGCAACCGGGACAGAACTGGCACCCCAACCGGGACTAGAACCCAGGGTGCTGGTGCCACAGGCAGAGGATTAGCCAAGTGAGCCGTGGCACTGGCCAGTATAATAGGTTTTGAAAGCAAAGTATATCACAAGAGTAATAGAAAAATTATAGTTGAAAGCTTTTTTTTTTTAAATAGAAATTTTAGATTTACAGCACAATTGAGCAGAAGGTACAGGAAGTTCCCATATGTTTCCCATCCTTATACATGCACATACTTCCTGTTCCCCCCCTGTCAACAACCCACAGCTCAGAGGTACATTTGTTTACCATTGATGAACCTATACAGGCACCCATCATACTCAAAGCCCATGTTTCCATTAGGAATCCTGGTGAGTTTGGACTTCCACAAATACATAATAAGGTGTGTCTACCATTGTTGCGTTGTACACAGTAGTTTTACGGCCCTGAGAACTCTCTCTCCTTTCCTTCTAACTCCTGCCAACCACTGGTCTTTCTACTGTCTTTTCCAAGATGTTAAATAGTTGTAACCTGACAGTGGGAAGATAGAGTTTCCAAAAAGAAGCAGTTTGTGAGGGTGTGCAAAGAGGGAGGGCAACAGGCCCTCCTGCTCAAGTACCAAACATCCTCATCTATGTGTGTTCCAAAAAATCTGACTCAAACTGACTTCTTCCTTGTGTGTTGTGATCTGGCCTCCTCTGAGTACAATGCTTCAAGCTAAGCTTTCCTGGGACATGGTCTGAAAAACCAGCTTAGGAGTATGGACTTACAAACATCCATACTCTCTGCCTGTGTTCCCGGGGCGGGGACCGGGGTGCTTTTTGCCTAAATACCATGTTCTAAGTTACAAGAGCATATTTGTTTTGTAACAAACTGTAAAACTCTCTTCCAAAGTGAGTGTATCATATTGTATTCCCACCAGCAATGAATGAGAGTTCCTGTTGCTCCATTTCCTTACCGGTATTTGGTGCTGTTCATGTTTGGAATTTGGCCATTCTAATAGATGTGTAGTGGTGTCTTGTTGTTTTAACTTGTGATTTACTAATGAGAAAGGATATTTAATATATTTTCTAATACAGGTTGAATATTCCTCATATGTATTGCTTGGGACCAGATGTGTTTTAGTTTTTGCATTTTTTCAGATTTTTAAATTTTTATATATATAGTGGGATATCTTGGGGATAGGACAGAAGTATAAACATGAAATGTGTATGTATTTTTCATATAAACATTATACACAAAGCCTGAAGGTAATATAATACTTTAAATAATTTTATGTGTTGAAGTTTCATGGTGTGCAGCATCATGCTGGTATCCAAAAAGTTTTGGATTTTTTGAGCATTTTGGATTTTGAGTATTTGGATTAAGGATGCTCAACCTGGATAACAAAATTTTTTTTATTCTCGGCATTTGCTACTTTTGCTTGGATTTTATTTTTATTTATTAAAAGATTTATTCATTTATTTGAAAGGCAGAGGTACACAGAGGGAGAGAGAGAGAAAGATCTTGTATCCACTGTTTCACTCCTCAGGTGGCTTCAATGGCCAGGACTGGGCCAGGTGGAAGCCACGATCCAGGAGCTTCACCGTGGTCTCTCACGTGAGTGGCAGGGACCCAGACACTTGAGCCATCTTCCACACTTTTCTCAGGCCATTGGCAGGGAGTTGGGTTGGTAGTGGAGCAGCTCGGACATGAACTAGTGCCCATATGGGATGCTGGTGTTGCAGGCAGTAGATTAACATACTACGCCAAAATACCACCCCTATTTTTATTTTGGCTTTATTTGTTTGAAAGGCAAATGCCTGCAACAGCCAGAGCCAGGCCAGGACATAACTAGGAGCTGGAAACTCAATCTGGATCTCTCATGTGGATGGCAGGGATCCAACCACTTGACCCATCTCTCTCTCTCTCTCTCTCTTTTATTTTATGTTTGACAGATAGAGTTATAGACAGTGAGAGAGAGAGAGAGAGAGAGAGAGAGAGAGAAAGGCCTTCCTTCCGTTGGTTCATTCCCCAAATGGCTGCTACGGCCGGTGCTATGCCTATCCAAAGCCAGGATCCAGGTGCTTCTTCCTGGTCTCCCATGCAGGTACAGGGCCCAAGGACCTGGGCCATCCTCCACTGCCTTCCCGGTCCACAGCAGAGAGCTGGACTGGAAGAGGAGCAGCCAGGACTAGAACCCAGTGCCCATATGGGATGCTGGCGCTGCATGCAAGGATTAACCAAGTGAGCCATGGCGCTGGCCCTTGAACCATCTCTTGTTGACACTTCCCAGGGTACACATTTGCAGGAAGGTGGAATTGAGAGCAGAGCTGGGACTTGAACCTGGGCACTCTTACATGGGGTGAGAGCAACTCACGTGGCATCTTCACTGCGGTGTCAAAGGCTCACTCCATGCTTTGCTCAGAATTTTGCCTATGAAATTCATCCTTGTTTTTCTGTTGTAATGCTCAACTCCTGAAAGATCAGCCTCGGATTTGGACAGGCCAAAGAACTGTGGAGCTGACCAGAGATTCAGACCGCTTTTATTCTTGCAGCAGAAGCAATTACACACACAGAAGATTTGCCTTCGCTCTCCTGGTGGTGGGTGAGCACACACAAAGGAGGGTCCCTGCCTCTCAAGATCCGCACTTGACTCTGACCCCAGCGTCTTATAGACAATTATAGACAATAGTGGCAGGCAGCCAAGTAGTTACAAGGCAGAATTGTGCCAGTTTCTGGGATGACTAGCAGAAATATATCCGCTCTGGGCCCGTTGACTTGCAGAATTCCCTCATCTTGAAGGTGAGGGAGCCTGATTGACTTCATTTTCCCAACACTCGATCACTTCAGCTTTCATCACTTTACAATCTGCATGTCAGTTATCTTCCAGGATAATCCCTGTGTGAGGACAGATGTATGTTTACCTTTGTAACAAACGGCCAAGATGATTCCAAAACAGCTGTACCATTTATATGCCTATCAGCAATATTTGAGATTTCTTATTGATCCACATCCTAGTCAACATTTGGAGTTGCCACTTTTTGATTTTGCCCATTGTCTAGATGTTTAGCATACCTTGATGTGTTTGTTTTTTTTTTAAGTAATACATTTTATTATTTTTAGAACAGTTTATGCTTCATACAAAATTGGAGGGAAAGTGTGGATTTCTCATACTTTTCCTGTATCTAAAATTCACTTTTAGAAATTACTTTTGATGTTGTACCTTCTGTGGGTGTTAACATATGAATAATTCTTCATCCCATTGTTTGTATCACTTCGTCATTTATTTCAGTTAAACATAAGCGTACATAATTAAACATATTTTTGATATTTTACTTTGAACAAACTGCTCCTTGTGAGAACAATTAAGAATAGGAAAATAAAGGTTTGTTATTATACCTTCATTTATTCATTCTCTGATATTCTTCCTTTCTTTATAGTAAACTGAGTTTCTGACATACAATCTCCTTCTCTTTGGAGAACTTCTTTCAGCATTGCTTAGCCTATCAGAAACAAATTCCTTCAATTTTTGTCTGAGAAAATCTTTGTTTTCCTTCACTTTTAAAAGATAATTTTGCAGGCTGGCACCGTGGCTCACTTGGTTAATCCTCCACCTGCAGCGCCAGCATCCCATATGGGCAACAGGTTCTAGTCCTGGTTGCTCCTCTTCCAGTCCAGCTCTCTGCTGTGGCCCGGGAAGACAGTAGAGGATGGCCCAAGTGCTTGGGTCCCTGCAACACATGGGAGCACCTGGCTCCTGGCTTCGGATCGGCATAGTGCCGGCCATTTGGGGAGTGAACCAAGGGAAGGAAAACCTCTCTCTCTCTCTCTCTCTCTCTCTCTCTCTCTCTCTCACTGTCTATAACTCTACCTGTCACATAAAAAAAAAAAAAAAAAGATAATTTTGCAGGGTATAGAATTCTATATTGGTGTTCTTTTCTCTGAACACTTTAACTATCTCACTCCTTTCTTGCTTACATGATGTTTAATTTTTGCTTGCTAAAAACACAATACCACAAACTGGGAAAGTTATAATAACGTTCGTGATTCTGAACGTAGGTTAAGGGACTGCATGTGAGGATGGCCTTCTTGCTGGCAGAATCCCAAGGCAGTGCAGGGCATCACACGCAGGAGACAGTGCACACATGAGTCCCATCTAAACTGGCTTTTATAGTAGACTTGTTCTCCAGATAACCCAATAATTCATTAATCCATTAATCACATGAGTTGGTTAATCCATTCATGAGGACAGAACTCAAAGCAGTATTTAAAGGTTCCCCCTTGTCCACCTCTTAATATTTCATAATGGGGATTAAATTTCAACGAGAGTTTTGGAGGGGAGCAACCAGCTTTAAACCATAGCACACGGTTTCTGCGGAGAAGTTAAATGCAATTCTTCTCTTCCCCTTTCTTACCATTCATTCAAGACAGTTCTCAGTCACGATTACTTTAAATGTTGCTTCTGTTCTTTGTTCTCTTTCTTTTTCCTCTGGTTCTCATTATGAAGGTGTTTCATCATTTGTAGTTGTCCTTCAGTTCTTAGATGTTCTGTTTGGATGTTTGTTTTTTTTTTCAGTCTTTTTCTCTTTTAAGTGCTCTAAGAGTCTATTGTCATACCCTCAATCCTAGAGATTCTTTCCTCAGTTGTGTCTGGTGTACTGATGAGCTCACCAACGGTGATCTTCATTTCTGTCAATATTATTAATCTTTATTATTTCTCTTTGATTCTGTCTTGAGATTTAGATCTCTGTGTGCCATTTCCTGTCTGTTATTGTATGTTGTGTGTTTCCCTTGGCGTATTAGCCATAGTTATTTTAAATTCCTGGTCAGGTCATTCCAACGTAGCTGCTGTATATGCTCTATCTCTTTAACTGTGTTTTAAATTTATGATTTATTTATTTTGCTTGAAAGTCAGAGTTACACAGAGAGAGAGGGAGAGGCAGAGAGAGAGAGAGAGGCAGAGAGAGAGAGAGAGAGAGCGAGAGACAGAGAGAGAGAGAGACAGAGAGAGAGGTCTTCCATCTGCTGGTTCATTCCTCAGTTGGCCGCAACGACCAGAGCTGCGCCAATCTGAAGCCAGGAGCCAGGAGCTTCCTCCAGGTCTTCCCATGCAGGTGCAGGGGCCCAAGGGCTTGGGCCATCTTCCACTGCTTTCCCAGGCTATAGCAGAGAGCTGGATTGAAAGTGGAACAGCCGGGACTCGAACCAGTGCCCACATGGGATGCCGGCACTACAGGCAATGGCTTTACCCGCTAGGCCACAGCACCAGCCCCTAAACTGTGTTTTTGCTTTTTCGTATGACCTATGATATTTTGTTGAAATATGCATATGGTGCAGTGGATTAACAATGGATTAAAAGTGGATCCTCAGTACAGTGTATTAAAAATCCCCTAATACATAGGACTTTGTGGTGTAGTGGTAGGTATGGGGGAGGGGAAGCATTCTATGACCCTGTGACTAGCTCTCAGTATTTTGGCAAGCGTGTCTCTGACTGTGAACTTCATGCGTGCGTCTCCGTCTTATTCACCGCCTCACCCCTGCTGGGTTGAACAGGCTGGCTGGGGGTGGGAGGCTGACACTGTGTATTTTCTATCCTTAGGTGGATTAGGCTGTTTAGAAAACTCCAGAAAGCTAGGGCGGAACTTGTTAAGAAGAATAAGTGTTTTTTTTTTTTTTTTTTCTCTTCCTCTTTCCAGAAAGAAAGAGGGGATTTTTTGCCAACATTCGTTATGAGGACCTGGTAGAATTCCTGGAGACAAAATTCACAAAAGTTCTGGAAGATGAGACGTTCAAGGACCAGCAGGTTCAGCTGTTTGGTGAGGGCTGCTCACTGCTTCCAAGAGGTACCTTGAAGCCTCATTCTGTAGATAGGAGAAATGCTGGGTCCTCATGTGACAGGAAGTGGAACAGCGAAAACGGACTAAGCTCCCTTCTTTAAACTCTGATCTAAAGGCACGGAGACCTCATGACCTAGATATCTTCCAAAGACTCTGATCCCAACACTGCCACACCTGGGGTTACGTTTCCAACACATGGATTTTCAGGGACCCATTCCAACCATAGCAGTTCTGAATACAAGGTGAGATGTATTAACACAACCTCCAATGTAAGCAAAATATATCCTCATCCTATTGATCCCGTAATTCCTCTCCTGCACTCTTACTGTTAGCATCTACCCTGTTTGGTGGTAGGAGGGAGATGATAAGCACAAATAACTACATTTATTTTTTATTTTCTTTCTTTGAAGTTGTACCAAGAGCTTTTTTCAAATTGTAAAAATACAGAATGTTCCTGAGCTAGTAAATGTTTCACGAAGTGGTTAGTTTTCCCACATGGATTATCATTCCAGAAAAGCCCAACAAATAATTTTTTGGAGGCTTTTGTTTTTCATGACCACTTTTCTTCTTATAGTCAGTAAGCAAAACATGTTATTTCCCCCACTTTTGCTCCCCAGAAAATTAGGTCCCCAATGCCCTGTAGGTATATTTTTCACACCTTTTTGCATAGGATAATATAACCTGATGAACATGAAGTTCAAAGATGATATAAAAATTCATGGATGAGTAAAATCTCCTTTGGTTGAGGGATCAAAACAGAGATCATGAAGCTAATAGCATTGAAGACAAATCTTCTAAGGGGATCAGTATGTACCAATTGCTTTAACAATCCGCATGCCATTTTGTATAGTTATTTCACTTCACAGTCATTCCAACTGCAAAGTTTTCATCATAACAACATTTGTAACAGCAAAACAATGAACATTTGGGAAACAGGGACAATTAAATCAATTTTCATGCTTTCTGTAGAAAGCCAAGCAACCTTTAGAATAACTTTGAAAATGTTTGTTTTCCATGCCACTACTTTCATTATCTTTTTTGATCTCTTGGGCAAATGTAATTTCGCTCACCTATGAACTTTTCCATCATTTTTGAACCTTATGTTAATCAGATGACAGAATTTATGTAGTTATCTTATTCACTCTCATCAAATTGCAAACTTGTGGAAGTGAAGGACTTAGTCTTTTTCATCTACTTTTTCTTTTTCTTTTTTTTTTTTTTTTAACATAGTACACACTACCATGGTGTTCAAGAGAAACAGAGACGAGAAAGACAAGTTTTCTCAGTGAATTTCAGTTACCAAGTTTGATTAAGTAGCACCAGTATTCCCAAAATATGGTTCAAATTTCAGTTACTATGATATGTTCTCAGTGACTAATCACATACATTACAAATCTTGTTGCTGGGCCTGGTTCAACTGCAGTGTGTTGCAATATCTAGGAAGTGAACTAAACACTATGGCTGCCATATCAAATCCTTTGCTTTTGTAGATGACCTGTTCTTCTCTTAGATTTTTTTAAAATTGTGATAAAGACACATAATTTAACATTTACCTTCTTTTTTTGTAGTTTTTTGACACTTGTTTTTTCACCAATGTTTCTTTTTTTATTGATTAAATATAAATTTCCAAAGTACAGTTTATGGATTACAATGGCTCCCCCCCCCATAATTTCCCTCCCACTCACACCCCTCCCATCTCCTGCTCCCTCTCCCATTCCATTCACTTCAAGATTCATTTTCAATTATCTTTATATACAGAAGATCGATTCTGTATATATTAAGTAAAGAGTTCATCAGTTTGCACCCACACAGAAACACAAAGTGTAAAATACTGTTTCAGGGCTAGTTATAGCATGACTTCACATTGGACAACACATTAAGGACAGATCCCACATGAGAAGTAAGTACACAGTGACTCCTGTTGTTGACTTAACAATTTGACACTCTTGTTTATGGCGTCAGGAATCTCCCTAGGCTCTTGTCATGAGTTGCCAAGGCTATGGAAGCCTTTTGAGTTCACCAACTTTGATCTTATTCCGACAGGGTCATCGTCAAAGTGGAAGTTCTCTCCTCCCTTCAGAGAAAGGTACCTCCTTCTTTGATGGCCCCGTTCTTTCCACTGGGATCTCACTCGCAGAGATCTTTCATTTAGGTCTTCTTCTTCTTTTTTTTTTTTTTCCAGAGTGTCTTGGCTTTCCATGCCTAAAATACTCTCATGGGCTCTTGAGCCAGATCCGAATGCCTTAAGGGCTGATTCTGAGGCCAGAGTGCTATTTAGGACATCTGCCATTCTGAGTCTGCTGTGTATCCTGTTCCCCATGATGGATCGTTCTCTCCCTTTTTGATTTTATCAGTTAGTATTAGCAGACACTAGTCTTGTTTGTGTGATCCCTTTGACTCTTAGACCTATCAGTGTGATGAATTGTGAACTGAAATTGATCACTTGGACTAGTGAGATGGCATTGGTACATGCCACCTTGATGGGATTGTACTGGAATCCCCTGGCACAATTCTAATGCTGAGTGAATTAAGCCAGTCCCAAAGGGACAAATATCATTCATTCTCCCTGATCAGCGACAACTAACTGAGCACCAAAGGGGAAACCTGTTGAAGTGAAATGGACACTATGAGAAACAATGACTTGATCAGCTCTTGTCCTGACTGTTGATGTACAATGTAATACTTTATCCATTTTAGTATTTTTTCTCTGTTTTGTTCTAGTACTATTGGTTGAACTCTGTAATTAACACACAATTATTCTTAGGTGTTTAAATTTTAATTGAAAAGTGATCCCTGTTAAATATAACAGTGGGAATAAGAGAGGGAGGAGATGTACAATTTGGGATATGCTCAATCAGACTTGCCCCAAATGGTGGAGTTAGAACATTTACCTTATTAACCATTTTAATGTATATACTTCAGGGATATGAGCTATATTTGCTTTTGTTGTTTAGTAGTTCTCTAGAACTTTCTTATATGGCAAAATTGAAACTCTATACCCATTTAACAATTTCCTATTTCCCCCAGCCCTCAGTCCCTGATCCAACCACTGATTTTCTGATTCCATGATTTCTACTACTCTAGATTCATATATAAGTGGAACCACACAGTGGTTGTCCTCCTGTAATCCTTCCTTCCTTCCTTCCTTCCTTCCTTCCTTCCTTCCTTCCTTCCTTCCTTCCTTTCTCTCTCTCTCTCTCTCTCTTTCTTTCTTTCTTCTGTGTACTTTATTTATCACATAGCCATCTCACAGAAAGGGATGAAGTAGTGGAGTTGTGTTTGTGTACTATGTTAAATATTGGTTAAAACTACTTTTCCTAGTATTTTGGACAAAACCTAACAAATACAAGTTGTCACATTTTTCTGTCTCAATTCAATGAATAGTCTTATATAATTCACTGTCAAACACACCTGTAATTGAATAAACTGAGTTCTTTTTCTACTGTAACAAAGGAAAACACACATTATGGGAATTGTAGCATGTTTCATTAAGAGAGTGTCAATGAGAAAGACTGATTAAGGATTTAGGATTTGAATGGGTCATTTTGAGAAGGGTCCAAGGAAGTAGACTACATAGTCCAAGTCATCTAAGACCCTTGCTTTACAAGATTGCTGTTGGGAAGTAAGGGCAGTTATGTGATTTGGTATATCAATAAACATTATCCATAGAGAGGGAAGACGAGAATGAGCATAAAGCTGGAATTGGGAAGAAACAGGAGGAGGAATATTAGTCCGCAGAGTGGATGTTTCCTATTTCCACCACATCTGATTCTGATCAGTTATTTTGCAAAATAATGAAGTGGCTTTATTTTGTCTCACTTTATCGTGGCCTCAGCATGTCTTTCTTTGATGTCAATATTCTGTGAGATTGTTTGCATGCATGCAACTGGGAACAACGTGACCTAGGCATGGGTGTCGCTCAGCTTGTGCTAACGCTGGGACCTAGATGTGAGTATGTTCCTGGATTTCAGGGCCTGCTATTTTCTTCTTTACTACATTTGGAGATGTATAAGTTTGAGATCAGAGCTAGCTATGATTCAGCCTCAGTTGCACATTAACTAGCAACATGATCGTGGGTAAATATTTTATTTTTTGTCACTTTAATTGCCTGTTTGGTACCCACCTCAAAGGAATCTAGTGAGCATTAGATGAGATGAAATATCTAGAGTATGAGCAGATTAACTCTTCTAGAGTGAGACTTCATGTTGGCAAAAACTGCCTTTAATTAGCTTCTCTCTCTCTCATAGATTTTCTTTTGGAATCACTGGGTAGCTACTATGTACCAGGCATGAGGATGTAGCAGTGAGCCAGTCAGATGTGGCCTTTGCCCTCATAGGACCTACAGTATATAGCAGGGGTGCCATTCAATTAAACATGAAATTTAACACACGCTGTAAAGTTCTATAAAAGGGGACTGCCTATAGAAGTATCAAAAATATCTTTTCAAGCCTGGAGAGCTGTCTCCAGGAGAAAATGATGTTTCTGGTACTAATAAATGAACAGGGGTGATTTGGGGAAGTGCTTAGGTGGAAGGAACCACGTAAACTCAACCAGAACAAAAGGACGTGGCATAGCCCACTCCATGGCAAAACAAACTAAAAGACAACAAGAACAGAAAGAAAAAAAAAAACTCTCTCATTTTTTAAGTGCACCCTATATGAAACAATACTTTCTATTCAAAGTTGTGCATAATTTTACATGCCACTGACATAGCAATTAGAGCTCATTAATTAATTAATGATGATACAATGCTTTGAAAATACAAAGTGTGGCACATTTGCTAACAAAATGATGATTACCATGATTACTGTTTCAAAAAATTCTCTGTTTACTGTCTGTGCTTGGACTTCCAACTGTCTGCCTGCCTTCATGCACCAAAGACAGCTGCTTCACAATAGGATTGATTGGATGACTATTTTTGGTTTTTCCATTCCTGGGTTGTGAATGAACCCAGCAATGGCTAAAAATGGGGGTGTGTGTGGTCTAAGTGACTCCCAAGGTCTTTTCCTAACACAGCAGTCTGCAATGTTCACTATGCTCCGAGTCTCTAAGTCACTAAAAATTGGCTAGAAGGAGTTAGGAGTTTGTTCTGAGTAGGGAGGATGAAGCAAATACACAAGGACTACTGGTCAGGCAGACCAAGTAAATACAACTTCTTGTGGATTCCACTACTATCCCTATTCTTTACAGAATTTCAGAGGAGTAATGGACTAAATAGGATTCTAACAATTTGTATCTTTTCTCTTGATAAAAAACAGAACGCTGCAATGTTTTCATTTTTGTCGTCAAAAAAACAAAATCTAGAGAGCAACTAGTTTTGATTTTATTGAGTTTTGGTTGTTGAGCATCTGAAAGCACTTAGTTTACAAATAAGCACAATCATAGTGGTTTTTGCTTCTGTAATGAATGGGAAGGATAAGCAGATGGGGGAGGCAGCAACCCAACCTTTGCTAATCAATGCAGGTTCACCAAATGTTGTCTTTAACCCAGGTTGTGGGAAGTTTCTGGTGAAGTGTTCTTCTGCTTATAGAAAGCTATCGTCAGTTGTCTGGTGTGTAAAGTGACTCCAGCAGTTTGTTGGCTGGCAAGCGAAGCTGATGAGCCTTTGGTTTTGAGAAGCTCCATCAACAGATAAAGACCTGGATAAGGCTGTGTGTTGAGTGGTTGTAGCTATCTTTTGGCCTAAAGGAAGGTCCTTATGATTAAGAGCTAACTTCTGGTAAATAATCTGGCAAGAGGTGCTTAGTCCTGTGTATTTTAGTTCTGACCTCTGATTAGATTTAAACTAATTACTGATAGGTGAGGACTTATTGCCACTTTGTTGATTCTTTTCCGGCTGTTTTGTAGGTCCTTCTCACCTTTCTTCATCTCTTGTGTGATCTCTGTTGTGATTTGATGATATTTTGTAGTGTAAGCGTGGATTACTTTATTTTTTGTGTTCTCAAGTTTTATGCTTTGTGGTTACATGAAGCTTACATAAAACATCTTATTATGGCATCCTATTTTCAGTAGATAACAACTTCACTTCAATACAAAAGCTCTGCATTTTAATTGTCTCATATTTTATGTTTTTGATTTCATAATTTACAAAATTTTGTATTGTGTATCCACCAACAGATTGTTATAGCTAAAGTTATTTTAATACTTTAGACTTTTAATATTCAAACTAAACTTATATGCAATTTGCATACTCCCAATACTGGAGCACTCTGAATTTTATAGTATATTTACCATTAACAATGAGTTTTATACCTTCATATATTTCCATATTATTAATTAGAATCCTTTGTTTCAGCTTGAAGAACTCCCTTTAAATTTTCTTATAAGGCAGATATATTATCAATGAACTCCTTCAGGTTTAATTTGTCTGGAAAAGCCTTTATCTTTTTTTTCGTTTCTGAGACAGCTTTGCAGGTAAAGTATTCTTGAACGTCAGAGTTTTTTTTTCATTCTGCATTGTGACTATGTTATCCCATTCTTTTGGCCTCCAACGTTTCTGCTGAGAAATTCACTGATTGCCTTATGGGGGTTCCTTTGTATACAATGAGCTTCCTTTCTTTTGCTGCTTTCAAAATTCCCTTTATTTTTGGTTTCTGGTAGTTTGATTATAACGTGCCTCAGTGAAGCTTTCTTTGGTTAGACCTATTTAGGAATCAGTCGGCTTTGTGTACCTGAATGTCTGTATTTCTCCTTTACTTTAGGAAAATCTCAGCTATTATTTCTTTAAATAAGCTTTCTGTTCTATTTCCTATCCTCTCTTTCTGCAAGTACCATAATGAATAGTTAGCTCTTTTGATGATATTACATAAATCTCATAGGCTTCTTCATTCTTTTCATTTTTTTTCTTCTCTGAGTAATTTCAAATGATCCATCTTTGAATTCTCTGATGCTTTCTTCTGGTTCATTGAGTCTATTGTTGAAGCTCTCCATTGCTTTTTTTTAAAATTTTGGTTCTTTTTGTTTTCCTTGTTTGTTGAAATTCCATTTTCATTTATGTGTCATTTCCCTGATATTGCTGAATTGTTTATCTGTTTCCTCTCATAGCTCATTGAGCATATTATTTTGAGTTCTTTGTCAGGCAATAAATTGATTTCCATTTCTTTGTTTTCAGTTATTGTAAATTTATTGAGCTCCATCAGTGATATCAGGTTTCTATGATCCTTCATGATCCTTGTAGCTCTTTCTGGGTGACTGCACATTTCAAGAAGTAGTCACCTCTGCCAGACCAACAGACTGGCTTAGTAAGGAAAGACTTGCATCCGTGGGAGTGGGGAGGCACACTGAAGTGTGCTTTGGCACTGGGTCTAGTGCAGCAGGGTACCAGGTGTGGGGTAATGTGACAGCTCTGGGGTCAGGGGGCGTGCTGTCTTATTAGCTCAGGCAGTTGGCATCCATAGCATTGGCAACTGTCTAGTCCTCAGTGCAAGAGGTATTGGGGGTCCAAAGTATCTTCAATAGCTATTGGCCTCTCAGTGGCATCTCCAGGTCCAGCAGTTAGAGATCAAAGTAGGGAGCAAAGGTACTGGTTACAATACTGTGTGTGAACCTGGCTGCAGGGGCAGCTACAGGCAGGAGTGGGTTGGCAAGGGTTAGAGCCATTGGGAGGGGTTGGAGCCAACTGTGAGCGCATGTGTGGCAGTGTGCATTGGAAACTGCAGGGGCTTGGGCCTGATACCATGTACATGTGGCGCTGCAGGGTCATCTGTAGGCACGCGTGCATGCAGTGGTGGGGATAGCCCTGGCAAGGGGTTTGGAGTGGAAGTTAGGCAGCTGGATTCTGTGAAGTTGAATTACTGTAGGACCTTGGTAGTGAAAGCTGTTGGAATCTCTTATGTGTGGAGCAGGCCTCTGAGGTTTGTGGCAGCCAAAGCTGTGGGTCCTCAGTGGCAAAAGCTTCAGGCAATCTGTGGCAGCTTCAAGGGCTTCTGCAGGCCTCTCCAGAGGCCTGAGGACGGCTGATGCTACTTTGGCTGATCCTAATGGCTTCTGGGTTTCTTGTTTGTTCTTAGCTCTCTCCAGATGTCTCAGCTATGCCAGTCTCCCCAGGGATCTGGGTGGGATGAAACTCCGGGGGGTCCTCCGGGGTGTTCTCTGAAAGGCTGGAGAAACTGATTGTTCACCCCGCTCCCTTTATCCCTGTGAAGAGAAATTATGGGCTGGGAAGTTCCCTCCTGACACTGAGTAGTGCTGGCAGTGGGGATAGAAGGGACAGGCAAATGAAGCTGCTTTTCCTGCCCATGTTATGCCATTTTTTTTTTTTAACAGTTTTTGCTCCGCTGTGTTGCTGCAGCTTCTCAAGCAGCCTCTTGAGCCCTCCAAGAGCCGTTTTCCTCCAGAGATCGTTGTGTAAATGATTTTTTCCCTGCTTTTTTTTGGTGGGGAGCAAAGACTGAGATCTCATACTTTACCCTATTGCTGATGTCACTGCTTTTTACTTCTCATAGGAAAGGGCAACCAAGTGTCCCATAATTTGGCTCAAATCATGTATTGTCCTTTTTGTTGGACTTTGGTATAGACAAGATACAGAATTTAAGGTGAATTTTTTTTGAGAACCATTTCTAGAACTGTAGGGAGCATTCGCCTTTTAGATTCATGTAAACTCTTAGGAGGGTTTACCCCGCAGCAGCTGTCAGTTCATTTTCCAGAACATACAGAAAGGATCTTTTCTTCTAAACAATATTTTAATTGTATCTACTATCTATTTTTAAATAAATACAATAACTTCTATTACCGTGATTTTTCAAATCAAAAAGTCTCCTGAGATGTTTAGGAAAGAAACAACAGTTACCCTGCAGTCAATTTCTGTAACTTCTGTATTGCTTGAGGGATCAAATCTCTTTTCAGTTTCTTTTTTTTTTTTATTTTTAAACATGTTTTCATTCCGCAAGGATTTCCTACAAATTTCTGAGGCATTCTTGTAGGAGAATTAATTTAAGATGGCAACTCATTCATATATATATATATATATATACACACACCATAATGGTGTTTTGGCCCAGTTTATAATATAATAGAGAAATTTATTTCAGTAGTGACTAAGTAAAGCAGTAATTCTATCTTCGTGACACTATAAAAGCTGTCTATTTCTGTCTCATTACGTCTTGAGCTTTTAGATTTGTTCATATGCCTATCTAAATGAGTGATTAAATTATATACTAATTTTAGTTTTGAAAACATATTAAGAGATTTATTTTTATATTTTAAGACCTTATAAAATGAATCTTAGGAAGATTATCATTTGGACTTATAAGTGGATTATTTTTATCTTTTGTGTTCACAAAGTATTACTTTATATTATACTTGTTTTACTAAAGAAGACTACATGATTATTTGACTTTCATAGCAGTGTATATGTGATCTTGATCTTTCTTCATCCAGCTTTATTCTGTTCTAAATTTAAGGCATTGAGTATCAATTAGTTAAACTGTGGGGAAAAGTCAACAGAAGAAACAAAGAAAGAGAACTAGAAGGAAAACAAAAATCAGATTATGAAACAAAACTTAGCACAAGTTAAAATGTAACTCCAGTAATTCATGAACAAGCTCTTAGACAAATAAAGGAATACAACTTAGAAAAAGTTTGGGCGTGGATTAATATGTTATTCTCAGTGAAAACCTTATTCATAAAATATCCAAGACATCGGAAATAAAAGTGTTTGAAGAATCTGTGAAAATAACAAAGTAAAACAATGATAGATGATGGCAGGAAAAGAGCAGATTAGAAGATAAAACTGAGTTAAAGCAAATGTACATACATCAAGAACAGCAAAACTTATGAAAATAAAATGACACTGACAAGTCAATCCTAGAAGGACAATTGGTTGACTGAAAGTCAATTCTAAGTCCTGGGTGAGGTGAGGAGTGACTGGGTCCTACGCAATACCAGGGCATCTTACAGTAAGCGTGTTCATCGTTCACTGTATTAAGTGGTTTATTGAAATTAACAACACTCATCAAAGTAAACTAATAGCAACAATTAAGTGGGAACAACCTGGCTTTTCCTCATCTTGTTTTAAGTACATTTCTGAAATTACTCCCTAAGTTAAGATTTTGTGATTGCCAAATAGGATTCTCTACAGGTAAGGTAATTCCATCAAATGAATCCAATTGTGCATTTACCTTTTAATGAAGATATGCATATAGAGCCGAATTACTTTGTAATCTTATTCATCAGATCTGAAGCCAGGAGCCAGGAGTTTCTTCTGGGTCTCCCATGCAGGTGCAGGGGCCCAAGGAATTGCACCATCTTCTACTGCTTTCCCAGGCCACAGTAGAGATTTGGATCAGAAGTGGAGCAGCTGGGACTTGAACCGGTGCCCATACGGGTTGCCGGCACTGCAGGCGGCTGCTTTACCTGCTACGCCACAGTGCTGACCCCACTCTGGAATTTTAGAGACTTCACAGAACTCAGATCACTTATTAGTGTCCATTTTTAGATTTTTAAAACTTCAAGCTAGATCTTTTTGCGTGGTAAGCAGATTTCTGAAGTTCGTAGGCTGTATTTGGAACATACCAGAGGAAAGAATTTGTGAGCCACTCAATAGCCTAGGCAGAGAAATAAGTGGGAATGATTCAAAGGTCACATAAATGTTGCACAAAATGTGCTGTGGGGGTATGTAAAAGAAAGCTGTAAGCCATAAAGCCACATGAACCAAGTGTGTTATATTTCATATATATAATTATAATTAAAAGTAATTATATTTAGGACACAATTGGACTTGTAAATCTAGATACACTTCAGTGTTTCTTAAACTGTCTCACAGCTTGCGTCAAGAGAAGTGGGTGACTGATTACTAACAGTCACATATGTTAAACCTCAATTAACTGGGGCTTGAAAACCCTCAATTAACTAGGTATGCACTAAGTATACATAAGAAAATTCATAGGAGGGAAAAATACCTGAAAATATAAGGAATATAAGCAAGTCTTTAGGCAAGATACCCTGGAAAGAATAGCAGAGAATTTCTGTTGACTCAACATAAGCATATTAACCTCCCAGAACTCATACCTTTCTCCAAATAAAGAAACTGCATCTGAAGAGCAGCCCCATGGATATAATCAATATGGAAACATCTTTTGTGCTGAAATACATGGGTGCACAACCACGCATTGTACAAGCATACACATGCATACACAGAAACAAGGCTACTGGCTTACTGAAGAAGCAATCTGTTGGAGTTTATACCTGTGAAGAGTCTTAGGAAATCTGTATTCCAAACAGTTTTGTATTTGACATCTGACCTCCCAAAGGTGTCCTCACTGCTTGGGTCTAGTAATCCACGAGGTGGCAGAAAATGTCATTTGCAGGTGAGCCGTGCTAATCACAGAGTTCCTTTAATTAACATTTACCAAATATTCACAGGATATCTACTCTGTCTTGGTGTGATAGGTTTTCAGAGGTTCAACAGAATGGTGTGATGACAATTATTCTAGGAATCTGGGCACCTCTGTTTCTGTCCTCGCTCTGACACCTCCTGATAACATGCCGCTTAGAGTGTCACCTCCAGCTTCCATTTTCACATTCATAAAATACGGGTAACATACATAGCATTCTTCAAGGGAGATAATGGGTGATCAAGTTTTATCAAATGTAAAACACACATAAGATACCATCATCATTATCTTTTGAGTTAATCTCCTTATGTGTGTTTAAACCAATGTAGATTAGGCTCAGTAGAATTTTTTTATTTTATCAGAACCGCAGGGGAAAAATCTAATGAGCTTAAACCTCTTCAGGCTGGTGAATAAATGTCGAGAATAAACTATCAGTCCTTTTGGAAAGCCTCCAGGGGTTTACATTTGGGAGAATATGCCAATTCTGTATTCTTGTGGAGGAAGTCATTTCTCACCAGCAATAAGTGGGGTGTGCGGATTCTCATTTCCTCATGCACCTACAGTTTCTTTGCAGAATGTTTTCAAAATTCCTTAGAAGAATGGGTTTTCTGCTTTTCCCAAAATATACACTCTCCCTTTGTATTTTTTTTTTCAATTTAAGAAGTGGAGTTACAGAGAGAGAGAAAGAGAGATTCAGAGAGAAAGGTCTTCTATCCACTGGTTCATTCCCCAGATGGCTTCAATGGCTGGAGCTGGATTTGAAGCCAGGAGCCAGGAGCTTCATCTGGGTCTCCCACACAGGTGCAGGGGCCAAGCACTTGGGCCATCTTCTGCTGCTTTCCCAGGCCAGAGCAGAGAGCTGGACTGGAAGAGGAGCAGCCAGGATGAGAACGGGCATCCATATAGGGTGCTGGAGGATTAGCCCATCATGGCACAGTCAGCCTCACTCCCTTTGTCTTAGGATGCTTGGTTTGCTATAAAAAAATACTAGAGACTGGGTAATTTAAAAACAAACAAATATTTCTCACATATCTTGAGGCTTACAAGTTCAAGATCAAGGCACTGGAAGATTTGGTATCTGGTGAGGGCCCACGCTCCAGCTTATAGTGTCCTCATGTCACTTGGGAAGGAGTCAAATGGTGGCTCTTGTTTAGATACTCTTTCATCAAGCTTGAGCCTAAGGCCTTCACTTGTGCGGGCTGGAACCTATCTCTGAACCTCAGTTTCATGCCTCTGTTGCTTCTAAATCTCTTATAAACTGCCTGAGTGCTTTGATTTCTCAGTTATGGCTTTTCTCAATTTATATTCCGTGGTTGACATGTCCTGATGACACTTTGCTGGATTTCTCTGTCACCTACTGCTTTTCTAAAGTACAGTATTTTGTCTATTTTAGAGAGATACACTGTTTGGCCCTATCAACTATCCTTTCCTGCAACATTATTAGCCTGGTCCTGATATGAACCCTTCTGTTCTGAAAGGATCATTAAATCCCAAGACTTCTGTCTTTCAAAGATGGTGGTGATAATTGGCTAGGTGGTTGGAAGAGTGATGGGCATAATGATTTAGACACTTGTCTGGGATTCTGCCCCGGGAAAAGGCACACAAGGTATTGGGCTAACAAAATAATAAGCAAACATCTTAGTTTTTTATTGGTATATATCAATAAGTAGCTTGACTAAATTCAGGAATTCATCACACCTTCGTCTGCCATCAACATTTATGTCAGTAAACCAAACTTTGGCTTAAAATGATAGTAACAGCTATCATGTCTTACTTTGGGTTCCTTGGAGACAGGCTTTAAGATGGAGATTTGTGTTCAGGAAGTTAATTGGGGTGACTCTCCAGTGCAAACACCTATGAGGAAGCAGAGAGGGCAACGCACACAGGTTAACAAAGGCTTGCTGTGGCTCCTGCCACAGGGAACTCTGTAGCTGGGAGAGCCTTTAACGTTGCTGTGAATTGAGGTAAATTGGTTTGGCTTTTGTACCCACAGCTTGACTAGTCACTGGATATGGGCTGCTCTCAGCAAGAATACAAACTTCATCAAGTTATTTGCCTTTCCCAGAGCACATCTACTGGACAGACCTGAGCTGAGAGCAATCCACATCGCATCTCCCTTGAGCTGGTAAACCATGGGTGTGCGTCATGAAAGATAGATGTACACACAGCCATGCATACATCCACATGCATAAAGCACACACCACATATATTTTTACAGTACGTGTGTACTATACATATACACCTGGTTGCTTTTTATCAAAGTACCTTGACCTCACCCAACAACAGCTTTATTTTTTAATAGAAAACTTTTATTTAATAAATATAAATTTAGAAAGTACAATATAGCGGTTCTTCTCCCTATAACCACCCTCCCACCCACAAACCATCCCATTTCCTACTCCCTCTCCCATCCCATTCTTCATTAAGATTCATTTTTAATTTTTTAAAAAAATTTTTTTGACAGGCAGAGTTAGGCAGTGAGAGAGAGAGAGAGAGAGAGAGAGAGAGAGAGAAAGAGAGAGAGACAGAGAGGAAGGTCTTCCTTCTGTTGCTTCACCCCCCACTGGCTGCTATGGCCGGTGCTGCGCTGATCCAAAGCCAGGTGCTTCTCCTGGTCTCCCTTGCGGGTGCAGGGCCCAAGCACTTGGGCCATCCTCCACTGCCTTCCCGGGCCACAGTAGAGAGCTGGACTGGAAGAGGAGCAACTGGGACAGAATCCGGCGCCCCAACCGGGACTAGAACCTGAGGTGCCGGTGCTGCAGGCAGAGGATTAGCCTAGTGAGCTGTGGCACCGGCTTAAGATTCATTTTTAATTATCTTTATATACGGAAGACCAACTCTATACTGAGTAAAGATTACAATAGTTTGTACCCACACAGACACACAAAGTATAAAGTACTGTTTGAAGATTAGTTTTACCATTAATTCTCATAGTACAACACATTAAAGATAGAGGTCTTACATGGGGAGCAAGTGCACAGTGACTCCTGTTGTTGATTTAACAATCCACACTCTTATTTATGATGTCAGTAATCACTCGAGGCTCTTGTCATGAGCTGCCAAGGCTATGGAAGCCTCTTGAGTTCACAAACTCCGACCTTATTAGACAAGGCCATAATCAAAGTGGAAGTTCTCTTCTCCCTTCAGAGAAAGGTACCTCCTTCTTTGATGGCCCATTATTTCTGCTGGGATCTCACTCACAGAGATCTTTCATTTAGGTCATTTTTTGCCACAGTGTCTTGGCTTTCCATGCCTGAGATACTCTCATGGGCTTTTTAGCCAGGTCTGAATGCCTAAGGGCTGATTCTGAGGCCAGAGTGCTGTTTAGTGCATTTGTCATTCTATGAGTCTGCCCAACAAAAACTTTAATCTTTTAATTTAAATATAGAATTCCTCAAGAAATACGTTTGTCCTGTTTCAACAAGAAAGCCATCTAGAAATCCAAAGTCCGAATCAAACTATTTTATTTTCTGCATCAGAAAGTCCTTTTAGAGTCTTCAAAATAGCATTCTGTCCACCTCCACATTCTTGCCACTACCCCACAGCTTCATCAGAAAGCTCTTAGAATAAGTTTTTGGAAATATTTCTGAAAGCATTTATTTCACAAGGAGAACAATACCCTCATGTACAAAAATCTATATCTCAGCTAATGGCTAAGGATTCCACTGACTAAGGAGTAATGAGGTCACTGTGTTAGGTTAATATTAAGGATATTTCTCCTTAGCCTTTTGGGCCTAAGTGTCAGAGTGGCTAATCCTCTGTGTTAGAATCCTCCGTCCCTTTTAATTTGTAATGAAAACCCCATTACAGTAGCAGTCTGACTATAATCTCTAACCTTGGATTCATTTGCTTACTCTTTTTTTTAATCCCAACTGACATTGTCAAAATAAGGTTTAAAATATTTCTGATGGGGCTGGCTCTTTGGCACAGTAGGTTAAGCCTCTACCTGTGGGACTGGCATCCCATATGGGTGCCAGTTTGAGTCCTGGCTGCTCCTTTTCTGATCCAGCTCCCTGCTGATGGCTTGGGAAAGCAGTGGAAGTTGACCCAAATGCTTGGTCCCCTGTATCCGTGTGGGAGACCTAGATGAAGCTTCTGGATTCTGGCTTAGGATTGGCCCAGCTCCAGCTGTTGTGGCCATTTCGGGAATGAACCAGCAGATGGAAGACCTCTTTCTGTCTCTCTCCCTCCCTCTCTCTGTAACTCTGCCTCTCAAATAAATAAACAAATCTTTTAAAAATATTCCTGATGATGCTAGATTAATACTCATTCCTGCTTTTATTGGAATGACTTTGTTACTGAATTAAATGGATTAATTGCTTTCCCATCTTCTATGAAAATACATTAAAGTAGTAGATCTTATGTAAATTGTTTCTACCTGTAGCCACTAAAATGAACACTTTGGGGGGTAAATTTTAGAATAAGGTTGTTTGAACTAATTGCAGTGTGAGTCAAATTAGCTATTGAGAGCTGTGTCTTATTTTATGTTGAATTTTGTTTCTTTTGTAGTTTGTTGGAGTAGAGTTCATCTCTCCATTTATGTCTTTCCAAGATATATAGGCCACTCTGAAGCAAAAACCTGGATCTTCCTTTTAGGCTATATATATATATATATATATATATATATATATATATATATATATATAAAATTACTTATATGGTATACTTATATAGTATATATTTCAAAAATTTTACTTTATTTATTTGAAATATGAGTTACAGAGAGAGGTAGAGACAGAAAGAGATGTCTTCCATCTTTGGGTTTACTCCCCAGTTGGCTGCAAGGGCCAGAGATGAGCCAATCCAAAGCCAAGAGCCAGGAGCTTCTTCCAGGTCTCCCATGTGGGTACAGGGGCCCAGAGACTTGGGCCATCCTCCACTGCTTTCCCAGGCTCATTAGCAGGGAGCTGAATGGGAAGTGGAGCAGCTGGGACTTGAACCGGCACCCATATGGGATGCTGGCACTGAAGACTGGGGCTTTAACCCACTGTGCTATAGTGCTGGCCCCTAGGCCTATTATAAATTCATTCTCATCATTTGCATTGTTATTTAGCAATTATTATCCTTGGAATGGAAGAAAATAAGATAAAACAATAATAGGCTGAAAGATTTTGGAGAATGTAAAATAATAGTCAATAGATATTGAATGCCTAGCATGTGCCAAGCAGTGTCCCAAAAATCTTAATGATTTTCCAATACTGTGAGGCAGGAATTGTTACTGATTTTTTAGATGAGGAAATCAAGGAATAAAGAGGATAGAAAACATGTCCAACGCCATAGAACTAGCAATTGAATGACTTCAGCCCAGGCAATCGGGCTCCAGAGTTAATGTTCCTGACCATTACATTGTTACATTCAGTTGCTCCTATAATTAAGAAAATTCTATTAGCTTACATTTGCCTCCAATTTCTGTACTTTAAAATATTTTCCCTGTGATATAAATTATTATTTCTGATTTTTCTTGAAGTACAAAAGAATGTTATGGAAAAAGTAACATTGTCCAAAAAGTTCTGCTTAAAGTGGGTTTCAGAGTCTGGAGACAGTGTTGTGTAATGAGGACATGAGTCCTTCTGCAATATCTCCTCATTAGAAGGAAACTCAGTTTTCACACAAATCTGCACCCCAATGGTCCCCAAAGAGACAGTGTCCAACTGAAAGGAACGAATCCATTCTTGGGATGGAGGGGAGATTTGGCCCTGGAACAATCTGCATCGGTAAGAATTTAATACTTTATCTTGAGTGTTCCTTCAGAAGGAAGACAAAGCTCTGCTTTGTCCCTTGGTCTTTTGGCTATTGCTATTTTATCTTGTCAGACAAATGATGTTGTTTGTACACTATGTCCAAAAGTCATCCATTCAACACTATCCAGCTTTTAAAATACCAATCTAATATTTTATGTCATAATAATGTTTTCCCGCTGATAGAGTATTTCCTTTCCTTTTCCTCTGATATTGCCTCCCACCCTCAATTCAAGCAGTTCGGTTAGCTGAGCTTAGTGATTTAGGGCACAGACATGACAAGGTAGGGAAGAGAAACCAAAAGCGTCTGTTTTTAGAGAGAACAAAAACAACAGCAAACCCTTCAATTCCTTGAGGAACACAAATGAGAGCAAAGCTTCCTTTCCATGGTGCCTCAAAGGAAGACTATCTCCCTAAGCCTGTATTGAAGATGGAGAAAGATGGAGGAAGTGGACAGAGAGCTTATGGATTGAGAAGCAAATGGCTGGACCGAAAAGCACCAGTCCAGTCAGGAAGGAGTCTGTCTCAGAGAAGGACCCTCACTGCCACTTAACAGGCATTGCCAGGGGTCCAAGGGCTTTGCTAGTGGGGTCTGTGTCCTTACCACCCAGGGACGCTGCTGTTGCCGTGTCACTGGAAACCAGTGGTGATTTCTCTAGGACTCTGCCTGGTGACTGTCCAGAAGGAGTGTTCTTCCCTATCCACGTGCAAGCCTTTGCTGTAACCTAATCTCTGCCCCACTCCAGGGTGTAAATAAGTCCTTCTTTCTCATAGTTTTCAGCACCCACCAAAGAGTGGGTGCTTGAAAACTTCGGTCAGATTAGGGGAATGGAAAATCTGGATGAAATGAGCTCAGGGTCACCAGCACTCCATAAACAAAGATGTTTTTAAAACTCACATCCCTGGGGCCAGTGTTGTGGTGTAGCAGGTAAAGCCGCTGCCTGTGGCACTGGCATCCCATATGATTGTCGATTCGTATCCCAGCTACCCCTCTTCTGATCTAGCTTTCTGCTTATGGCTTGGGATGCACTAGTTGATGGCTCAAGTACTTGGGTCCTTGCGCCTACACGGGAGACCCAGAGGAGGCTTCTGGCTTCTGGCTTCAGCCTGGCCCATCTCCGGCCGTTGCAGGGATTTGGGGAGTGAACTAGCGGATGGAAGACCTTTCTTTCTGTCTCTCCCACTTTCTGGCTGTAACTCTACCTCTCAGATAATTAAATATTTTTAAAAGATTTATTTATTTATTTGAAATTCAGAGTTACACAGAGAGAGGAGAGACAGAGAGAGAGAGGTCTTCCATCCGCTGGTTCACTCTCCAATTGGCTGCAACAGCTGGAGCTGTGCCGATCCGAAGCTGGGAGCCAGGAGCTTTTTCCGGGTCTCCCATACAGGTGCAGGGATCCAAGGACTTGGGCCATCTTCTACTGCTTTCCCAGGCCATAGCAGAGAGCTGGATCGGAAGTGGAGCAACTGGGTCTGAACCGGTGCCCATAGAGGATGTTGGCACTGCAGGCATTGGCTTTAACTGCTACACCACAGCACCAGCCCTGTAAATAAAATCTTTAAAACAGTTTGCATTCCTTTCAAACCAGTTTATTCAGTTGGAATTTCTGTGAATTTGAGTATTTTTTTTTCTCTTTCTCTTCTTCCTCTGATATTTAATTTTGAACTTTGTCTGCTTCTTCTTCCTTGAACAGTCATTAAATGTTGATGTTCCTTAGGACTCTTTTTCATTCCTCTCCTGTTTTCATTTCATATGGTTTTGGAGAGGGGCTTGCACTTATCCATTCTTATGATGCTGACTGCCATATATGGACTTAGACCATTTTCTAAACTCCAGATCCATATATCAAAGTGATTAATGAACATCTTCTATTTGATGTTCCTTAGATTCAAACCCAGGATATCTACAATTGAACTCATCATACTTCTGGGTTTTTAAAAATTTAAATTTATTTAAAAAATTTTTTTGAAAGGGGGCCAGCACCATGACATAGCAGGTAAAGTTGTCGCCTGAAATTCTGGCATCCCAAATGGGTACCAGTTTGAGTTCCTGCTGCTCCACTTCTGATCCAGCTCCCTGCTAATGTGCCTGGGAAAGCAGTGGAATGTGGCTCATGTCCTTGGGCCTCTGCACCCATTTGGGAGACCTGGAAGAAGCTCCTTGCTCCTGGCTTCAGTCTGGCCCAGTTCTGGCTATTGCAGCCATTTGGGTAGTGAATCAGTGGCTAGAATCTCTCTCTCTTTTTTTATTTGACAGGTAGAGTTATAGACAGTGAGAGAGAGAGAGAGACAGAGAGAAAGGTCTTCCTTCCATTGGTTCACCCTCCAAATTATCGCTACGGTCGGAGCTGCTCCGATCCAAAGCCAGGAGCCAAGTACTTCTTCCTGGTCTCCCATGCTGGTGCAGTGACCCAAGCACTTGGGCCATCCTCCACTGCCTTCCTGGGCCACAGCAGAGAGCTGGACTGGAAAAGGAGCAGCAGGGACTAGAGCCAGCGCCCATATGGGATGCCAGCGCCTCAGGCGGAAGATTAACCAAGTGAGCCACAGTGCTGGCCCCTAGAATATCTCTTTATCTCTCTATCTCTCTCTGTAAACTCTGTCTTTCAAATAAATAAATAAATAAATAAATCTAATACAATACAATAAAATAGAAGTCATCCAATCCAAGTTCAGGTTATAGAAGAGGCAACTGGAACCCTGTAATTTGATAGTCAATTTGATGGTAGGGGGAACTTCAAAAATTAAAAATTATTTGAAAGGCAAAGAGACAAAGATAGATAATGATGATGATAGTTACACAGATAATAGGTAGGTAGGTAGGTAGGTAAATAGATAGACAGACAGACAGACAGATAGATGGAGATCTGTCATGTCATCCATTGGTTTACTTCCCAAATGTCCACAACAGCTGTGACTGGGCCACAAGCAGGGAACTCAATCAGGGTCTCCCACATGGGTGACAGGGACCCAGCTACCAGAGTCATCGCCTGCTGCCTCTCAGGGTGTGCACCAATGGGAAACAGGAATTGGGAGCAGAGGTGGAATTCAAACCCAGGTGCTCTGCTATAAGGTGCAGTGTCCCAATCGCTGCGCCAAAAGCTTGCTCCCTGAACTCATCCTATTTGCTTTCTTTTGATCATCATATTTCTTCACTCTCAATGCGCTGCTCCTGTGTCTTGAAGAATGTCACCACCATTCTCCATGTCTTTCAGATTAGAAATCTGGCAGTCATCAACGTGGTCTTCTCCCCTAGTCTCACAACTAACTGCCCTTCTCATTGATATCTCATTCATACCAATTAGTAAAATTCTGACCCTTATTGTTTATTGTATGGGTCGCTGCCATATACTTTGTGCCAGGCTTCACGCTCTATTCTCCAAAAAGAAATGAAAATCTATTTATGCCACTCTCCTAACAGACTTTGGGATAAAAATCTGAACTTGTAGCAAGTCCTATCAAGACCACTCCAAAGTCAAAGGTTAGGGCGGTCTTGCTGAGGCAAAGCCTGATAGACAAAGAGGGTGTATTTGATAACACTGAGCTGGCCTGGGAGCTGAGGATTTCAACACTTATTTGACCCCCAACTTGTCCTGTGGTATTTGAGAGCAGACTGCTGGCCTCCTTATGTGTAAGTTCAATTCTCAAAAGCAGCATTCAGTGCTATGGTAACTTTACTTAAGCGGTAATATTTTGAAAGTGTTGTTTTGTTTTAATATTTCACAATTTGGTGTACTTAAATATATGCATTACTTTGAAGGAAGTTTATTGTGTGGGACTACACATATTACATCAGAAGAAAAAGGGTTACTTGCAGCCTCTGAAGTTAAAAATAGGACTTTAAGCAAGACATTAAATTATAAGATCAGGCTTTATAGAAAAGGATTATTAAGATTCCTTTAGAATATTAAAAATGGTGACCAAAGAGCTCAGAATTTCATGGTTCCTTTATAGTGTAAAGAAGATTTTCAACTGGGTCTGACCTGTACCATGAAGCTTTCTTCCATGGAGTACACATTTCCTCTGAGATGCAAAGGCTACCATTCTTAGCCTTATTGGCACACATGACTGAGTTCTGGCTAATGGAATACAAGTGGAAGTGATTTGTGTCATTGCCAGGCTTGATGCATAGCAACGTTACATGAAAAACATGATGGATGAGACTTTGCCCCTGCAAATGGAAAGGCATTTGCCCAGGAACACCTGCGTGGAACTGTGACAATGGGAGCAAGACATAAACTCTTTTGCTGTAATACATAAATACCATATTTTTTTAATGGTTTTTTATATATTTGTTATAGAAGCTTCTTTTCTCACTAATACAAACATATGGCTCATAGCAAGTGAAACACTCTTACGTGGTCCAAGGAGAAAGGAATGGAGGAGAGAGAAGCAGAGGGTGAGGCTGGCAGGAGGTAAATTCTGATCCCCTGTAGGCTTTGTCTTGGACAGCAGAGGTGCAGTATAGTAGACAAGCTGAGGAAACACCATCTATCTTGGGGTTTTTGCTTTTCTTCCTATGTGAGACTCAGCAAGGAGATGTGTCACAGGCTTCCCTACACCAAGCTGGGGTGACTGCATCAAAACACAATGAAAGCTCAACAGGATTACCTAGGCTGAAAAAGTCCCAGAATTCATATTTCTAAGCCATTTTCAGTTCTTCAGTTGTGGCTGGTATATTGATATATTCTCACACCCATGAAGGACAGTCTAGAATTCTCAGAGGGGCTGACTGGAGAGAGTGGAGTGGCTTGAGACATAGGCTAAACGGAGGAGCTGGTTCCCATTGGGAACAAGCCAGATGTGTGCATGTGTGTGCACTAGTATGCTACAGAAGCAGTGGCGGGGCTGAATCATTCAGGGAGGGATATTGAGCCAATGTCATAACACCATCCCCAAATGTCAGAAGGGTTAAGTGGTAGATAAGGAACCTTTCTATGGAGACAGAGCCAGAACACGGATGAGGATCCTGCTGCCATTGATTGCGTGAGCCATACTCCTTCCCATAGTCTCTATTCTAAATGTCGTTTTAGGAACAAGAAGGGGGAGAAGCAGAAACCTGTAAGGCAAAAAACTGAGTCATCTAAGGGACATCAAATTAATGTTTAAAATGAATGGAGGTAGTTTAAATCATAAAAATCAAAGTATTATAAAATAAATTTCAATAATTAGCAGGATGGTAATTTAAAAGGAAAATTAGGCATGTTTTAGAGATTAAAAGAACCACATATTTCATATCTGAGCATCCCTTGGGTCTGGTACTGAAGAGTTTGCTTTCTGGTTTGCGTGTGTGTTTAAATAAAATAGCCCCTTTATCACAGCAAAAGACTTCCTTCCCCTTTCTTGTCTTCATTTTACACTGCCACCTCCCATCCCAAGCCACGTTCCGCTCAGGGAGCTCACATTTCATATCTCCTGATCCGAAGGGAAAAGTACAGGGCTTTTCTCTTTTTTTTGCTGTAAGGGGACCCCACTGGGCTTTGTTCTAGACTCCAATTTGCCCGAGATGCTTATTTCCCCTTAGATTTTACCATTTCTGAAGACAAGAAATACTATGGCCAAAATAACTTAGCAGTTTCCAGGTAGAGGAGAGAGTTGTTGCTTTCTTGAGTAAATGGGAGCTAAGCCATGCATCAGGATCTCTGTTCATTTTATTGTCACTCCTAGTTGAACTTTTTGTATTGACAACAAGTAATTGGATTTGAACAAATTGGATTTGAACAAATTTTTGCTTAGAATCTCTGACAAAAGATAATTTTATGATGCAGCACTGAAATGAAAACCAATGCTGTGTATATAGGACTGTCCGTCATACACTAGGCAGTTGCATAAACAGGTACTGAATTTGTTGCCTCTTTTGCAAGATTGTACACATTTTTGAAGCAGACAGAAGTTTGTGAGGTTAATTTGCATCTACACAGGCTCATTCTTCAGTTATTGAATATTGACATGATAAAAGTTTCCAGCTAACTTTTAAGAGAAGCTGTTTGACCTAAGGTAATATAATTCGATCACACATAAGCATGAACACACATGTGCACACACACACAACCCCTCAGAACTCTGAGTTTAACTAAAAAGGAGATGCAGAGGGAGAAATCCTAATATAATTTGATATGGCTTGAAATGTACTGTCAATCTTAAAAAATTCAAAACCACAGGCACTGGTAGAAAGCTAAATATAACTGTCAAGTGACTGAAAGTGGTTTAGAAGGATGTATGTTCTCTATATTTGTCAAGAAGGGTTAGCTATAAGTTCCAATGAAAGAACTGAAAAGAAAGAGTTTAGGTTGGTAAGTGGATGATATTTTTAGTTAGTTTTAAAACAAACATGTGCATTTAGTGTAGTGTTTCCATTTTCCCTTGAAATCTCATAGAATGAATCAGGTCTCTCATAATCAATGGGCCCATAAACTTCAGAAAATGTGGAAGTTGGGCAGGCATTTAGCCTAGCAATGAAGTCACTGGTTAGTAAACCTGCATTGCAGTATCAGGCCAGCTCTACTTAATTCTGGCTTCCTGCTAATGTGTGTCCTGGGGAGGCAGCAAGGTATGGCTCAGGTAGTTGGGTCCTTCATACTCACATGAGAGACCTGGATTGAGTGCTCAGTCAGTTTTGCACACTCACTGGCCCTCCCCACGCTGCTGTGGGCATTTGGGGAGTGAAAGTGAATTATCAGATGGGATCTCTCTCTCTCTCTCTCTCTCTCTGTCTATATCTCTGTCTCACTCTGCTTGTCTGTCTCTGAAAGAAGAAAAGAAAGAAGGAAGGAAGGAAAGAAGGAAGGAAGGAAGGAAGGAAAGAAGGAAGGAAGGAATGTGGGAGTTACATTGCCCCCTCTCCCTGCTCTTATCTCTGCTTTCTAAATGATTTCTCCACATTGCCTACCTCTCCGCGTACAGTGCAGCTACAATGAACACTTTGCACGTACTCTGCATTCTCAACTGCTTGTTCTAATGAACACCCTCAGCCACGCCTGCTCTTTCCTCTTCCCCTCCCTCAAACGCGATTTCCCTGACTCATCCCTACACACACTCAGCTCAGCTATTGCTTCTCTAGAAAATCGTCCCTGACTGTACCACCTTCTTATTGCACCCATATTTATCTCTGGCACTACACTAACTGAGAGTGTAATCTTATACTTTTACTTCCATCGATTCAGCAACACACAAACAAAAGCAAACATATTTTTCACTCAGCATGGCCCCTAAATGGAAGCCAAATTCTTCATCTGGTGCTAAACCCAAGGAACCATGATCTGTTTCCGTACTGGGGGTGTGTGATCACACTGTGTGTGATAGATTTACTGAGCTCTTATACTTTGTTGTGTAGACTTGCAAACTCCAATTGCAAAAACCCAGAACTCATTCTAGCTATTTTAAGCAAGATGAGCTGTGATACAGGGAATGAGGCCCATATATATTCATCAAGATGCTGGAGATTTAAGGCTGAGCCTTTCAGAGTAAGTTCCAAAGGAAGAGTGTTACTCCCTCTCTCAAAGTAGGAAGGTGGAATTAGAAGTTCACTACCTAACCTACTGGGTTCAAGAGCACAGTGCCATAGCCATCATTCAGGGATCTGACAATCCCAGACAGAACAGGAGGCCACACTCTGGAACACTGCTAGGGACAACCCAGTCTCCAGGATTGTGCCTTTGAGAAGCAGGCAGCAAGAGATGAGCTCTTTGTCACTTGTAGATTCACTCTCATGCAAGTACAGTTAAATGCAGAGCCAACCTATTCCTCAGAAACTTGGTAGCCAGGGGTTCTGGGCAAAATAGCTTTAACTCTCCAATTGGTATAGGTCAGGAAGCCATGCTAGGAAGTTGAATCAGAAGCTGAATGCTAACTCACGGTATTTCCACCATAACCAGGCATACTATGAATTTTACATGAGGTTGGGACTTTTATTAGTTCATTTTGAGTATGCACTAAAACCAACACCTCACATAATTGCAAATCCATAATAAGAAAGGCAATGCCCTCTCTGTGTCCTCATAGACTTTCAGATCCTAACAGAAACTATGCAGTACTCACATTTGGAATGTGGTTACTAAATCTGTGTCTTGTTAAGTGAATGAATGAATGAAAATAGGAATCAATGGGGTCAACCCTGTGGCATAGGAAGTTAAGCCTCCGCCCCTGTGGCCAGCATCCCATTTGGGCGCTGCTTGAGTCCTAGATGTTCCACTTCCAATCCAGCTCTCTGCTAATGCACTTGGGAGAGCAGTGGAAGATGGTGCAAGTCCTTGGGCCTCTGCACCCGCGTGGGAGACCCAGAGGAGGCTCCCCTCCTGGCTTCAGCCTAGCCCTGCTCTGGCTGTTGCGGCCATCTGGGGGTTGAGCCAGTGGATGGAAGACCTCTCTCTCCGTCTCTCCCTCTCTCTGTAACTCAGCTTCTCAAGTAAATACATTAATTAAAAAAAGAATCAATAAATCAGCGCATGATAGAAAACCTGTATCCTTTTGCCCTTTTTAAAATCAACGAACTTCTTTGGCTTTCTCTGATTCAGTGATTCTGAACCAGAAGCAATTTTAACAGCCTATTTGGCAATGTCTGGAGACATTTTTGAGCGTCACTATTTCAAGGATGAATGGATGACTTTGCTGTTGCATCCACGGAATCAAGATAAAAGATGCTGTTTAATATGCTAACATCCACCAATTGCCCCCTTCAAAAAAGCATTATCCAGGACAGAAAGTCAAGAGAGCTGGGCTTGAGAAATCTTCTCCAATTCCTTCTTCCTGTCACTTCTGTCTGCCATAACGATCTGTTCCCCGGATCAGAACCCTTGAGAATTTGGTCTTTCTCAGAATTTGTCTCGACATCCTTTCTCTTCCTTGGTAGGGTTTCCCCCTGTGGTTTCTCATTATGTTATTCATTCTATTCCCACATGTATTAATAATGAACCTCAAGGACTTAGACTGGCTGTAACATCCTTGTATGAGAGCATTACAAGAGGAAATTTCTAGAGTGTCATTCATCAACTGCTTTTCTGACTTAATCTCATAGCTATAGTTATGGAATTTACATTTCATTCAATTTTGAAAATGTCTCAAAAAATAAGAGATGTTCTTCTAATGTATTTGAACTTTGGTGAGCAAATACCAATTTTACTAAATTAGTTGATTTCCCCCTTTTTTAAAAATGACAACTGACCATCTAACAGTCTTAGTTTTAAGACTGCTAGAGAACATGTGAAGGATCTCTGTGAGTGAGATCCCAGTGGAAAGAAGGGGCCATCAAAGAAGGAGGTACTTTTCTCCGAAGGGAGGAGAGAACTTCCACTTTGCTTATGGCCCTATCTAAATACTGACAGAGTTTGTGGACTCAAAAGGCTTCCATAGCCTTGGCAGCTCATGACAAGAGCCTTGAGTGATCCCTGATGTCATAAATAAGAGTATCAATTGTTAAATCAAACACAGGAGTCACTGTGCACTTACTCCCCATGTAGGACCTCTGTCCTTAATGAGTTGTACTATGAGAATTAATGGTAAAAATTGTCTTTAAAAAGTACTTTATACTTTGTGTGTCTGTGTGGGTGCAAACTGTTGAAATCTTTACTTAGTATAGAGTTGGTCTTCTGTATATAAAGACAATTAAAAATGAATCTTAATGAAGAATGGGATGGGAGAAGGAGTAGGAGATGGGATGTTTGTGGGTGGGAGGGTGGTTAAAGGGGGAAGAACCGCTATATTTGTAAAGCTGTACCTATGAAATTGTATTTATTAAATAAAAGCTTTCTCAAAAAAAAAAAGACTACTAGAGAGAGAGAGAGAGAGAGAGAGACAGAGAGAGAATATTCCATTCACTGGTTCACTCTCCAAATGCCTACAATAATGAGGACCTGGCCATGCCAAAGCCAGGAAAACTCAGTCTGGGTGTCCCACATGGGTGGTAAGGACTAAAGTACTTGAACTATCACCTGCTGCCTCCCAGGGTGTGTTTTAATAGGAAGTTGGATAGGAAACAGAGTGGAAACTCAAACCCAGGCATTCTGATGTGGGTGTTCCAAGCAGTATCTTAACCACTCAGACAAACATCCAGCCCAATAGTCTTTAAGAGCAATGAAAGTCTGTCCCTGATTTTTTTTTTTTTTTAGAAAAACCAACAGCATCTTTTAATTTTGAGAAATTTATTCCTTCTCATAATTAAATACTTCTGGAAATATAAATATGTCAATTAAATAATTATCATTATAAATACTTATAATTGAAATGGTAACTAATTATAAAATCATATTATAAAATCACATATGTTGGGGGCCGGCGCCATGGCACACTAGGTTAATCCTCCGTCTGTGGCGCTGACATCCCATATGGGTGCCAGTTCTAGTCCCAGTTGTTCCTCTTCCAGTCTGTCTCTCTGCTGTGGCCTGGGATAGCAGTAGAGGATGGCCCAAGTGCTTGGGCCCCTGCACTCGCATGGGAGACCGGGAAGAAGCACCTGGCTCCTGGCTTCAGAGCGGCTCTGACCATTGCGGCTATTTGGGGAGTGAACTAATGGAAGGAAGATCTTTCCCTCTGTCTCTCTCTCACTGTCTGTAACTCTACCTGTCAAATAAATAACTAAAATCTCTTATGAAAATAAAAAAATCACATATGTCAGAATAGGAAGAACATATAAGAACAGGAGGTCAATATATGTCTTAAAGCCAGAACTATGTTAAGTTCACTTTATGTAGTCACGAAATCTTGTTGGCCACCCATTCTTTTTCTTTTTTTTTTTTTTAATTTATTTGATAGATAGAGTTAGACAGTGAGGGAGAGAGACAGAGAGAAAGGTCTTCCTTCTGTTTGTTCACCCCCTAAATGGCCACTACAGCCAGAGCTATGCCGATCCGAAGCCAGGAGCCAGGTGCTTCTTCCTGGTCTCCTACACAGGTGCAGGCGCCCAAGCACTTGGGCCATCCTCCACTGCACTCCCAGGCCACAGCAGAAAGCTGGACTGGAGGAGGAGCAACCGGGACTAGAACCGGGGCCCATATGGGATGCCGGCGCTGCAGGTGGAAGATTAACCAAGTGAGCCATGGCGCCGGCCCCCGCCACCCATTCTTGTCATCGGCCAGCCACTGAGAATACATTAGGTACCTAGTCTCTGCCCTCAAGTAGCTTATATTATTTAATTAGAGTCTCTCTACTTACAGAAGTAGGATTTAATCACTATGGTGACAAGTCCTATAATTGGAAATCACAGAGTGGTATGAAAGTAAATAGGGAATCTAATACTATTTCTAATCTCATCAGAAATGATTTCCTTTAGAAGGTGGTAATTAAGCTCATACCTGAAAGATGAGTAAGAGTTAGCACAATGTGGAAGAAACAGCAATTCCCGCGGAGGAATATGAGCATCCTGAGGTAAGAAAGAGCTTGTTTTGCTCAGGAAATATAAAGAAAGATGTGAGATTGAATACTTAGTACTTGGAAGCCATTAAAGAGTTTTGATAGAGGGCTGATTTAACCAGATTTACATTTTAAATGATTACTCTCATTTCCACATTTCCACTGGGGAAAGCAGCGGAGGATGGCCCAAGTGCTTGTGCCCCTGCCTCCACGTGGGAGACCTGGAAGACGTTCCTGGTTCCTGGCTTCAGCCTGACCCAGCCCCAGCCTTTGCAGCCACTTGGGGAGTGAACCAGCAGATGGAAAATCTCTGTGTGTATGTCTCTCTGTAACTCTACTTTTCAAATAAATAAATAAATAAATAAATATTTTTTTCTTAAAAAAAAAAAACAGGGTCAGCTAGATTGGAAGAAGAAGGGAGATGCTGAGGGAGAGAGAACTGTTAAAGATGGCTCTCAGGCTTTTAGCTGGAGCATCCGGGAGGATGTTGGTACCACTTACTGTAAAGGAGAGCTATGCAGGAGCAGGTTTGGAGCAAGGTGCTTATGGGTAGTAAGTTTATTTGGAAGTGACATGTCGTATTTGAGATTCTTAAGACACATTCAAGTGTCCCAGATGGAGAGCGGTGTTATAAACATTTGGACCTATATGTCTACAACTCATAAGACTGGTCGGGCTGGAGATGTGATTTTGAAATCATTGATTACAGATGGTGTCTGAAGATATGCGAACGAGTGAAATCACACTGGGAGAGAATAAGCAGAGGTAAAAGAGATTCAAGGGGGCCAGCGTTGTGGCACAGCACGTTAAGCTGTGCTTGCAACATCAGCATCCCGTGTTGGAGTTCTAGTTCAAGTCCTGCCTGCTCTGCTTCTGATTCAGTTCCCTGCTAATGCACCTGAGAAGGGAGCAGAAGATGATTCAAGTACTTGGGCCCCTGCCACTCATGTGGGAGACCAGTATGAACTTCCTGGCTCCTGACTTCAGCCTGACCCAGCCCTGGCTTTTGCAAGCATTTGGGGAGTGAGCCAACAGATGGAAAATCTCTCAGTTTTTGTGTTAGTATCTCTCTTTCTCTTTGATGCTATTCATTTCAAATTAGTTAATTAACATAAAAATGAGGGCTTAAGACTGGGTCTTGAGGAAGGTCACGTAAAATATTTGGGTAAAGGCAGAGAAGCTCATAAAGGGAACTTATAAAAGAAAAACAAGGAAAGCATAGAGACATGGAAAGATGGAAAGCAAGGGAAGAGATGGTTATTAGAAAGGAGGAGCAGAAATCTGTGCAAAAAAGATGCTGAGAGATCACATAGATTTCTTTACATTTCACTGACTTGGTGACATGCAGCTCTTTGGTGACTTAATGCTAGAATTTAAGTGATAAGAACAGAAACTAGATTTGAGTGGACTAGAAAGTCAATATTAGGAAGAAGTAGCAATTGAAGATGTGATTAAATATTTTCCAATAAAAGGGAGGTTGAAATTGTGTACAAGACAATGTATATTATCCAGAGAGGGAAATTCTGGAGAAATATCAAGAAATTTTACCATGATAGAAAGCACTTCTATTATTTATGTGTGTGAAGTTAAGATTATGTATTTAAATGTGACTGTTCTCTAGAATGAGCGAACTTAGTGATCTGAGCTCATTTGCACTTATACTCCCAGAGCTTGAAATTAGAGAGCATATTATTGGGAGATTAAGACAGAAGAGGGTATGTCTTAATAGATATAGTGTCTTAAAATTCTCGGAAGTAGGTTGGCATACATGGCTCCAATGCTTGGGGATTGGTAGAGCTGGTCATTTGTGGAGTCGTTGTGTCAGAGGCACACACACTGCTGCTCACACTTCTCAGCTCAGCCCTGCAAGGTGATTTGACTAAGAATTTCCAGGCAGACATCAGAATAAGGTTGATGAGCACCAAAGAACCATGAGAATTCTGATGTGCATACTTCCCCAGGACTGAATAGCACCCAGCAATGCTTTCTTACCAATGATATGACAACACAGTGGCTTAAACGATAGTGGTTTACTTCTCATGTGAGAATTTCTCTAGAGGTACAGGTTGCTGGCATTGTGTCAGTGGCTTAGCAATGTCAGGAAGGCAACTTGGAGACTCTGTTGGTCTTTCCTTATGTTCACAAGGTGAGTGCTGAAGTCCCAGCTGTGCCATCAGCGTTTGAGGCAGGAAGAAGGAAAGCCTTGGAAAGGCTTACCAGTGGCACGTGTGTCTTTTTATCAAGGAAGCAAACTTCCTCGGCATTCCCTCCAGCACATCTCTGCTTACATATGGAAACAAGGGAAAAAAGGAAACTAAGGAAGTATAAATTTAACTACATAGTTGCTGTACTTGGAAGCATCATAGTAGAAACAGCAGGAAATTGTTTTTGGATAGCTCAGCCAATAGTTTCACTTACCAACAGGGAGCAAAGAGAGCATCTCAGAGGAAGATGGTAGATCTCAAGGAAAGTGAGTCATGGAACCATGGGGTAGTAACAACGGCCAGTGATGGCAGGCCCAAGTGGAGGGGACAAGAGTCATCATGTGGGAATAGTTCACAGGAGATTGAAAACACCAGGATGGCACCTATGAATTTGGGAAGAAGAATTGGCAGAGACAAAATTCTTTGTGGGCTTTTAAGTCATTCTGTGGGGACCTTAATCTGTTTACTTACCAACATATAACCAAGAACTTATTATGATGCCTGGGGTATGGAAGACTCACAATGATTTCATTAATTAATTAATTAATCATCCAAGAACATGGTAAGGAAACATCAACTGAGTAAAGGTGTCCCTGATTCCATAGAAATGGAAGCAAATATTTCAAACCATACATCTGACAAAGGGTTAACATTCAAAATATATAAGGAACTCAAAGAACTCAATTGTAAGAAAGCAAATCGTTTGATTAAAAAATGTGCAGAGGGCCTGAAGAGGCATTCCTTAAAAGCAGACATACAAATGGTCAACAGGGATAGAAAAAAATATTCAACATCACTAATTGTCAGGGAAATACAAATCAAAACCACAATCACAATTATTTTGTACCTGTTAAGGTGCCTATTGTCAACAATAATATGTTCTGAGGTTCAGGTTGAAGGTGGTGTTTTCAGTGGCTGCAAACCGTCAGGACAGGCAACTTGGAGACTCTCTTGATCTTTCCTCATGTTCACAAGGTGAGTGCTGAAGTCCCAGCTGGTTCATATGCTTTTGAGACAGGAAGAAGGAAAACCTTGGAAGAGCTTAAGTGTTAGCAAGGATGTGGAGAAAAGGGAAGTCTTGTGCACTATTGGTGGCAATGTAAATCTGTAAAGCCATTATGGGAAACAATACAAAAGTTCCTCATAAAACTAAATACAGAAATGCCATTTAGAACACGGTGGTTTAAAATAACTTAGGGAGTAATTTTCAAATATCTCACCACTTCAGATTGTAAGCAAGAGAGGCATCCAGACTACCCCCGCCCTACCATGTCCACGTGTGTTGTTGTTCTTGCTTTTACAGTATACAGTGCCCTTCTAGTTAATGAGGAACGGGAATGCTTCGCTAGGGACATTTCACTCCTGATTAAAAATTCCATTTGCCTAGGAGCTGAGCTTGTTTGAATGAAGCGAAGGAGAAATGAATCTGAGAGTACCAAGTTTTTGTTCCACTTAGATGAATCATTGTAGATTGAATCTACTATTCTTTCAGTCTTCTGTAGGCTGCTTAGTCATGGAGTAGACCCAAAGTTATAAATACATTGAAATTGATTTTATGATTGTGGATGTTCAGAACCTAGGAAGTTTTTGTTTTCTACAGAACTTAAAGGGTAGGTATGCAAACTCTCTTGTCTTAGATTCAGTTATTTCCCCAAATCTGAAATTCTTGCTATTTGACTACGTTATTCTTGACTTTCCTACATTTCTTTGTTGCAGATGACAGATCTGTAATCAGTGCTTCTGCAAACCTGCTTACTCTAAAAGCCATTTTCAGTGACCTGGAAAACAACAAAAAAATCTTCTATCCTTCCTTAAAAATTAAAAAAAAAGCGTGTTTGAAACCACAAAGGGAACAGAATATTAGACAAAGAAATTAGATTAAGACCTTTTCCTATATATTTTCTTGAACTAGAGAGCTCTTTTCTCAATTGAGATACTATAGGAAAAATAATCAGTAAGTAAACAGCTACAACCAAAGTGATTTCCAAAGCTGAATTATAACTGCTTCTACTCACCTGCTTTTGAAATTTAGATTAAAGAACATTCAGTTATCTTTCTTACACAACATAAGTACCTCAGTAAAATTTATCCTATATTACAATAAGTTCTATGGGGCAAAATGAGAATTAAAAGTAAAAAAGAGAAAAGTATGTTAGGAGAGCAGGATAGAGAAAACAATGAAATCATGGAGGAAGTGGTTAGTATTTGAGAAACAGGAAACCATCCAAAAGTTTATCAGGGTGGAGATTCAACCTAAGGTCAGGTATGCAATTTTAAGCAGCAACAGAAAGGGCACAACCAGCAGGTGAGTGTGGTTGTTGGACTGAGTTAGACACAGAAATCAGTAGCTGGAGAAGAGGGTTTGGTGACGGGATCCATCAGAAAACCTTTGTAGGGGGACATTTGAGCAGGAAGCCAAATTCTGGAAGCAGAATCAGAGAATAGGGAAAGTCGACACTGAAGCTCATGGGCTGAAAAGGAATTGGAGAAAAGAGGAGAAAGACAACTGTGTATGAGCTTGTCTGGCAAGTGAATATGGGTGCAGCCATGTGGGCTACCACATCATCCTGGCAAAGAACAAGATGGAAGGAAGAAGGAGGCACAGACACAGAGGTAGATGGAGAGAGAAAGAGACAGAGAAAGAGACAAAGAGTGGAAGTAGTAATACTTTATCGAAAACCAAGGATAAATGATAGGGAAAGCGAAATACAATGTGTATGTGTGTGTGAGTGTGTGTGTGTGTGTGTGTTTAAAGATATATTCATTTATTTGAAAGGCAGAGTTACAGAGGAAGAGGGAGAGAGAGAGAGAGAGAGAGAGAGAGAGAGAGAGAGAGAGGTTTTCCATCTGCTGGTTCACTCCCCAAATGGCTGGGCTGATCTGAAGCCAGAAGCCAGGAGCTTCTGCCAGTTCTCCTATTCAGGTGCAGGGGCCCAAGGACTTGGGCCATCTTCTACTGCTTTCCCAGGCCACAGCAGAGAGCTGGATCTGAGGTGGAGCAGCCAGGACTAGAACTGGCACTCATACGGGATGCCAGATCTGCAGATGGTGGCTTTACCTGCTAAGCCACAGCACCAGTCCCGAGAAATACAATGTTTTAAAGGAGATGCTGAGAAGGAAGACAGACTAAGAGTGGTCCACTAAGTTTGATTTTAAGTGGATTAGTACATGTTTCTTGTCAACCTCTGTTCCCTTGAATAGTGGATTTTTAATAAGCTGTCATTGTCCTTTAAGTCCTAAGGTTCTTGCACATTTTGCATAGATCTTCAACTTTTAAAACGTACTCGAACTTTTAGAGGTACTGTCTGAGGCTTCTACCAGGTATGTGTGTTGTGTTTGTTATGTTATGATGTCTTAACTGATAGCTATAACGACCAGAAAAATGTCACTGAAAATATGTAAGGAAATTAATCAAAAGTTTATAAGTTGCCGGTATGGATGTACATTTATCAAACATATGAGAACACTTCAGAAGTTTGTGGAAAAGATAGAATCAAAATATAAGTTTATTTGGGGGGAAAAAGTTTGAAATCGATGAATAGTTTTTTCCAATAAATGTTTTCCATTTTTGAAGTACACTTAAATGGATTTTTGAAATCCACGTATAGTTTTTCATGATATGCATTTTCCACGAATATTTTGAAGACAACTCATATGCATGAATTTGAAAAACTTTTTGAACCCCCAAAAATTTATGTCTGAATTCCATTTTCTAGGGATGTTTTGAAGTACCCTCGTATAGAGACACACATACAGTATATGTATCCATATCTTCACACATACATCAGTGTGTGTGTATGTGTATATGAATACATACACACGCCACCATATAATATTAGCAACCTATTCCTGATCGACTTCTCAGGTAATTGAAAGCAAGCACTGCAAATTCTGGGGCAAGAAAGATCAAAGCTTCAGAGATAATGGAACATGGACCATATAGGAAGGGAGGCTTGGTAGGGTGACAATAATGGAAGACTTCAAATTCTTGTCAATTCAATTGACTATGTTTCAGAATATTAGACATACCATAGAAGATGAGAGGTAAAAGTTTGTAAGTCTTTGACTGCTAGGCCAATATATTTCTGGCTACATTTGCCCATTCCTTTTGCTGTTGGAGACCAAGATTTCAGTGTAGTCTACAGTGTGTGAGACCCATCATCTGGAGCACAAGAACCCTGTCCAGAGTCCTATCCTGGGTTGTACTAAGCAGGTCATTTCCACCCTGGATCTCGGGTTCCTTCTCAGGGAGTTGAAACAGCTTCTAGGTCCTCAATATTGTTTCTGCCTCAATATAATGGACATATGGCTCTGCCCAGCCTATCCAGTAGTAGTAGTAATAGTAGTAGTAGAGTTGTAGGAAGCACTGAGTACTTACCATGTGTCAATTGATGGGCTAAGTGTTTTGTCATTTAATTCTCAGTACATAATTTTGCATATATTCTATTATTTTCCCCAATTCAGAGACAAGAACATTGTCTCAGATAATTGAAGAAACCTAAAAAGGTTACACACCAAGTAGCACAGCCTTGCTTAATTCAGGCCTAGCCAACATCTAGATGCTTGTTCTCAGACCTTACATTTTGCTGCTGCTTATTTTCATAACTCAGATGGAGTGGAACAAAGTCACGTCCCCAGGCCTATGGACATATCATGATATTGAGAGGCATTAATTTGCAAAAGGTTGTTAATGAGATCTTTTTTAAGACCCTTGGGGATATTCCCACTTCAATGTCACTGAACTAAAAAAACTTTAAGTTCTTTTCATAGCTAACTGTTTATGACATTGGAATCCTGCTGTTGAGAAGGAAGGAAACCTCCATTGCTAACACTTGCAACAAAACTGAATCCAGAAAATTCCCTTTCTTTTTGCTGTTGCACTTGTGGCACATTTGCCAGACATCAGTTCCTCTTTGTCTCTTCAATAACTCTTTGTCTTCATAGCAGCCTCTGACCAGAAACTTCATTAAGTCAGCTCTTATTTCTCTTCTGATCATAACTCTCAGATAACAAACTGAAAATGCCAGCTGGATCACCAATGCTGCTCCTCTAATTAGGAAGCCATAGGCAAAATTTCATTAATACTGCTATAACAACAAATAACCATGTTGCTGATGACTGTGATCCAATTACAACTCATACACCAGGCAATTAGTGTCTTTATATTTGGCAAATATAAGTTGTCTGACAGTACAGGAGAATGGTACTGACATTTCGGATTGTTGCTATCTGACAGATGTATCTCACACCTTCCATCAGGATACTGTCCTCTCAAACTCCCTTCTGAGATGATTGGTAGAAAGAACACATCCTCAGAATCAGATCATCACCTGGGCACATTTTCATATGGTTCATTTTTTTTTTTTTGGCCTAGATGAGAATGAGGGAGAGGGAAATATCTAAAACTACGTGTAATCCTTGGCTAAAGGATAAGATTGGAAGTGTTCTGTTGGGAGACATTCCTAGAAGTGTGGGCAGATTCCTTAGAGCTAAAATGTACCCAAGGATAGACAACGAATGACCATGACACTTTACTGAACTCCCCCAGGAAGCACTACCTATTTTTTTTCTAGTATTTTTTTGAGAACACCTGGTTTGATGTAAGCCGCTCCTTACAGGAATGCCTTTACTGCATGAAGGGCTGCACCAGAATCTCAGTTGTTTCTCATTCCTAGCTGGGAGGAGGAGTTTCTTGCCCCTCTCCTGGCCTCACCCCACTCACCACTGCTTCTGATTGGGATTCTGTCTCCCCATACTCATACCCCTGTAACTCACAAGAGTGGGAAGGAAAAAGATCAGAGGATAAGCAAAAGCGTAAAACTTTGTTATTGGTGGCCTAAAAGAACAACATTTCTCCATCTACATGTTCCATTGGCCCAGTTATTGACTTGATCCACCAATTCTATCTACCATTAACATTTCAAAGCTCAAACAGGCTTGGACAAGTTCCATGTTCCTCTGAAATACAGTTATTTTACAAATAGATTGCATTTCAAAAGACAAATGAGGGAACAAAACCTATAAATTTTTGCCTTGATTTCACCATCTCCAGTTCCTCCATCACCATTTATTGAGCACAGTTGTAAGCCAGGAATTATATTATGTGTGTTACAGGCATCAGTTCCCTTCCTGGAATCTCAACTTTCAGTCTTTCACTGTAAAACACATCGGCCCCACTTCAGCTCTTATTCCCTGGACTAGAGTCTTGGCAGCCACACATCTCCTTCTTCAACCCAAAATTCCCACACTTCAGCTTCTCATCCCTAGGATTCTTGTCATTTGTCTCCTGATCCCCAAGGTTTCCTCTCCAGTGTTGTGAATCTGTGAAGTTTTCACTCCACTGTCAGGTAGAAGACAGAGCAAGGACTGTATGAGCCCTGATCCTGTTTTTAGCACTACTACGCTTGCAGTTATTTTGCTGAATTCACCTCATCATTGTCGTACACAGAAGTTTGGCTCTATGATTGCTTTAATACCATTATCTCAAATATATTATAGTTTGGTCAGCTTTTACAGGCCAAAAATTGGCAAAAAAATTCAACTCTAATGCAATTTCTTTGTAATATGCATTGTGAGTTGTAAACCAAGGACTTACAACTGAGGTTTCAGAGCATAGTCCATCAATTTGTTGAAAATGGTCTACATTTTGGAGCGGTACCGGACAATGTAGAAAAGTTGTATATTTTGAGGAATTAACCTTAAAACATTATTTTCAAAATTATCAATGCTTTTTTTCTAAATGAGACTTGATTTGTGTCCATTAAAATTTTAAAGTTTATCTATTTTTATTTATTTGAAAGGCAGAAAGGGAGATAGATCTTCCATTCATGAATTCACTCCCCAAAATGGCTGCAACAGCTGGGACTGAGTCAGGGTGAAGCCAAGTGCCAGGGACTCTATCCGGATCTCCCATGTAGGCGACAGGGACTCAGACACTTGAACTATCACTTGATGCCTCCAGGGCCATACAGATGATGAAGCTGGATTGAAAGTGGAGTTGGGGCCGGCGCCGCAGCTCACTAGGCTAATCCTCTGCCTTGCGGCGCCGGCACACCGGGTTCTAGTCCCGGTTGGGGCGCCGGATTCTGTCCCGGTTGCCCCTCTTCCAGTCCAGCTCTCTGCTGTGGCCAGGGAGTGCAGTGGAGGATGGCCCAAGTGCTTGGGCCCTGCACCCCATGGGAGACCAGGAGAAGCACCTGGCTCCTGCCGTCGGAATAGCGTGGTGCGCCGGCCGCGGCGGCCATTGGAGGGTGAACCAACAGTAAAAAGGAAGACCTTTCTCTCTGTCTCTCTCTCACTATCCACTCTGCCTGTCAAAAAAAAAAAAAAAAAAAAAAAAAGAAAGTGGAGTTGGGGCGGCTCTCTGGCGTAGTGGATAAATCATCCCATATGGGACCCTGTTTGAGTCCTAGCTGCTCCACTTCCAATCCATCTCTCTGCTATGGCCTGGGAAAGCAGTACAAGATGGTCCATGTCCTTGGGCCCCTGCACCCAAGTGGGAAGACCCAGAGGAAGCTTCTGGCTCCTGGCTTCAGATTGGTACAGCTCTGGCCATTGTCAACTGAGGAGTGAACCAGAGGATGGAAGACCTCTCTCTCTCTCTACCTCTGCCTCTTTGTAACTCTGCCTTTCAAATAAACAAGTCTTTAAAGAAATAAAAGAGGGGCCAGTGCTGTAGCGCAGCAAGTTAAAGTCCTGGCCTGAAGCGCCGGCATCCCATATGGGCACTGGTTCTAGTCCCAGCTGCTCCTCTTCTGATCCAGCTCTATGCTATGGCCTGGGATAGCAGTAGAAGATGATGCAAGCCCTTGGGTCCCTGCACTCACATGGGAGACCCAGAAGAAGCTCCTGGCTCCTGGCTTCGGATCAGTGCAGCTCTGACCATTGAGGCCTTCTGGGGAGTGGAGCAGCTGATGGAAGACCTCTCTCTCTCTCTCTCTCTGTCTCTACCTTTCTTTGTAACTCTGTCTTTCAAATAAATAAAATAAATCTTAAAAAAAATGAAAGAAATAGGCTGGCGCTGTGGCTCACTAGGCTAATCCTCTGCCTGCGGCGCTGGCACACCGGGTTCTAGCCCCGGTTGGGGCGTCGGATTCTGTTCCAGTTGCTCCTCTTCCAGTCCAGCTCTCTGTTGTGGCCCGGGAAGGCAGTGGAGGATGGCCCAGGTCCTTGGGCCCTGCACCCACATGGGAGACCAGGAGGAAGCACCTGGCTCCTGGCTTCGGATTGGCACAGCATGCTGGCCACAACACGCTGGCTGTAGCAGCCACCTGGGGGGTGAACCAATGGAAAAAGGAAGACCTTTCTCTCTGTCTCTATCTCACTGTCTAACTCTGCTTGTCAAAAAAATAAAGAAAAAAAGAAAAAAAGGAAAAAAAATAAATAAAAGAAAGTGGAGTGGGTGGGATTCAAACCAGACACTCTAACATGGGGTGTGGGCATCCCTAGTGGCAACTTAACCTGCTGTGTTATAATGCCTGCCCTTATCAAAGTTTTAAACAGAAGTTTGGGATTGTTCAAATCCAAATCTACACCACAAGCCAACATCATTGGCAACTGAGAAAACACCACTTAAAATTATGTTCCTTCAGGATAGGACTGGTGTCTTTTTATCTCTTGTTTGTTCACACCTAGTTCAGCTCCTTCCTGGCAGGGAGTCAGATTTCAATAAATGTTGTTTTTGAAGAAACAGAATGCTCTGGGTGACTGTCTCTATTCAAGCCAGTATTTCAAACTGCACTAAATTATTTATCTTAAACTCACCATTCTTTCTTCCCTCCAAGTCCTTTTCTTGTTTCTTTGTTGCTTATTTATACAGTGTGCAATTAAAGGTTGGTGAATGGCTGCTGCACATGATGGCATATTGGTTGAATGCCCAGGTCAAGTGGAGAGATTCACATCTTGTTCTATTCTTATCACACTATCATTGGTTGCAGGAGTCAAGACTTGGTTTGGAGCTTTTGCATTTACCCTGTCACTTTGTTCAGTATTTGGAGTCAGGAAATGACTAAGCAATGGAGGCTGGGTCCAGCCTGTGTTCCTTGAGGCAGGGCTCAAGTCCTGTGCATCTTCATGTCCCCTGTTAACATCTAGCCTAGAGAGAGAAGGAAACAGCTATCACTTGTTAAGTAGCTACTAAACCAGGCACTGCTCTTGACAGTGACACACATGGTCTTGTTTAATTAATTAATTAATTAATTAAAAAAATTTTTTTTGACAGGCAGAGTGGACAGTAGAGGGAGACAGAGAGAAAGGTCTTCCTTTTTACTGTTGGTTCACCCTCCAATGGCCGCCGCGGTAGGCGCGCTGTGGCCGGCGCACCGCGCTGATCCGATGGCAGGAGCCAGGTGCTTCTCCTGGTCTCCCATGGGGTGCAGGGCCCAAGCACTTGGGCCATCCTCCACTGCACTCCCTGGCCACAGCAGAGAGCTGGCCTGGAAGAGGGGCAACCGGGACAGGATCGGTGCCCCAACCAGGACTAGAACCCCGTGTGCTGGCGCCGCAAGGCGAGGATTAGCCTGTTAAGCCACGGAGCCGGCCTGGTCTTGTTTAATTTATACAACAGTCTTAGGACTGTAAGTCTTAAGAAATTTGCCAAAATCACATAGTTCCAAGGTTTGCCATTGTATACCCAACTCTTAGCTTGGTTCCAGATGCATAATAAAGGTTCAGTTTCTAACTGTTTAAATATCTGTTCTGCTTTGAAAGTCCCAGGTTTTTCCACCACTGAATGCTCCTTCCTCAATAAATGTGTTTAGTTTAGCAGCGATAACAATGGTTTGAGATGTTTTCATGAATTCACAGTGGTTTTTATGTTTGGCTTAGGTACTTTAAAACAGTAGTGCATTTTTATATCCAATTTTTGGTAGACATTCAAGTTATTTTTTTATGATTGATTTATTTATTTGAAAAGCAGAGTTACAGAGAGGCAAAGGCAGAGAGAGAGAAATCAGTCTTCCATTCGATGGCTCACTCCCCAATTGGCCACAATGGCTGGAGCTGTACCAATCTGAAGCCAGGACCCAGGAACGTCTTCCCAGTCTCCCATGTGGGTGCAGGGTCCCAAGGACTTGGGCCATCTTCTACTGCTTTCCCAGGCCATAGCAAAGAGCCAGATCAGAAGTGGAGCTGTAAGGATTTGAACCAGCACCCATATGGGATGCCAGCACCACAGACAGTGGCTCTACCTGCTATGCCACAGCATGGGCCCCAGACATTCAGGTTAAGAAGATAAGCAGTTCCGGGGCCAGTGCTGTGGCACAGCAGGTTAACACCCTGGACTGAAGCGCCGGCATCCCATTTGGGTGCCGGTTCTAGTCCCGGCTGTTCCTCTTCCAATCCAGCTCTCTGTTATGGCCTGGGAAAGCAGTAGAGGATGGCCCAAGTCCTTGGGTCCCTGCACCCATGTGGGAGACCCAGAAGAAGCTCCTGGCTCCTGGCTTCGGATCGGCGCAGCTCCAGCCGATATTCCATAGGATCTCTCTCTCTCTCTCTCTCTCTCTCTCTCTCTCTCTCTGCCTCTCCTCCCTCTGTGTAACTCTGACTTAAAAAAAAAAAAAAAAAAGAAGATAAGTAGTCCTTTGGAAAGAGAGTTGAGAGTTGAGGATGGATTAGGATAGATTTGGAAATAAATGAAGAGAAGCATCCATGTTTTAAAAAGATTTATTTATTTGAAATTCAGAGTTACAGAGAAAGATCTTCCATCCTTTGGTTCACTCCCCAGATGGCTGCAACAGCCAGGGCTGGACCAGGCTGAAGCTAGGAGCCAGGAGCCTCCTTCTGGTCTCCCAAATGAGTGGTAGGGGCCCATTTAATTGGGTTATCTTCCCCTACTTTTCCTAGACCGTTAGCAGGGAGCTGGATCAGAAATGGAGAAGCTGGGACTTGAACTGGAGCCCATATGGGATACTGGCATTGCAGGCAGCAGCTTTACCTGCTATGCCACAGTGCTGGCCCCAAGGCACTTATGTTTTAAGGGAATGACTAATGGCAGAAGAATCATCTAAGAAACCCGAGAGGGCTCCTGCAGAGTGATGGGAAGAGAAAGAAACGAGAGCATTGTTTTGGAAGATGTGGTCCCATGAGCAATGGAAAGTGGGAGAGGAGAAGCTGGGGACAGGAGAATGGGCTTCCTGTTCAAAACAGAAGGATGATGGGAATTTGGCAAATTAACAGGGGAGTAACCAATGAAGACCCTGCAAATCACTGGAAGGAGAATATGAGCAGGATACACCATTGCCTCTGAGCTGGGAGGAATGGGGTTAAGCTGGTGAGAGGCAGATGGATTTGAGAACAAGGACTGGGGAGAAGTTACTTGCTCAAAGGGAGTTATAAATTTAGCAAGCCACATGAGAACTTGGCTAGATGATGATAATAATTAATCCCAAAGCAAAGTCTTCTTTTTCCTCACAGGGAGCTTAACAGGACAAGCAGAGTCATCCCTGGGGAAAGTTTAAGACACTGAGATATCATGTAGAGTCATCTTCTCCTCTAACAAGCTTCTGTAGGTAAAGGTGGGTTTCAATGAACGTGGTGGGAATCTCTGAAGGAAAAACCGAGATCTGTAGATGTGATATAATAGCTCATCAGTTATGTGATGCTTGGTGGTTTTCATTTCCCACGCTCCCTACCAGGACCCCCTCTGATGCTGTCTTTCTGCCTGCTACGTTGCCTTCACCACCCCCTATCTAACCTCACTGCAAGTCTCAAAATCCCTTTCTTCTCTGACACCAGGACTCCCTTTTCCGTTGCTCTTTGTAGCCCAAACCGGTCTATCATGCATGGCAGTCATTTGTGTACACACGTTTACCTGTCCCATTCACTCTTCTGTGTCTCCAGACCAGGGAATGCCTTCCATTTTTCTTTGGTCCTACATAATCCCTTGCTATTAGTGAACACTGAAAGATTTTACTGAATTATTGTAGTAATTCCCCATTTAAAGACGACAGAACAGAGGCAGGGGCTGTGGCCCAGCAAGCTGAACTGCTGTCTGTAGTGCCAGCATCCTATATCGCAGCACCAGTTGGAGTCCTGAATTGTATCTGCCTCCCCAAAGATGCACCTAGAAGACAGTGGATGATGGCCTAGGTGCTTGGGCCCCTGCCACCCCCAGAGGTAACCTTGGCTTCTGCCTGAATCAGCCCCATATGGGGCTGTGAACCAGTGGGTACAAGATCAGTCTTGTTCTCTCTCTCCTTCAAATAAAAAAATCTTTTAAAAATTGACAGAACACACTTTATATAAATAAAGTAAAAATGACAGGACACAGGTAGTGGAGATTAAATAACAGAACTTGTAAGTACAGGATTTAGATTTAGGTCCAGAACTTGGAGTAACATTACGGTGTTGTTCAAGGGATCCTGTGAGGAGGGAAAGAATGAGAGTGACTATTAATGTAGAGGTTCCGATGACCCAGGCTTATAGCAGCTGGTTTACTTTTTCCCCTTCCAGAAGTCATCTGTGATGTTATCTGCCTGTGTCACGGCCCAGCTTCCCTACTGTCGCTCCTGACACGCAGATCATACCAGGGTGCTGAATTAGGGACTTGGCTGTTCCCCACAGACATGTGGCATCCCTGATGCTCAATAAATACATAGAAATTGCTAATGCCTTTACCAGAGCAATATTTCTTTACTTTGTAAGCACAGTTATCTCATTTATTATAAACCCTGGCTTTTATTGGGTGTATTACATATTGACATATTTTAAAAATTATTAACATATTTTAAAGGGTAAAATAAACTGTGAATTTTAAATCATGTATAATTACTACCAAATGTGCACCAGAAAAAATTCTGTCTTATCATTATACTCATTTTTTACTATATCCACCCTAACTCCTTTTTCTTCTTTTTTCCTGTTTTTTTTTTTTTTTTTTTTTTTTTAACATTGATTCATTTGAGAAGCAGAGTTACAGACTGAGAGAGAGAGAGACAGAGAGAGAGGTCTTCCATCCTCTGGTTCACTCCCCAAATGGCTGCAATGGCTGGAGCTGTGCCGATCTGAAGCCAGCAGCCAGGAACTTCTTCCAGGTCTCCCATGAGGGTGAATGAACCCAAGGATTTGGACCATTTTTCACTGCTTTCCCAAGCCAAAGCAGAGAGCTGGATTGAAAGAGGAACAGTGGGGACATGAACCAGCGCCCATATGGGATGCCTTCACCACAGGCCAAGGCTTAATCTACTGTGCCACAGCGTCGACCCCTCCTTTTTCTTAAGATTGGGTTGTTCTTTGCTAACTCCCCCCTTTCCAATTACTTGAGAATAATCAAATGTAGTACATTTACCAAGAGTATTTGTGATTTAATAGCATATGGCTCCAAAAAAGTCCTTGGTAGATTTCATTTACTAAATGTTCAAAGTTGCAATATTTTACATCTATTCTGCATGATGTTTAGAAAAATTACTTTGCAGTGACAAACATCTATTACCTATAAGAATGAAACCATCTTTGGATATATGGATTATAAAAAAATGTCTTGACAGATAAGAACTTACAATATTATATTGCTAAGATTGAACATAGCTCACAAATACCTCCTTTGATTTTCCCCTTTCCTGTGTATCAAACCTACAGGACGTGGTATTTGTTTTCTTTCATGAAAGCATTAAAAAAAAAAAAAACACAGAACAATTCTCACTCCTTCCCTCTTATCTAATTGTTTGATAGTGATCAAACAGAAGTGGAAAGAAAAAGCCCATTTTTGGAATTAATAGTTTTCTTTGCAATAACTTGGGCTTTCAATCTTTCATTTTTGTATAGCTAACTTTAGTAGCATTAACATTATCATTTCCACTCTATGCCATTGAAAATGTTGTCAGTTGAGTGTGTCTCTAGTATCACAAATTTTATCTACAAAAGCCACTAAGACAAAATTATGTAGAAAATTGGGGCTACCTGATGTGTCTCACATTTCCCTGGATTTTTTTTTATTCTTTTCCTCTAATTGTTTATGAAATGGACAAAGGATGCATCCTCATGGATTGCCTTTGAGAAGACAAGAACATTTACAGGAAATAGAGGACAGTAGTTGAGTTCCTTAATTTAATGCAGCCTTGCAGATAGTGGGTCCAAAGTGAATAGCTACCATGGAATTCACAGCCCCCACAAAGGTGAGTAAATGCTTGCAGCAACCAGGTCACATTTATTTTGTACCAAGCAAAGCAGAAAATAACTCTACAGTCGAGTTACTTCCTCTTTTGAGGAACCAAAAAGGCAGTAAATATAGTTGACAACAGAGAGACAGATTGCTGTGAAGCTCGCAATAGGTCTGGTGAATGGACACTCTCCTTTGGATATGATCTGTGGTTCCTTGGGAAGGATGGTTGGCCGAGACAGGAGCCACTGGATGAATTCCTCTAACTTGGTAGCACTGAGGAAAAATCTCCATTTTCCACCATGAACAAAAGTCAGCTTGACCCATGTATTAAAGTCTGGGTAAATATAAATATTTGACTTTGCCCTTTTCAAACTTCTTGATGAATTGTGGTGCTTATTTTTTGTCTGAGTTTTAATTTTGGGGGAAATTGTCTTTTTCTCAGAATGCACAATGGGTTCTGGATGATTGGGCACTTTCTCTACTGGAGAGATTTCAGAGCCAGTGGAGGCCGATGTGTTCAGAGCTCTTGTTTGTATGAATTTGTGAAGCAGTTCTATGGTTTCTTTCTCTTTTTCTCCCTCCAGAACCTCTAAACAATGGCTACTGAAGCAAGAATTTTGTTTTTCCAGTTCTGTTATCTTTTTCTTCAAAGTGTCAATGTTTTCTTTCATAGAGAGGATATCTTTAGTTGTCATGCATTGTTGGTCTTCATTAACATTCATGCTAATTTCCAGTTGCTCCATCTGCTTCTTGTAGCGGTCAGTTGTTTCCTGGATTTTTGATATTGAATTGACAACATCAGTCATTTGCTTGAGAAGTTGAATTTGGGCCATTTTAACATCTTGGAGCATTACTGTAAGACTCATTTCTTCACCAGAACTGACATCTTCTTGATCACAATTGTAGGAAGTCATGGTTGGATAGCCAGCAAAAAAATCTGGGTGCTTGATCTTACATTTTTCATAAGCATTTTTAACAGATTGTCTGATCTTGGAGAGATTTGAAGTCCACATCTTCCCTGCAGTAGCTTTTACTCTTCTGGTGTGAAACATGTACATCTTTCATTGTGAAACAAGAGGCAAGATGTTGAGAAATGTGACTAGAATCACAGAAAGAAGAAATGTCAGAATGAAATGGCCTTTCTCTTACTGTTGGCTGGATTTCTTTCCTGGTTACATCATAAAATGCCCTGTAGGGAGCATCAAAGGTAACAGCAGGCACTCTTAGATGGTTCGCTTCATAGAAGGCAGCCCGGCTGGAGGGCTAGGTGAAATAATGGTCAGCAGCACAGAATCCTTCCTATGGTCACCAGTGACCTGATGCTGATGTCATAATAGCTGCTGGCTTACAGCACATTTAACCCTAGGGAGGCAGCTCTCAAGATCTTTGGTCACAGCACTCTTTAACTTCTGAAAATGTCTGGGTATACAGCTCCTTTATATGAATTATTCAATATTATATATTGGAAATTGAAACTAAGAAAGTCAAGATAGCTATTTATTAATTTAAATTCAAAAACTATTGCATATTAACAAAAATTGCATGTTTTTATGAGTCTATTTTCTAAAGAAAAGATGTTAATTAAGTGGCTCATTGTTTTCTGTATCTGTAATTATTTACAATCCATGGGTTAATGAACAACACCTACACTATTATGTTTGCTTCTGCATATTTTTTTTTTTTTTAATTTTTGACAGGCAGAGTGGACAGTGAGAGAGAGACAGAGAGAAAGGTCTTCCTTTTGCCGTTGGTTCACCCTCCAATGGCCGCCACGGTAGGCGTGCTGCGGCGGGCGCACCGCGCTGTTCCGATGGCAGGAGCCAGGTGCTTCTCCTGGTCTCCCATGGGGTGCAGAGCCCAAGCACTTGGGCCATCCTCCACTGCACTCCCTGGCCACAGCAGAGAGCTGGCCTGGAAGGGGGGCAACCGGGACAGAATCCGGCGCCCCGACCGGGACTAGAACCCGGTGTGCCGGCTCTGCAAGGCGGAGGATTAGCCTGTTGAGCCACGGCGCCGGCTGCTTCTGCATATTTTATGTTGTTCTGGTTGAAGTATATGAAGAAAACATGGGCTCATGGAAATATGTAAGTGGAAATGGGAGGGTATTTTAATAGCCTTTTCAGATAGTTGAGGATATTTGCTATTCTACCAAAATTCTACAAATGATAGCTTATTTTCTTTTTTTTCCTTATTTTTTTTTTTTTTACCTAGAAACCTTTTATTTAAGGTATGCAAACTTCATGCAGCAAATGATAACTTTTTATTTTTAAATTTATTTGACAAGTAGAGTTATAGACAGTGAGAGAGAGAGAGACAGAGAGAAAGGTCTTCCTTCTGTTGGTTCACGCCCCAAATGGCTGCTGCAGCTGGCGCTGTGCCGATTCGAAGCCAGGAGCCAGGTGCTTCTTCCTGGTCTCCCAGGTGGGTGTAGGGGCCCAAGCACCTGGGCCATCCTCCACTGCCTTCCCGGGCCACGGCAGAGAGCTGGATTGGAAGAGAAGCAACTGTGGGACTAGAACCCGGCGCCCACATGGGATGCCAGTGCCACAGGTGGAGGATTAACCAAGTGAGCCACGGCACCCGCCCCAATAAATGATAACTTTTAAGAAGCTAGTTGTAATATGTCATCTTAGATCAGATCAATAAATTTTCATACTCTTACATTAATATTCACTGGTCTCCTTTCTATTTGAATAGATGTGCTATAATAGTCACTGGTCAAGTGGAAAATAATGGTTCCCTGAACTATGCAAATTCTTTAAATGTTGATGAATTTTATTATATGAAATCAAAATAACATTGCTACAGGTTTGATATTGGTTTAAGTGTCTCCCAAAGGTCCATAATGTTAAAATCTTGGTCTAAGAGTAGTGCTATTTATTGGGAGGTGCTGGAACTTTTAGGAGGTTTGGCCTAGTGGAATTCCTTAGGTCCTCGGGGGTGTGTCCTTGAAAGGTGGTTTTTACAAGAAGGTTGTTACAAATGCCAGAGGTTGTGCCCAGTGTTTTTCTCTACATGCTGGCTCAGGGTGTGACCACTTGTTTCAACATGTGACCCTCCATTGTTTTCCATGCCCTATCAGAGGGCCACTCAATTTTAGATTTGAATCTCCAGAACTGTGAGTTAAATAAGCCTTTTTGCTTTTGTAAAGTCAGTCAGGTATGTTATTGTAGTGATAAAAAGCTGACTAATGCAACCATATTCGTTAATATCACCAAGTCTCTTAGAGAGAGAGAAGGTGTATTTATTTATTTATTTGAAATACAGAGTTACATTGGGGCTGTCACTGTGGCACAGTGGGTTAAAGCTCTAGCCTGAAGTACCAGCATCCCATATGGGTGCCGGTTCAAGACTTGGCTGCTCCTCTTCTGATCCAGCTCTCTGCTATGGCCTGGGAAAGCACTAGAAGATGGCCCAAGTGCTTGGGCCCTTGCACCCACGGGGGAGACCGAGAAGAAACTCCTGGCTCCTGGCTTCAGATTGGTTCGACTCCGGCTGTTGTGGCCAACTGGGGAGTGAACCAGCGCATGGAAGACCTCTCTCTGCCTCTAGCTCTCTCGTAACTCTTCTTTTAAATAAATAAAATAAATCTTTAAAAAAAGCCCAAAAGACAGAGTTACAGAGAGAGGGGGAGAAACAGAGAGAGATCTTCCATCCGTTGGTTCATTCTCCAATGGGCACAATGACTAGGGATGGGTTAATTCAGAGTCAGGGGCCTGGAACTCCATTCTCCTCTCTCACGTGGGTGGCAGGGGCCCAAGCACTCAGGCCATTTTGCGCTGTCCAGGATCATTAGCAGAGAGCTGGATTGGCAGGAGAGCAGCTAGGACTTGAACCAGTGCTCATATGGGATAATGGAGTTGCAGGTGGTAGCTTAACCTGCTGTGCCACAGTGCTGGCCTCAAAGAAGTATTTGAGACCAAGCTCATGGGGACAGATACAAATTTTCAGAAATCTTAATTTTAAGCTTGCTTGCAAATCTTAAAATTTATCAAGCGTACAATTTTCCATGAAATGGCAGCCTCCTTACATCCATTTTTTTTTTTTTTTGCAAGAAATCCTTGCCAAATGCCCAGCTGTGAGTATCATGGTTGCAGCTTATTCCATCAAGTAAAATGGTGATCTGTGCAAAAATGGCTGGTTCAGTTTGTTCTTCTCCTGGGACCAGCCTTCAGGTTAACAGCGAAGGTGCCCACGTCCCACATCAGAGTACCTGACTCTGACTCCTGGCTCCAGCTCTTGATTTCACCTTCTTGCTAACGTGGACCCTGATAGACAGTGAGGGCGGCTCAGGCAGTTGAGTTCCCGACACCCTCGTCGATGACCTGGATTGAGTTTGCAGCTTCTGACTTCAGCCCTGGGTCTGGGACCAGCCCTGGCTGTTGTGGGCTTTTGGGAAGTGAACCAGTGGCTGAGAACTCTGTCTATCTCTGTCTCTTAAATAAATACATAAAACGTCCAAAGCACATCTTTCTGTAAACCACATTACATTTTGGTGAGTAGCAGAAACTCTTTATCATTATATTTTACCTGATACTAAAAAAGGTGTATTGGAGAGTTGAAATTTAATAAGAGTAAACATTTTTACTATTTCGTCAAGGACATTCTTGAGGAGAACTTTTTTCCCCCTTGTGTTCCTTTTCTCTTAGATTCAATAGTGGTGGAGAATACAGTCACCATCGGTGCCCGGTGCTGCACTGCCCTGAGTTGTGATAAGGCACTGTCCGTTTTATCCATTATTTTTTTTAAATCTATGAAAGTTTTCATTCATTTTTAATGATTTGTTTATTTATTTGGAAGGCAAAATTCAGAGAGTGAGAGGGAGAGACAGAGAAAGATCTCCATCTGCTGGTTCACTCCCCAAATGGCTGCAATGGCCAGAGCTGGGCCCATCCAAAGCCAGGGGCCAGGAACAGGGTCTTAAGCACTTGGCCCATCTCCCACTGCTTTCCCAGGCACATTAGCAGGGAGCTACATTGGAAGTGGAGCATACAGAAATCAAACTGGTGGCCATATGGAATGCCTGCACTGCAGGCAGCTGCTTTCCCTTCTATGTCATAGTGCTGGCCCCCATCAGAGCTGTTGAAATGCATTTTTTTAAAATGCAAATTAATAAGGGCAACTGGTGTCCTACTATTATTTCAAATTATTTTGAAATAATTTTCCTGTATCGCGTCTCGGCCTTTTTGTTAAGATCAACTGTGAAATAATTTTCCCTCATGACACACTGTGCTCCATAGTTTAAAAACTGGTGTCTTAGAGTTTAAAAATGTCATCACACATTTCTCATCTTTGTTCTTATAGATTTTTCTAAGTAATAGCATTTGAAATTAAAACTATTTTGAAATATTAAATAACATTTTGTTCATTTTATGTATTGAGGCAAAATTTTATTTTTATTCTTTGAACACATAAGGCTAAGCATTTTGGGATGATAATGACATGATAGCCATGTGTCTCTCAAGGAACAGTTTTATTCTATTCAAGAGGATATTCTTTCTTGGATCATTTTCAGTTCCAACCTCTACTAAATCACTTTTTCCTATTTGTGCCAATTGCAGGGTCAGCCTCAGCCCAAGTTTTGGCATAAACTCTGAACTTAGCCAAAAGTAATTTAAGAATTTTGGCTCAACAACAATATCTCAGATTTTGCTTGACTCTCCTCTCTTTGAATTACTGCTTAGTAACCTTTCCAAAATGTCTAGAATCCTTTCCAAACTCTTGCAGAGCAAAAATATTCTCCAGCAGGCTGGCTACCACAGGAATGGAATTTAGGGCCAGAAACGTTCGAGTTCATAGCAGTCCCATTGACCTTGGCCAAGGCCATTTTGTCTGTGAAGTTGGGCCAATAAAAATATTTGAGAACAGAGAGAAAAGAAAAAAGATTGACTCAGAATGCCAAAAGAAAGCTGTAAGATTGAAGCAATTAATGTTTAATTAAATGTCTCTGAAATGTGCTATATCATCTTCATTAACTGTTAAATTTTGTATTATAAAAATTTAATTACACTTGAAGGAGATTTGTGGATTACCTATTCTTGCTTTACAAGACTTTCCCATTAAATTAGGGGGATTGCTTGTAATAATTACTTCCTCCAGGTTAACAACAGCTAAGTCTTTTTGGGTACGTATCAGAATGTATTCTTAACATTAGCTTATTTCGCTGAAATTCAGAGAAGTCATATAAATTTCCAAAGTAACACAGCTAGAAAATGGGTAGAGTCAGATTTCAAATCCTTACATTCTGGCTCCCAAGCCCACGTGTTTTATTTCTGTTCCAATCATGATAAAAATATATATTCATCACAATTCAGAGATGAAGATTTCTGTTTTTTTTTTAAACATACTACGTATTTATAGAAGACTTACTTTGTTAAAATTACATTTGTTAGCAATATGAGAGAACTAAAGTTTGGGTTGATTATGTGATATTTGAAAGCTATTTGAATCAGGAATTTCTGAAGCGTTTAAAAGTTGGACTAGCTTTAATTTGGAAGTAAAAATGAATGTAGAGAGGTTATTCTTGCTTTAGTAGTAAGTAGTACAACAATTAGAATAAAAAACAATTGATTTCAACATTTTCAACTGAAAATATTCATGTATTCTGATTCTTTTTTTTTTTTTTTAACAAATTCATCTAGTAGGTTTGATACAACCGTAAACCTGTCTGGGTTTCTAACTACAGTACTTACATATTAATGTCAGTGAAGAGCCCGCAGCCTATTTGGGTTTGTAATACAGGCAAAAGCTGTAGCAGGAGAATATAAAAATATTGATTTGGGTGAAGTTATGAGAACAGTCGAAAAGTGAATGAATTACTGGAAAGGAGCTGACTTCCTCTCTGAGGGTTCCTGCCAGGAATACAGAGGTGTTTAGGAATAAAATAACTCAGCAGACTGGAACCGAGAGGGAGAGCCTTACGGAGGAAAAATGTTTTCCAGGAGGCTGGCTACTACTTTCTGGCATTTGCAGCCAGAAAAGCGAGAGTTCAAGGTTGTCCCAGTATGAACCCTGTGCTCTTAGGCAAGTTACTAACCTTGCAATCTTGTAAAATGGGATAATCACAGCGCCTGCTTCACAGAGTGGTTTTGAGCCTTCCAGTGCTTGAAACATGTTTGTGAATCTTTCTCCCCCTCTCCAATCACGTCCTCCTTCTCACTGCCCTTCTCCATGAGAAGAGGAAACGGCCAGGAGTTTCATGTTAGCACAGGGCACTCTCTAGCTTCTCTTGATATTCTTTCTCCTTCGGTGAGACCAAGGCATAGAATGTGCAGTGCTCACTGGGGATGCAGATCAAGTGTTTTGACGAAGAACATATGAGAATGCAGCAAGCAAGGCTGGGCAAAGCAGCACCCTGTCTCCTGGTTCAGTGCTTCTAGGCCAGCTTGGTGCAGACAGACCGATGTGGGAATAGCCATCAGGCAGATGGCTCTAATAAGTACTGGTAATGTTTAAAATGCTGATATATTTGAGCATATTAACTATAAATTAGTAATGGCAGAGTGAAGCTTATATATGTAAAAGTCACCCTAACTTGTATTATTTGTCTTATAAACTTATGGAGAGTCTTTGACTTCCTCCACAAAGTTAGAGGCCAGGTTTATAAGAACCCAGGCCCTCCCACCAGAATATCACCTGTCAAGTGCACAGGGATCCATGAGATTGATGGAACACACACCAGGGAGGTCTTTCAAATGCGATCAGGATGGCTGACCGTAGGGGGATAAGAATGTATTAATTAAGGAGCTTAAATCTGCTGTTACACCACTTAAGTAGTTAGGAAGGGCCCAAAGGCAAAGATATATATATATACATATATATATATATATATATTTTTTTTCTTTTTGGTCATGAAGAATAGAGGAGAATGGGATTGAAATCAAAGCTGTTGCCCTGAACTGTTGAAATCTTTACCTAATATATACTAAACTGATCTTCTGTATATAAAGAGAATGGAAAATGAATCTTCATGTGAATGGAAGGGGAGAGGGAGCGGGAAAGGGGAGGGTTGTGGGCGGGAGGGAAGTTATGGGAGGGGGGAAGCCATTGTAACCCATAAGCTGTACTTTGGAAATTTATATTCATTAAAAAAAGTTTAATAAAAAAAAAAAAGCTGTTGCCCTGGACCAAGACAGATAAGGAGGGGGAAGCGAAGTTGCAGTGTTTATGAGATTGGCAGGTTCTGCGGTGGTAATGGAGCCCAGGGATGTTGGAAAGGCCACCTGGCTAGTGAGGCATGGGGGCACATGAGAGGGCCACAAGCACCATGTGGTATAGTAAATGCTCATGGTGAGACTTAAAAAATACAGGAATTCAAAGCTGAAAGAAACCTTTGAAGAAATGATGGAGTGATAACTTTCTTTCACATAATATTTGGTAATGATAATTTACTTTTTCCCTGTAAGTAAAATTACAGGGCTTTTCTGGAATGTTCCTCATCTATTGATCACCCTGTAAACTTCTCCCCATCCTGCAGGAGCCATTCAATAGGTCGTAAATAGGTCGTAATACTTTCCTTGCTCTGCCTGTGCAGATCCTCCTTACAGCCTTCCCAGTGCTCCCAGCTGGCTCTGGGTCTTTATCTAGCATATTATCACAAAGCCTAACATCCACATTGGTGCCCAATAAATCTTTTTTTTTTAAGATTTATTTATTTATTTGAAAGTCAGAAGTTACACAGAAAGAGAAAGAGAGGCAGAGAGAAGAGAGAGGTCTTGCATCCTCTGTTTCACTCTCCAATTGGCCACAACAGCTGGAGCTGTGCCAGTCTGAAGCCACGAGCCAAGAGCTTTTCCCTTGTCTCCCATGTGGGTGCAGGGGACCAAGCACTTGGGCCATCCTCCACTGCTTTCCTAGGCACAGCAGAGAGCTAGATCAGAAGTGGAGCGGCCAGGACTTGAAGCGGCACCCACATGGAATGCCAGCACTGCAGTCGGCGGCCCCACCTGCTATGCCACAGCACCAGCCCCCTAAGAAATCTTTATTCAGTGAGTGAATGAATGAATGCCCCTGTGGGTCATTGTCAAGGTGCCCACTGCCAGAGGCCTTCAAAACATTCATGGAAAATGTCTATTATAAAAAAACTACATGTGTTTCAAAATGCTTTTGCACCAAAATAAATTTCATTTTAAATTCCATTTCCACTACCTTTTTGAAGTCTCATTATTTCTGTAGATGGTTAGGAAATGCATTGCTTACTTCATAAAGGGAATAACTTTTCTCAATTCCTGCAGGATTATTTAGCAATTTGGGGATAAGTATTTAATAATTGCTTTCCCAAAGACCCTAAAAGAGCTAACTAGCAGGAGAGGTAACGCAAGATCAGGGAGATGGAGTTGATTATGAACTTGGCAACAGCAATGGCATGGCTAAGAGAGAGTGGGTAAAGGTGCTGACAGGGCTGGTGTTAGTGGTGCTGATCCTAGAGGTGACAAACAGGTATATCATACTTTCCTGGTGCAACCAGTATGTCTTTCAGGCCTCTGGAGAACCACAGGCAATGGGTGTATTCTATCAGTCTCTGAGAGATTGCTTCAGAACATATTTGTCATCAGCTTAGGTAGCCAGGCACTTATCTTTTTATTCATGTCGTATTCTGAACTCCACATTCACGGTGAACTGTTTCTAGCTTATCTAAGCATACCCTTCACCATGTAGCTCCAGAACCCCGGGGGGCACATTAGTATTTTATGTAATCTCTCTTCCCTGTCATCTTCTTCCAATTCTTCCGGTTATGCTTGGCTCTCCCTGGTAATATATTATCTGAGCTTGCGTGGTTTCTGTAATTCTCAGCTTCACCTCATGGTTTCCCTTCTCAAACGTTGCCTTAAAACCTCTGCTCCCGTTAGCTTGTGATTGACAATCTTCCTGTGCTTTCTAAGTTCTGATGCGCGTAAGTGATGTAGCCATCAAAGCCAATGGCTGGAAAAAGCAAGAGGCCAGCGAAAAAGTGTTTTTGCTTAACCATTCACCTCTTCCCTTTAATGGAAGTGGTGGATAAATTTAGTTAGTTCATGTATTTAAACACCTCTGTGTCATTCAATTTATATCATTTAGCAGATCTGTTCCAGAAACCATTGTGTGGCAGTGCTGTCTGGTGGCAACTCTGTACTTCAGCAAAAATGAAAAGATACAGAATAGTGATCACATGAAAAATGAGGACTTAAAATATAAACAAATCCAGAAAATTATAGATTGTAAAAATTGGAGCATGATGGTTTTCTCACTTCTAACTATGAATACTGTGTAGTTTGCACTGCTGACTTCTCTGAGCGTGTGGATATGTCAATGTAGCCTTCATTCTCCGAAAAATTGTTTCCGTGTTTGAATTTGCACTTGTTGTGATGTCTCACGGGGCTTTGGACTACAAAATCCAAGGAAGTTTCTTTCTTCTTCTAAGCTTTTACAGTCTGATGTGAAAAAAGGAGCTGAATTTCCTTAAAAGTGCTCACCTTGAAAAGCTTCTATCAGGGCATTTCACACTTGGAGGGAATTTGCAGCAGGATCTCCGTGAAGTCAAAGTGGACTTAGCCCTTGGCTTTACTTTTCCTTCCCTTGTTTGTTTGCCCTCTGTGTATTTTGGACTTATTATTTTCATTCTGTTTCATCTATACTATGAGAACAGTGATAATGCAGTAATACTGCTGAGGGCAGTCCTAAGAATTAACATGAAATTGTTTATTACATTGAATTTTTTTCAAGTTGTTTATTTATTTGAAAGCCATAGTTACAGAGAGGGAGACACACTTGGAGAGAGAGAGATAGAGAGATAGAGAGAGAGATCTTCCATCTGCTGGTTCACTCCCCAAATGACTGCAATGGCCAGAGCTGGGTCTATCTAAAGCCAGGAGCCAGCATCTTCTTCCAAGTCTCCGTGAATGAGGGGGCCCAGCCACTTGGACCCTCCTCTGCTGCTTTCCCAGGGACCTGGATCAGAAGTGGGGCAGACTAGACTTGAATTAGAGTCTATATGGGATACTGCAGGTGAAGGCTTAACCTTCTAGGCCATAGCACTGACCCCTGCACCTAATTTTTAAATTAATATTATACCTCTTATTTAGGAGTGAGAAAATATTGTTATGATGCTCTGAATCTGCAGTGTTTTTTCTTCAACAGTTCAATTTTAGAATAATTTCCTTTCTCTGTTTAAAGCTACATGGATTCTTTCTCCTGTATAGGTTAGGATTACAAAGATCTTATTTAACTTTTGAAATGTATTACACACCCTAATTACACAAAAAAGAAGATGCCCAAAAGACAATCATAAAATTAAAACTCTTTTTTTTTCTTTTCTGCCTTGGCTTTTGCAACTATGATCTAAAGGGAAAGGTATTTATTAAAGTATTTATTCACTGTTTAAAATGTTTGTTGGAAGCTCCCTGCCCCCAGCAAGTCTGCAGCTCTTTCTAGTATGCCCCAATCCAACTGGAGCATAAGTGGTATATAGCATTGTTAACTGTAAGGTTGAGATTTTGTTTTTTTGATTTTTTGATCCATTTTTTTATGAAAACTTAATTTTTTATCTTCTAGTCTTAAAGTAATGTAAGAATTGAATAACAGAAATATAGAGTGACAAGGCAGTTCTATTGAGCACTCATTTCAGTAATTTTCAGCTCCAGTCCAGTGTTAGGCTCTAATGATACAGTTTTCACTGTAACTTGTGACTATTACTACTCTTTCAATAGAAGTGTCAAGGTTCTCCTCCATGATGTAGTGTAAAATGATGCCAACCTGACTTACACCTCTGATGATTTACATCTTAAAATCAGTGACAATTTCTAACATAACCTCCATTGAACTTCACACCTACATTTCAATGGTACTTTTTAAAAAAGATCATATTGCTGGAAATCACAATTATAATCTTTCTTATTTGAATGTAGAGCTGAAGTAAAATGAGTGCCAAGATCATTGTAATAACTGAGAAAGTGACACAATTGCTTGAAACCTAGGAAAACGCAGAATCTGAACTTTTTTTTGGCTCTACTGTTCCTTCGAGAATCCAATGAATGTTTTGCATGCTTTCCCAAGAAACAGCATAAGAAACCAAGTCTGCATGTAACGTTAGAGCAGTCCTTGATCTCCAATCCCAATCCCAATGACATCATATATTATACCCAGGTTAAAATCCTGACTGTAGGAGAAGGAAAATCAAGTATTATTCAAGTTCCAGGATCTCTTTCTGGGTGTCTTGTTTTGAAGGGGCCTGGAGCCTTTAGGTGGTTTGGTTCAAGAACTTCAAATGCATTCAGTGCTGAGAATGAAGGTAGTTGATTATTCAGGGCTCAAAGAGGGAACAAGTAGCCCATGAGATACAGGGATTTGGAAATGGTTGTAGTGGGAACCCTACTTCAGAATGGTTAAGATCTGGCCAGATGAAAATTAGAAAGGTTTCTTTTTTTCTTTTCTTTTTTTAAGTATTTATTTATTTATTTGAAAGTCAGAGTTAAGGAGAGGCAGAGAGAGAGAGGTCTTCCATCTGATGGTTCACTCCCCAATTGGCAGCAACGGTCGGAGCTGCGCTGATCTGAAGCCAGGAGCCAGGAGATTCTTCCAGGTCTCCCACATGGGTGCAGGGGCCCAAGGACTTGGGCCATCTTCTAGTGCTTTCTCAGGCCATAGCAGAGAGCTGGATTAGAAGTGGAGCAGCTGGGCCTCAAACCGGCGCCCATATGGGGTGCCAGCGCTTCAGGCCGGGGCATTAACCACTGTACCGCATTGCCGGCCCCAGAAAGATTTTCTAGGTTCCATATACCATGAAGCCAGGGGCCCAATCTGGTTTGCTTTATACTATGCCTGGCATGGTGCAAGATACCAGCCCCCAAGCTTTTGATAAATATTTATCAACAGTTTTGTGGATCATTTCTAGTGAGGAACTTGACCAAGAGAAATGGCATAAGCCCAGGGGTTCTACATGTGCCTCTGATACAGTCACTGAGATGAATGTTGATGACATGAGTGGGTATTTCTGGTGATCAATTGGGAGCATAGCAAGTGTTTTTGTGAGTTATCTAGCCACAAAAATTAAGTTTCTTGATTTTATTGCTAAGGACTAGAACTCGGTAGAATAGAACTTGATTTCAAGTATGAAAAATTATCCCCTGGACCTGAGTTTCCCATGACAGTGCAGGACCTGTTATTTCATCGTGGCTCCTCCAGCTTGCAGTTTCACATGGGTACTGCCTAATTTCCCAAAGTGGGAGGGACGCAGGAGAGGCCCCTAACCACATGATTTTCAGTTGGACTTCTTCCCTCTCCTCTTTCAGGAGCATGCTGATCAAGTGGGGAACCTGCTACTCCAGCCCCTTCTTACGCCTCCCTCTGCCTGCCTGCGCACATGCAGGCTCTCTCCACTGAGTCACCGCCCTGTGCTGCAGTGAGTCAGCCTCTGACTTTCCTTTATGCTGAGTCAGAAATAGAACCTTGCTCCTTAATTCATTTATTCCTGAGTCACAGGTTGGCATTTGCTTTTTCCTGTCTATATAATTTGCATATGTATTCACATCGTATTTGTGTATTTTACACAAACATTGCACAACGACAGTGAAGTTTCTCTTGACTCTACCCCCAGCAGTTCAGTATCATTTCACTTCTTATTACCCACGTGTTGTTAAGAAGAAAATGGTCAAGTAGTGAAGTGCCTGAGGTCCAACATAACTGAAATGAAGAGTGGAATATATGACAGTCCAGTCACGTAGAATGCATGCATGTGTGTATGTGTGTGTAGGGGTGTGGTGGGTGCTGATGCCTTCTTTATGAGCCTTTGTGGTTCCACATGGAGCGACAAGAATTTGCAAATCCCTCTTCCCTCCCTGAAGAGGAGGAGGAGGTTGGGTTGAGGAAATACCATGCATACCTTGTTGCCTTCCTTCCTTCCTTTGTCCTTGGAGTTTGCTTGCAAAGAGCACCATCCATTTTGATCTCTGTGCCATCTTCTAGCTCGGGAGAGAATCTGCCCCTGAGGTCAGCAGTGTGGGTGGGGTTGCTGCTAGGAGATTGGGTATTAGGAAGGTTGTGTAGCCACACAACCATGCCACCTCCAGCAGAAAGGTGACATTTGACCTCTGATTGCTGTACTCCTCTTCTGATTTCAATTGTAGAAATTGGGAAGGAAGATCAACATGATTTATCCATCTCATATACCCAACCAAATAAGCTCATTTGCAGTTATTATAAGTTTGGATGGCATTACTCAGTCTGTGGTTTTATAGAGCCCTAGAGTAAATCCTATTTAGAGTGGACAGCATTTGGAGAAGTCTATGAATTGGGAATTTGAATTTTAAGTGCAGATTTATTATTTAGACAGAACTATACATCCTTTTTTCCCCCCTTTCCACTGCAAGTATGGGAAAAATCAAACTGACCTGCTCTCTGAAGAGGGGATTAAGAGTAGTAACCTGGAATTCCATGTGTGGGTACTTAAATCAGGATCCTGAATATTTCCATACCCTTATTTCCTTATCTGTGATTCAGGAATGGTAGCACATCACAGTTTTTTGAAGCATTAAAGGACATGAGGAAATGTATGTGAGAACTGGTTCAGTATCTGGCCCATCACAGGCATTTGAGAAATGTTTCATCAGTCCCTATGGTACGCTTGGTGCTGTGTCACACAAAGAGTATTCTCTATGAATCCGTGAACGTGGTAAACCTGCAATTTGCTTTACAAGATACAGCAACTGAAAAGGTGGGCAAAGAAATATCTGTTACTGTTGACCTCATCTTTTTCACTTTATCTGTTCTCTAAATACCTCTTTTTGTTTTTAATTCAACCAATGTCACTTTGATCCTGTGAGATCTAATTCTTGATGTTTCTATGCGATGGAATTTCCTCGTAAAGCTGTCAATATTGCTTTAAGGAAAGAGGAAAGCCAGAGTCAGCTGCCAGCTAGATCTCTCGCTGGCTTCTCCATTCCACTGTAGAATCAACTGGTCCCAGTTCTAGGGGAGTGGATGTGAGGTGGAAGGTGGCTCACCCTTCCAGACTCAATTAAACTTGATGCACTTAGGGAGAGAAGTGGAAATGTTCAGACAACCTCAACATGTTCCTTTTTGTATGTTCTGAAGACAAATATGAGCTTTCATCAAACTTCTTTAGTTTCTTTGAGATTCCTGTGGAAAAGCCCAACTTAGTGTTTCCATGTGCTTGGGAATCACAGGTTTTGCAGTAGAGAGTGGGGACTGGAGTTGGTTCTCAGACTTTTCATCATCATCTCTCTCATTTCGCAATGACTCCTTAGCAGCTGATTCTTCCTGGGAATGTGCTGTGGAAGAAGGGAGGCTGCTGCATAAATTCAGCCCATAAATTCCTCTTCTCTAACAGAAACCGCCCCCTTCCCAGAACTGGTGGAGCCCAATAATCCCCTATCTTCATCCGTGGCTCATAGACTAAGAAGAAGAAAAGAAAAGAAGTGGGAAGGGATTCTCTCTCTCTGTTTCTTGCTTTCACAGTACTTATGGAGATAAATGAGATCCTTCCATCTCTGTGCTAAGGGAGAGAGCTTTAGGGGGCCTTGTCCAAAGCACATGTGGCAGTCTGGAGTCCAGCATGGTGGTAGTAGAGAGAGCCCCAAGATCATCACCAGAAAACTGTTCTGTCACGGACACAGTATAGGAATATATTTTACCCCCTAGGTTTCATCTTCAGAAAAATGAAAGGATGAAATTCAGTGATAACTGAAGTTCAATATTAGATAAAATATGCCTTATAAGTCAAAAGGTGGATTTAATTCTTAGATTTCTGAACTTTTTAAAAAAAGAGATCTATTGTTAAATACTGAGATATTCTGGTGGGCATTTTTCTTAGTGATTAAGAGACTGGTAAAGACATCCATATCCCATGTCAAAATACCTACGCACGGTTCCTGATGC